>NC_053391.1:402032180-402632180 GCF_905171765.1 Bufo bufo
CTGATTATCATACCAACATTAAGGAAAGGGTAAAATACTGAAGCATGGCGCTACTTCAATTCCCCGCCCCTGCTATGAAACACTAGCAGTACGAGCGGTGTTTGGAGGCATGGCCGCAATGCAGTATGCATCATTGGCAGAGAGGAGGGCACGCTCTGATCATGTTATGCCTCCTGATTGTACGAGCTGCCCGTCAACTTTGATGCATACCGCATGATAGGTGAAAGGTAAGCAGTACCCCAGTGACATTACCCTTCCTGTTAGAATGTTCCACCTGTCAATCCATAGTGGTTACTTCTCACTGGTGGAGAGGATGGGTGAGGAGACGAAAGAAAGTTTATTTAGAAAGGTGATTTACAGGGTGCCACGCTATTACCCCAACTCCCCTGACGAAGCCGCATCGCGGCAAAACATGTCGGGTGGGGTAGTGATAGTTATTGTGTTTTAGGCATGATACGGCAATAGGGCTACAAATTATACCTTGTAGGGTCGCAAACACTGTTCGGCTATCTAGATAGTGTGTGTCTAGTGGAATATCAGCATTGCTACATCTGTGTGTTAGACGGTGTGAATGAATGATGGATGCTTGAAATACAGGGAATTAGGAGCACATCCAACCCATCAATAATATGAATTTTCTATTTATAAGTGTCCATTAGGACATCACTGATTCACCATCAGGGGCCATACCATAGAGTCTGACACATAGTAAACTGTGGCGCTATTATACAACCCATTTGAGGAGTAGTGCCATTATCTTTCTAGTAGATCCACAGTATCTAGCACCTGTTAATCAATACACTGCTAGCAATAGCTATAGAGTGTTTGGTAGGCCATCTACCCTTCAAATAGAGTGTATAGCCTAGTGACAGAGACCACTTCAGATAGACCGTGAACATATCCAAGCCCTTAACTGTCTCTTGATAGTTTTAAACCACTCAATAGTATTGTTTTCTCCGAGTAGTATTTTAATTATTCAATAATAAAGTTTGTAGTTTTAATATAAACAATAGGACCCCTTAAAGGAGTTTTTGGTCAATTGACAGTAGGTCAAATTTTGGTTCAGCATCCTGAGGGCCCTATAGGGACAAAATTTGGTCTGTTTCCCCACACAGTAGAGTCCTTACTTTAGTGACCCATTACAGTAGTGCTGGCCCCTTAATTGTTAATAAAATGAAAAAAATAACACCTTGCCCCAGCCGCAGGCACAATGCACTGAGCACAAGGGCATAGGGATCAGGGAATCATCATTACCCAGCCTTGGCGCTCTGTCATTCAGCTCTGCAGGCAAGTTGAGAGTGCTGGCAGTTGAATGTTGAAGCAGGGAGAAGACAGTTCCCTGCTTTACCATTGCACTCAACTGTCTTTGCGTCCTAAGGATGCACTGAACAGGGGCACTGTAGAAGCTGGTTATAGGGGTCTTTTTTCCTGAAAAGGAGTGAGAAGATGAGTTTTTGTTCATCAAATCACCCCTCTGCACCAAATTGAAATGGGTTATCCAAACCCTATAACATCTCCTCTAATGCCTGGGCCCCTCACACAGGTTGTACTTACCTTGCTCTCCGGCAGCCGTGTTGCTTCTGATGCCTGCACGCCTGCCGCTGCATCTCCCCATCGTGCAGATCAAAACATCCGGGGGGCAGCCAATAGTAGGCCACAACGGGGACGAGCCTTCCTTCGCAAGGTAAGTACAATCTGTGTGAGGGGCCCGGGCACTTGAGGGGGCAATATAGGGGTTGGATAACCCCTTTAATGATGTCAGGACCCAGACATTTACTAGCATCCAGAACTCAGTGTCAAACAAGTCCAACCAAACACTTGCACTCCACACATCCAAACATCGATAAAGTTTACATTTTACACAGTCCTTTCTTTCCCTACGGGATCTTCACAGAAAAATATGCAGACCATTTCTCTAGCGATATCCATTACATGCTACAGTAACAGTGTAACGATTATCACTAGAGAGGAAGAGCTAATATTTTTCTTTCTTTTTTATACAGTATTGATGAAAACATTTTCTAACAGTAAGAAATGACATTTTCGTTCACCGTCACTGTAAAAGGTCATTTTCAGCTAGTTTTACAAAACAAATCAGTATGGCAAATCAGGGTAAGCTGAGCTCCTGCATGCAACAGGGGTAGAATATAAATGCCCATAACGACTTGTTCTATAAACTTAATACCTTATATATGGGTCACAAAAAACACAGTAAACAAAACAAAAAAAAAAAACTATTCCAGAATCATTGTTTTCTATTCATCTTACGTAACAAAAATAAAAAGCGATAAAACAGGTACCGATGAAAATGTCAACTCCTCCTGCAAACAACAAGCCCTGACACAGCTACAAAGTCAGAAACATAAAATGATATGCAAACGCGGCCACACGAAAACAAATCATTTTGTTAAAACAAAAAAGTGTTTTTATTGTGCAAATAGTTGAACATCATAAAATAATATAAACCTGGCTTCATTGTAATGATACTGACCCACAGAATGAAATGACAGTATCATTATTTATTCTACACTGCGAATGCTGGAAAAATAAATCCCAGAGAACATTTTGGAAGTTAGTTTTTTTATCTCCCCCCCTCCTAAAAAATAATAAAAGGTATTTTAAACATTATATGTTTCCCAAAATTGTTCCTATAAAAACTGCAACCTGTTCTGCAAAACTTAAGGTCTCACATAGATAAATTGAAGAAAAACACTAAAAAGGTTATGAGTATGACTGCTGGAGCAGAGAAGACTTAAAATAAAAAAGTTACTAGTTACTATTTAAGTCTTACATCTTTAAGGGGTTAAACTGCAGTTAAGTCACCCGAGTTGTGCCCCAACTATATTTATTTGAGACATAAATTCTAAATTTACAATAAATAGTGATATTTTTATGAGTGCTTTTACTATTTTATTGTGACTGTTAGAGGGTTAAACTGTAAGCAGAGTATAGGAGAGCCATATTGCCGAGTGTCACATTAGATCCATCTGTTTGTAACTGGACGGACCACAGCAAATATTTGCATTGTCAAATTGAGAAGTACATGGATATGTGATATCACACAATGACTAATTCAGGCTCAAAGGATTGTTTTACATCATAAAAGAGACCAAAGAAACCTCATTCCAAATGTAAAAATCTATCTTTTATTAAACTACTACTTTGAATACCTTTTGACAGTTGAGTATAAGGAAGGTGCATTTACATGGCAAGGAACTGATCTCCATGTTCATAGCTAGGGGTGAGCGAATCACGCTTTGGATAAAAGATCTGAAGCCGATTCGTTCCGAAACTTTGTGTTAATGCTGTATGGATGCCTACTTTCCAGTCTCAGTACAGCATTAAAATGTATGTGGTTCGCAGAGGCAAATTTCGTTAAGTCTAAAGTTGTGCAAGACTTCGGTGAAGAACTTCAGTCTTCAGTTCTACAACTTCAAAATAATTCTAAAACAGCAATCCGAAGTCAGCTTCGGAACCAGCTGCGGAGCACCAGTGATAGCTGAGGATCTATTTTTTTTTCATCCCCTGCACCGTGTTTGTAAATATTAAAAAGGGTTCCCAGCCTCTAAGAACCTGTCTAATACAGAGAAATGTCCTATTTAGATCCCTAATCTATTAGTCAGGATGGAGTTCAGCTAAAAACAGTGTCCCTCTACCCAGCATTGTGTGCAAAAATAGACCATTGATTTCCATGGGTATCATATAAGGCTTTAATTCTTCTGTGGTGGCACTTCAGGAGACCTAAACACTTGCAGTTGGGCTCCACCATAGATTATTGCTTATTGCTGGATCTGCCAGCAGCAGGAAACCCTGTGACAAGGGTGGTGGGCTTTTTAACCTCTTGACGACATCCGCTGTATATGTACAGTGGATATCGTCTCTTTAAAGGTAACGTTAGCCACGGGGCAATAGATGATAACAATGATCCCAAACATTTAATCCCTGGCCAAATATTCGTGGTCAAATATTCCACAGCTACCCTGTTTCCCCGAAAATAAGACAGTGTCTTATATTAATTTTTGCTCCAAAAGATGCGCTAGGTCTTATTTTCAGGGGATGTCTTATTTTTCCATGAAGAAAAATACGGTACACATTTATTGTTGAAAAAAAAGAAGGAAATCAGGGTGGGGAGGGGGATCACTTAAAATGGCACAGGGTGATCAGAGAAGGGAATCAAAATGACACAGGGGTATCAGGGTGGGGAGGGGGATCACTTAAAATGACACAGGGGGATCAGAAGGGGGAATCAAAATGGTACAGGAGAATCAGAGGGGGGGATTACTATAGCATTTTAGTACCCCCTTCTGATCCTCCTGGGTAATTTTGATTCCCCCTTCTGATCCCCCTGTGTCATTTTAAATGATCCCCCTCCCCACCCTGATACCCCTGTGTCATTTTGATTCCCCCCTCTGAACACCCTGTGTCATTTTAAATGATCCCCCTCCCCACCCTGATCACCCTGTGTCATTTTGATTCCCCCCTCTGATCACCCTGTATCATTTTAATTACTGTTTTTAGTCTCCCCCCCCCATCTTCACCAGACATCCCACACCTTCCATCAGATATTTCCCCCCCCTACCTGTCACCCCGTCCCCTGTGTGTCCGTGCCAGCCAAGTTGTGAGACTCCATCAGGGCAGAGCGAGCAGCGGGCGGAAGAAGGTGGCAGCTTGTCCTGGCAGCGGTGGCGGCCAATCAGTGAGCTCCTTACATTCTGGGGTGGCTTGCTTTATAATCGGGGAGGCATTATGTTCGGCGGATGCTTTATAATCGGGGAGGCATTACGGTATGTTCGGCAGATGCTTTATAATCGGGGAGGCATTACGGTATGTTCGGCCGATGCTTTATAATCGGGGAGGCCTTATTTTCGGGGGATGCTTTATTATCGGGGAGGCCTTATTTTCGGGGGGATGCCTAATATTACAGCGATAGGCAAAACTAGAGGTAGGTCTTATTTTCGGGGGATGTCTTATTTTCGGGGAAACACGGTATGTTACTATGAAGAGGGATCCATAGGAACATAGCAAATTTCTCAGAGACTTCAATGCTAGTGGATTGCAGTCTAGGAAAGTGGCAATGTGATGATCGCTTGTTTAAGTTCCCTAGGGGAACTTTTAAAAAGTGTAAAAAATGAAAAAAGTTGTTTTAAAAATATCAAAAAGATAAAACAAATATAATTTTTTTTATTGTTTTCTTTCCTCCAAAAAATTTAAAATGAATAAAAAAAATGAAATACAGTTGCAAGAAAAAGTATGTGAACCCTTTGGAATGATATGGATTTCTGCACAAATTGGTCATAAAATGTGATCTGACAATCACAGTCTGCTTAAATTAATAACACACAAAAAATTAAATGTTACCATGTTTTTATTGAACACACCATGTAAACATTCACAGTGCAGGTGGAATAAGTATGTGAACCCTTGGATTTAATAACTGGTTGAACCTCATTTGGCAGCAATAAATTCAACTAAACGTTTCCTGTAGTTGCAGATCAGACGTGCACAACGGTCAGGAGTAATTCTTGATCATTCCTCTTTACATAACTGTTTCAGTTCAGCAGTATTCTTGAGATGTCTGGTATGAATCACTTTCTTGAGGTCATGCCACAGCATCTCAATCGGGTTGGGTCACTCCAGAAGGTGTATTTTCTTCTGTTTAAGCCATTCTGTTGTTGATTTACTTCTATGCTTTGGGTCGTTGTCCGGTTGCCACACCCATCTTCTGTTGAGCTTCAGCTGGTGGACAGATGGCCTTAAGTTCTCCTGCAAAATGTATTGATAAACTTGGGAATTCATTTTTCCTTCGATGATAGCAATCCGTCCAGGCCCTGATGCAGCAAAGCAGCCCCAAACCATGATGCCCCCACCACCATACTTCACAGTTGGGATGAGGTTTTGATGTTGGTGTGCTGTGCCTCTTTTTCTCCACACATAGTGTTGTGTGTTTCTTCCAAACAAATCAACTTTGGTTTCATCTGTCCACAGAATATTTTGCCAGTACTGCTGTGGAACATCCAGGTGCTCTTGTGCAAACTGTAAACATGCAGCAATGCTTTTTTTTTTGGACAACAGTGGCTTCCTCTGTGGTATCCTCCCATGAAATCCATTCTTGTTTAATGTTTTACGTATCGTAAATTCACTAACAGGGATGTTAGCATATGCCAGAGACTTATGGATGTTAGCATATGCCAGAGACTTTTGTAAGTCTTTAGCTGACACTCTAGGGTTCTTCTTCACCTCATTGAGCAGTCTGCGCTTTGCTCTTGCAGCTATCTTTACAGGACGGCCACTCCTAGGGAGAGTAGCAGCAGTGCTGAACTTTCTTTATTTATAGACAATTTGTCTTACCGTGGACTGATGAACAGCATGGCTTTTGGAGATACTTTTATAACCCTTTCCAGCTTTATGCAAGTCAACAATTCTTAATCGTAGGTCTTCTGAGAGCTCTTTTGTGCGAGGCATCATTCACATCAGGCAATGCGTCTTGTGAAAAGCAAACCCAGAACTGGTGTGTGTTTTTTATAGGACAGGGCAGCTGTAACCAACACCTCCAATCTCATCTCATTGATTGGACTCCAGTTGGCTGACATCTCACTCCAATTAGCTCTTGGAGATGTCATTAGTCTAGGGGTTCACATACTTTTTCCACCTGCACTTTGAATGTTTACATTGTGTGTTCAATAAAAACATGGTAACATTTAATTATTTGTGTGTTATTAGTTTAAGCAGACTGTGATTGTCTATTGTTGTTACTTAGATGAAGATCAGATCACATTTTATGACCAATTTGTGCAGAAATCCATATCATTCCAAAGGGTTCACATACTTTTTCTTGCAACTGTATATATATATATTATACAAAAAGATTTGTAGCTATGAACCTGGCTGATTTGTTGCAAGTGCACTTGGCAGCTGGAGGCATCTATGTCGGTCCCATGCTCATATGTGCCTGCATTGCTGAGAAAAATGATGTTTTAATATATGCAAATAAGCCTCTAGGGACAATAGGGGTGTTGCCTTTACACCTAGATGCTCCGCTCACCCTCTTCAATTTGATTGGCTGGACCAAGCAGTGATAACATCATCACGCCAGGCCCTGTCAATCAAATTGCATAGGGTGAGGCAGTAGAGACAACAGAGCCTCTAGGTGTAAAGGCAACGCCCCCATTGCTCCTAGAGGATATACTAAAACATAACTTTTCTCAGCAATGCGGGCACATGTGATCATGGGACAAACACAGATGTACTTCAGCTGCCAAGTGCACTTGCAACAAATCAGCCATTTTCATAAGTACAACTCTGCTGACAGAGCCCCTTTAAGATCCTTTAAGATCCTTACAAGGGCAAAACTGATAAGTTTTGGACCGCTTGTGAGAGCCCTGAACGGATCTCACAAATGGAAACCAAAACCCCAGTGTGAAAGTAGCCTAAGCTGCGAGCTTGAAGAAAAAGCTGTTTTTCTGCATGCTAAATGCAATAATTATCTGGGCACTCTATGATTGTATGATATGTAGTTATATTTCTCCCTCCACCAAACAGTCCCATGTAAATAACATCACACCATCTCTTCTACCCCCTCCAAAATACAGTCCTATATAAATAACACCGCTCCCCTCCCTTCAGCCCCTCCAACATACAGTCCATGTAACTAACACTATTTCCCTCCCTCCACCATAGAGTCCCATGTAAATAACATCACACCATCTCTCCAGCCAGCTCCAATATACAGTCCCATGTAAATAGCATCCCTCTCTATCTACAGACCCCTCCAAAATACAGTCCCATGTAAATAACATCTTCTCCACCCCATCTGCCGCCAACATGCAATCCCATATAAGCATCAACCCCTCAACATTCAGTCCCATGTAAATAACTTCATTCCCCCCACCAGCCACCTTTAACATTCAGTCCCATGTAAATAAAATCACTCCCTCAGACCCCTGTAACATTCAATCCCATATAAATAACATCACTCCCTCCCACAACCGTCATCAACATACAGTCCAATGGACAGGTTAGCAAATAAATCACCCCTATAGACAGACAGTTAATGAAAGACTTGATGGAATATCTTTCGTTGGTGACTGAGCTCGTAAAAAATGCCCCCTTAGTAATCTTGGCACATACCACGCAGGAACCGCATGGCAAAGTGCCCATAAGGGTATTTTTCAGCCATGTTGGTGGTATCGGGTGCTGAAGACCACCAACATGGCTGAAAAATCTATAGGGGTGATTATTTGTTAACCTATCCATGTGGACTGCAATACGTGGATAAGACATCACGCGAACTTAGACGACGTATTGGCGAGCATATATCAGATATCAGAAACAATCATGATTCATGACACATCGGTGGCACATCACATACAGTCAGGTCCATAAATATTGGGACATCGACACAATTCTAAAATTTTTGACTCTATACACCACCACAATGGATTTGAAATGAAACGAACAAGATGTGCTTTAACTGCAGACTGTCAGCTTTAATTTGAGGGTATTTACATCCAAATCAGGTGAACGGTGTAGGAATTACAACAGTTTGCATATGTGCCTCCCACTTGTTAAGGGACCAAAAGTAAAGGGACAGAATAATAATCATAAATCAAACTTAAAATTTTTAATACTTGGTTGCAAATCCTTTGCAGTCAATTACAGCCTGAAGTCTAGAATGCATAGACATCACCAGACGCTGGATTTTATCCCTGGTGATGCTCTGCCAGGCCTCTACTGCAACTGTCTTCAGTTCCTGCTTGTTCTTGGGGCATTTTCCTTTCAGTTTTGTCTTCAGCAAGTGAAATGCATGCTCAATCGGATTCCGGTCAGGTGATTGACTTGGCCATTGCATAACATTCCACTTCTTTCCCTTAAAAAACTCTTTGGTTGCTTTTGCAGTATGCTTTGGGTCATTGTCCATCTGCACTGTGAAGCGCCGTCCAATGAGTTCTGAAGCATTTGGCTGAATATGAGCAGATAATATTGCCCGAAACACTTCAGAATTCATCCTGCTGCTTTTGTCAGCAGTCACATCATCAATAAATATAAGAGAACCAATTCCATTGGCAGCCATACATGCCCACGCAATGACACTACCACCACCATGCTTCACTGATAAGGTGATAGGCTTAGGATCATGAGCAGTTCCTTTCCTTCTCCATACTCTTCTCTTCCCATCACTCTGGTACAAGTTGATCTCGGTCTCATCTCTCCATAGGATGTTGTTCCAGAACTGTGAATTGTTTTTTAGATGTCGTTTGGCAAACTCTAATTTGGCCTACCTGTTTTTGAGGCTCACCAATGGTTTACATCTTGTGGTGAACCCTCTGTATTCACTCTGGTGAAGTCTTCTCTTGATTGTTGACTTTGACACAGATACACCTACCTACTGGAGAGTGTTCTTGATCTGGCCAACTGTTGTGAAGGGTGTTTTCTTCATCAGGGAAATAATTCTTCGGTCATCCACCACAGTTGTTTTCCGTGGTCTTCTGGGTCTTTTGGTGTTGCTGAGCTCACCGATGCGTTCATTCTTTTTAAGAATGCACCAAACAGTTGTTTTGGCCACGCCTAATGTTTTTGCTATCTCTCTGATGGGTTTGTTTTGTTTTTTCAGCCTAATGATGGCTTGCTTCACTGATAGTGACAGCTCTTTGGATCTCATCCTGAGAGTTGACAGCAACAGATTCCAAATGCAAATAGCACACTTGTAATGAACTCTGGACCTTTTATCTGCTCATTGTATATGGGATAATGAGGGAATAACACACACCTGGCCATGGAACAGCTGAGAAGCCAATTGTCCCATTACTTTTGGTCCCTTAACAAGTGGGAGGCACACATGCAAACTGTTGTAATTCCTACACCGTTCACCTGATTTGGATGTAAATACCCTCAAATTAAAGCTGACCGTCTGCAGTTAAAGTACATCGTGTTTGTTTCATTTGAAATCCATTGTGGTGGTGTATAGAGCCAAAAATGTTAGAATTGTGTTGATGTTCCAATATTTATGGACCTGACTGTATGTGATTACCATGGAGGGAATACAGAGACACTCATGGTTCAACACATTAGGAAACCTATTCATGGTGGTGACATCAATACGATGTTACTCCGCAAAGAGACCCAGTGGATTATTAAACTACGGACAAAGGACTGAACGAAGCAATATCATATGCTTGCTTCATATAGTGCGCCACTCCGTGACATAGGGACATCTTGATGATGTGGCATACATCCATGATCAGTGCTGGGATTAATGCGCTGCCAGCACGTGTATATACGTGCTAGCTGCACAGGGCATGTGCAGCTAGCACGTATATAGCCGTATGGCAGTCGGGAAGGGGTTAATATAGAGCTGACTTTAATCACAGATGGCACTTCAGACTCTTTTGGAGGAAACTTGAGCTAATATTAGCCAGTTTGAAAAAAATGAGTCATCATTTGACTCTTTAGCGCTAAACAACATCCACAGCATGTCTGGCCAATCTAAATGTGCCAGAGAAACAATAATCAATTAGACGAGTGATTACTATAGCAGAGCGTCACGGGAGAAAAATGCTTTTCTCACAGCAATACATGAAGCAGTTCCACTGCCAGATGGTTTAGCACTGAGTAGAATTAATTTCACAGGAGAAATGTTTTTAAGACGTTAAAATTTCACACAGTTTAGCTGAAAGTATTTCTCTCTCCGTTAAAGCCAGGAAAATCCCCACTCTTGACTCCCTTTCATCTCGTATTTTTCAGATCTGATAAGGCCAGTGGCTATTTGGAAATTTAATTACAGCAGAAAAAAAGTCCACAAGCAATCTCTGGTAATTATAACCTGGCCACAGTTACTCTACATTACAGTAAGCTGTATAATTCCGGGGTTTCTAATTCAATATTTTGAAAGGCTGTGAAGCCTGGTCATTAAAATGACAGGCAATTATATTACAAGATGATGTGCATAATTTTCCTGTTTCTATAGAAATCATGATTTATAAAAGCAGGTATTTATATTGAATGTCAACACAAAGGTTATTTGCTGTTAATGTTCCATAACAATCAGTAATAATATAGAGTAATAATTGTATGTTTGGCATAGAACTAGTGTTGAGCAAACTTGTGTTTTAAGTTCGGCGTCTAAAGTTCGGGTTATCGAAGAATCGCGTTATGGATTCCGCTACCATGGAGCATAACGGAATTTAGAATCCATAACGCGATTCTTCGAAAGCCCGAACCTGAACTTTAGTCACCAAACTTAAAACACAAGTTCGCTCAACACAACATAGAACTGCAAAAACATAAATAAATACTTTAAAAATGTTAGAATATCAATATTAGTGATGAGTGGCAGGAGTCATATTCAAATTCGAATATTCGTTATATTCTACATTCTTTTTTTTTTGCAAATTCGAATATTCGTTATATTCTACATTCTTTTTTTTTTACTCAAAAATCTGCAAGGTAATGATCACGTAATATGCAAATATTACACGATCAATACAGGTGTGTGTAAAAAACTAATATATAGCACTATAGAATATAGTGGCATTTGTTAGTTTTTAGAATATTTGTCATTTTTTTCCATCTGAAGTCATGATTCATGACTTCAGATGGAAAAAAAAATGACCACTATTCTAAAAAACTAATATATAGCACTATATTCAAAACAAATCCTCTTGCTATGTCACAATATATATATATATATATATATATACAGTACAGACCAAAAGTTTGGACACACCTTCTCATTCAAAGAGTTTTCTTTATTTTCATGACTATGAAGGCATCAAAACTATGAATTAACACATGTGGAATTATATACATAACAAACAAGTGTGAAACAACAGAAAATATGTCATATTCTAGGTTCTTCAAAGTAGCCACCTTTTGCTTTGATTACTGCTTTGCACACTCTTGGCATTCTCTTGATGAGCTACAAGAGGTAGTCACCTGAAATGGTCTTCCAACAGTCTTGAAGGAGTTCCCAGAGATTCTTAGCACTTGTTGGCCCTTTTGCCTTCACTCTGCGGTCCAGCTCACCCCAAACCATCTCGATTGGGTTCAGGTCCGGTGACTGTGGAGGCCAGGTCATCTGGCGCAGCACCCCATCACTCTCCTTTATGGTCAAATAGCCCTTACTTTCAAAGTTTTCCCAATTTTTCGGCTGACTGACTGACCTTCATTTCTTAAAGTAATGATGGCCACTCGTTTTTCTTTACTTAGCTGCTTTTTTCTTGCCATAATACAAATTCTAACAGTCTATTCAGTAGGACTATCAGCTGTGTATCCACCTGACTTCTCCTCAACGCAACTGATGGTCCCAACCCCATTTATAAGGCAAGAAATCCCACTTATTAAACCTGACAGGGCACACTTGTGAAGTGAAAACCATTTCAGGGGACTACCTCTTGAAGCTCATCAAGAGAATGCCAAGAGTGTGCAAAGCAGTAATCAAAGCAAAAAGTGGCTATTTTGAAGAACCTAGAATATGACATATTTTCAGTTGCTTCACACTAGTTTGTTATGTATATAATTCCACATGTGTTAATTCATAGTTTTGATGCCTTCAGTGTGAATCTACAATTTTCATAGTCATGAAAATAAAGAAAACTCTTTAAATGAGAAGGTGTGCCCAAACTTTTGGTCTGTACTGTATATATAAATATATATATATATATAGCAGAAAGAACTCCACGGCACCTCCAAGGCATAAAATAAGATCAACTTTTATTCACCAGACAGCGACATTTCGATGCACCTCCTGGGATCTCAAGATCCCAGGAAGTGGATCGAAACGTTGCTGTCTAGTGAATAAAAGTTGATCTTATTTTACGCCTTGGAGGTGCCGTGGAGTTCTTTCTGCTACTATTTGAAGGGGGATCGCCTTCACAGCCGCTGACACTCCGCCTGTTCTTACACACAGCAGTGCCGCTCATATTCTTTTTATATACAGTACAGACCAAAAGTTTGGACACACCTTCTCATTCAAAGAGTTTTCTTTATTTTCATTTAGCAGGATGTGTCCTTGTGGAATAGCACAGTTTGCTCTGCTATTCCGTCCAATATCCCCAATGTAAATCAGCCAAAGGGAGCCTATGGGTCATTTTAATGTATGCTCTGAGAACTTTCTGGGAGCATACAGCAAACATTTTGCCAGTGCAAGGTGAATAGACATTCCTCCACTCTTCTCCCCCACCATGTGGCTAGTGCAATTGCACCTCGTTGCACTCTAGCTCCACTGACTTAGGGCGCATGCCCACAAACATGTGCCAGCAGGGCCGTATTGCAGCGTGCAAACAGTGGTTCCGCAATATACAGGCTCCAGCCGTTTTTGCACCGCATCACGGATGAATAGGTACACAATCCGGAAGGTCCAGTGCGGAACGGAGGCACGGAACCCCATGGAAGCACTACGGAGCGCTTCCGTGGGGTTTCTCTCCATGCTTCCGCACCAGAAAAAAATAGAACATAGTCAATTTTTTTGCTGTGCGGACGGATCACAGACCCATTCAAGTTGAATGGGTCTGGATCCATTTTCGGAATCCGCACGGACGTTACCCGCGCATTGGGGACCGCGAATCTGAATGCAACCTCATGAAAACTACATCAATTTAAATATAATGGGTGACATTATCAGATACTATAATTTTGTGGTCTAAAAAAGTCGCAAGTCATGGAAACTGCCACATTTTCTGTGACATTTGGTTAAATTTGTGACAATTCGTGATAGGTCATCAATATCAGATTAGCGAGGGTTCGACTCCTAGCGCCTCTGCTAATAGTCTCTTTATAGTGGTAGCGGCGCTCATGCGAGCGCTGCTCCTGCTTCAAAATTACACTGCATGTTATCTCACTTGAGAGGACGCACAGTGTAATTTCAACTGCTCGTCTCTTGAATGGGAAGAGCAGATATAATTATGTACAGTGCACCTCCACTAAAAGCGAGACGAGGCACAATTAAATTTGATGCTGAAGCGGCACTTGCACAAGCCAAGCTACCGCTTCAAAAGCAGATTGGCAGGGGTACCAGGAGTCAGCAATCTGATATTGATGGACTATCCTGAGGATGATCACAGCAGACTCCAGTATAAGATGCAGTTAAAGGGTTTAGTTTATTTAATATGAACAAAAAATTTCAAATGAATGTAATAATTATTAGAGGTAACAAGTAATTTGACTGATTTGACTATAATCTGACATTTCAGTCCTTGTCAAGGACCTTGGTCAGAGTCACTAAAATAAAAAAAAATAGAAAAAAGATATAAATAGCAAGCTACATACACAATATAATAATATGATATACCAAAGGATCATAAGAAAACTGTCTGGTTGGTGCTAGGAGTAAAAGGAACTACAGGTAGATTGGAAATAATCCAAGAACTGTATGGAAGAGGTGAACTATAGCAAATCTAGTAGCTAAAATACCAGAGATTACACAGGTTGCAATGGCCAAGATCTATTACAGATATTAAAATGGCTATAGTAGAAGCCCATGCACCAGAATGAAATATCATTGTAGAGTACTCTGTATAGATAGGAACCAGAAAGAGAGTTACCAAAGGAGAGGGACAGAGGCAACCAGGTGGCAGCCCTGTGGTAGAGCATGAAGGTGCTGCAGGGCAATGATGCATAGAGCACAAGAAAGGACTGGGAATGGCCGGTGGCAACTAAATATAACTACCGCACTTGTGTGAGAAGAGTGATGAGATGGGCAGTAAGAGCAAAAGGAGGACTTCTGGGTATAGAGGTTCTTCTCAGCGCTGATGTCGGGGGTGGGGGGGGGGGTGCGCAGGGTCAGTCATGAGTGTGATATCAGGGAAAGGGGTGGGGTTATCCACAGATTGTGTGGTCCCACCCCACCCATTTAAGACTGGTTACTCCATTGATACATTACCAGAAACAAGATTTATACATAGATACAATACCAGAACTAAGATTACTAAAAAGATATGAAACCAGAAACAAGATTACTACAAAGATACAATACCAGAACTAAAATCACAGAAAAAGAGATAAAAAACAGATAAAAACAGGGTCTGCTGATTATAGATGCTCAATGGTAGCTATAGAGTAGGACCTGTCTGACTGAGACAACCTTTGCACGAGTAGGTGGGCACAGGTGTGTTTTGATCACAATATATTGGTTAAGAGTCTCAGATTTTATCATATCAGAATCAGGACTTAGTCTATATATAATGCTTGCATCTATTGTGTTAGTGCGTTATCATTTGTTTTCTGTGATTTTTTTCATAAATGTAGCCATGGACATCTGCGTATTTACTTATCATATCAGGCAGGATGCTTTTATCTTTGTTTTACAGTATATCTATTTTCTGTGATTTTTGCTTAGTTTATAGTATACACTTGAGGGAGTGGCACCTTCAAGTGTGAATGCTCTCCTATTTTATCCTGGGAGTAGCATTCTTGTGCACTTTTGCCTTTCCTATCAAACATGCGGCCTTGATTAGGTGGTACATATAGCTGTGTTTGCTCCTCCTCTCATCGGTTGCTGGATGCACATAGAGGTGACTAGGAGCAGCACACTATATCTCCAGGGTCTGCTCTCCTGATTATAGATGCTCAACGGCATAGGTAGGTTAAGAGCATGACCTGCCTGACTGAGACCACCTTGACATCATAGATTTTATCATATCAGAGTCAGGGCTTAGTCCGTATATAATGTTTGCATCTATTGTGTTATCATTTGTTTTCTGTGATTTTTTAATTTTTTTTGCATTAGACTGGCAGATTTTCTGGTAGATGATCGCTAACGAGCGTTCCTATGAATGCTCATTACCAATCATCTGGCAGTCTAATACTGTCGCCAAATGTGCTTAAAAATCACAATGGTGCCAGCGGCAGATCGCACTGTGCAATAGTGATTTGCCTCCGGCACACTGCTCCCCTGCTGTCACGACTGTGACTGATCCAGACAGGTCTGGGAGGAGAAGGTCGCAGCGACTTGCTACTCGCGATAGCTTGTGAGTTTGCTCCGTGGTTCAGGGTATGTCATCTGGGTTTTGCCTTGTGAACCTTTTTGTCCTGACTGGGAGTTTGTAGGCATCCTTCTCAGGTGAGTCCTGTCTGCCACTCCCAGCTACTATATTAGTTTCAGTTTCACTTGCAGTCATTGCCAGATATAGTCCTTACTTCCAGTGCTACTCTGACCTTGGAAGGAGATCGTTTGATGGTGTTGCTGTGGAGCTCTTGTCCGGCGTGGACTGTCGTGTTTGGGATCGCCTTCTCTGCTCGTGACTGGATAAGTCTATCTCTGCTGTTGTTTGTTTGTTGTTGTCTTCCCCTGTTGTTTTCCTAGACGTGAGTGATGGTGACTAGCGCTTCCATCGGCCGTTCCCCAGTCCAGTGTTAGGGCGACTGAGGGTTTAGGCATCCTGCTCGCCGCACGGGTTCACACCCCGTCTAGGGTATCAGGGCAGACAGGTGCCAGCTTAGGGTTACTCAGGGGTGGCCATTCTATTTCCCATCCGTAGATAAGGGTCCCCCTTCCCCTCCGTCTGGTGCGACACGACTGCTGCTGGGATAGCGGTCGTGACACCTGCATGGGAACAAGCTATCATTCCTCCCCATGCCACTGAGGACATAGCTGCATGTATTAGCAGCAGTGTCCTCTGCTAGTTATCTGACATTGGAGTGTCTAATACACCCTTAGGTTTACTATACAGATAGAAGGTTAGTGGGCACATAGGCATATGCCGAAGTCACCACCATGGTGTCATTGAGCATATTAGGGTATATGGTATACTGTTTTGCTTTTTTCCCTCCTTTTTTCCCAATATTTCAGATTTCTACATTCATTTGAGGTGAATCCTAGTGAGAGGTTCTGATTGGACTTTTGTTGCATACCTGCTTTCTGCCCATCAGTGATTGGTCATTCAAGCTTCAGTGGCGGAAGAAGACGTCATGTGAAGCCCCAGAGGATTGCTGGCGCAGCTGCAAAACAGCCATACCTAGCTGTGCCGTCACTTCTGGGTGGAAGGTGGACCAGCGGCAGTAGCGCTGAAGCGGTGCTGAAGTTCCAAGCAGCAGCAGAGAAGCGGCGAGGTCCTGCTTACAAGAAAAAAGTCTTACCGGTGTATCGGGATGGAGGACCTCTTGAAGCAGCTCATCCTGCACGCCGAGTCAAGAGGAGGCAAAGCCTGGCTGCGGCGCTGGTTGGCTGAAGGCCGTCGATGCTGAACGAGGAGGCAGGACCACTTGACGTCGCACAGCGGAGTTACGTCACCGGTGACGCAATGTCAGGATCATCAGAGGGTGCTCCTCGCAGAGCTGAAGAACCCAGCCAGGTATCAAGAAGAACAAAGAGGCTGAGGAGATCCTATTCCCCGGCTGAAGCTGTCAGCAGAAGAAGTGGCAGCAGGCGCTCGTTCCCTGGACGGGCTCCATCACAGTCTGGGGTGCTGAGTAGAGTGCAACAGCCAGCTTCCACTGTTCCCCCCTCCGACCCAGCCCAGGAGTTAGGTGAGATACCATGTGGGCATAGAAACGCTTTACCCACCAACGTAGGTTTTAATACTACCAACTTGCTTCTTAGCTTAGCCAAACTTTTTTCTGATTGGGCTGGAGCTACAATGCCCAGTCACGATAATCAGTCTGCGGCAACATGGAGTGATTTTCCAGCTGCTGTGGCTGATAATTTCCCATTACAAAATGATGTCAGATTTAGGGACTGGGGTATCTGAAACTTGCTTTAAAGATGCCATGACTTGTGAAGGCTATCCGTTGGGGTTTCATTTATCTCAGTCCATGAAGGAGAAAATTTGGAGGAAGGAGTACATAGATATTTTATCTTTACTTCCTTCCTCCAAAGAGTCGTTTAAAATGGAAAATAAAGGAGAAGATAAGGAGGAGGATAGGAAGAGGTCTGCACCACGGTCATTTAATAATTGGTTGCAGGCTTTTTGCATATACTCCTCAGTATTATGTGCTAGACATCCACAGTTTGCTATTGGTCTGTTCCAGCATATGGATTCTATCTTGGAGGCTTACTGAAATTTTGTTGGCTTTGCATGGTCTGAATATGACGAAACGTTTCGCAAGAAATTGGCGGTCCATGGCAACATGAAATGGGGTTCTAAAGAGGTTGGACTTTGGCTTAGTTTGATGTTACCTCAGAGATCGGGTTTTCAAGCTAAGCCAAATAGTTCATTGGCGCCTGGTGCTAATATTAAAAAAGGTGTATGCTTCACATACAATCAATCAGCCTGCAAATGGCTAGTTAATTGCAGATATTGCCATGAGTGTTCTTTTTGTGCGGGCTCACACCCTGTTTTTCGCTACTTTAAAAAAATCTAATCAATCCACATTGCAAGGTCAAAACTATCAAAAAGCTCAGACGCCATTGAAATTGGAAAAAATACTGCCTTGGCTAGAATTGTTTCCAGACCGATTGAAGGCAGAAATAATTCTTAGTGGTGTTTCATGTGGTTTTTATGGACCTAGGTTTTTAGGCAAAGGTTGTGTTTGGTTTGACAATTTGCCATCAGTTAAACATCATTTGTATATAGTTAAACAGAAGATTGTCAAAGAAATTAAGGAAGGCAGGATTAAGGGCCCTTTTCATTCCCCACCTTTTCCTGACTTTAGGCTGTCACTGTTAGGTTTAGTTCCATAGTAAGATCCTAATGATTTTAGATTAATTCACCCTCAATGATTCCTCAGATAAAGAGACAGCGTCGGTTTCTTATACATCTTTTGACGATGCAATTTCTTTATTGAATTCTTGTGGCGAAGGTTGCTTTTTGGCAAAGGCAGATATTAAATCTGCTTTTTGTTTGCTACCAGTTCATCCAGATGGTTTTAATTCATTGGGTTTTCAGTTTAATGGTGAGTTTTTCTTTAACAAATGTCTCCCTGTGGGTTTGTCTTGGTCTCGTTTTTTTTTTTTAAACGTTTTCTTCCTTTTTACATTGGGTAGTTTCAAAAATGGTCGGGTCGTCAAGTGTGTTGCATTATTTAGATGATTTTTTATTTGTAGGTTCTTTTAGTGATAGTTCAAGATTATTGGTTGGTTTTATGCGGATCTGCGAGCAGTTTGGTATTCCATTAGCGCATGAAAAGAAAGTTTGGCCTTGTAATGAAATTTAGTTTTTAGGTATTGTAATTGATTCTGTTAATATGGAATTCAAGCTTCCTATGGAAAAGATAGATAAAACACTTTTAGCCATTAAGAAGATGAGATTGGTAAAGAAAACTCAGTTGAAGGAATTATAGAGTTTGTTGGGCTTATTAGCCTTTGCAAGAGTTATTCCAGTTGGATGAGTTTTTTCAAGGAGACTATATATGGCGACTAAAGGGTTAAAATCCCTGCATTCTCATATTAGGATTACTAAAGCCTTAAGAGACAATTTAGCTGTTTGGGAGGAATTTGTAATTCATTTTAATGGTCGTAGAACATGGCAGGAAGATTTTAATTAGGCTGCTGCTCTAGGTTTATTCACGGATGCATCAGGTTCATGGAGCTATGGAGCCTTTTTTAGTGGTCAGTGGTCGGCTGAACCTTGGCCAGAGTGGTTGAAGGAGCTTGGTTTAGTTAAAAATCTGTTTTTGTTGGAATTATTTCCTATCGTTGTTGCATTAGTGATTTGGGGTAATGTTTTGAGGAATAAAAGAGTTTAGATTTTTTTCGGATAACAAATGTGTCATTTTAAATGCTTGTCTTCTAATAGTGAGGTGGTGGTAAGTTATTGCGTTATTTAGTTCATTGTTGTTTAGAGTTAAACGTGTGGATTAAAGCTAAATATATTGCTAGTAAAGATAATGAAACAGCAGACTCCCTTTCTGCGCTCTGTGGGAAAGATTATTTTCTCTAGTGCCACAAGCAGAGAGAGTTGGGATTCCTTGTCCAGAACAGGTTTGGAATCTTATCCGGGATTGATCAGCATGTTTATTAAGAAGTCTTTAGCCAAGCAGATATGGAATGGACATTCTCTTGCATGGAAGAGGTGGTATATTTTTTGTTCTATTGTGTTTTGTTTTAATTTTGACTTGAAATTTTTATTTATTTTTTTCAGTTTTGATGTTCTTTGTTGGAAGACGGTTTAGGTTATTCTGCTGTTCATAAAATTGTTTCTGGTGTTTCCTTTTTCTTTAAGTTGGCTGGTTATCAGTCGTTTTCTAATCAGTTTATAGTTAAACAGTTTCTAAAAGGAGTGAGGAGAGAGTTAGTCCGTTCTGATGTTAGAAGACAAATTTTGTTAGAATTATTAGAAAAAATTGTGTCAGTCTTGAAATTTTGTAAGTTTTCTGCTTATGAAGCAGCGTTATTTAAAACAGCTTTTGTCTTGGCCTTCTTTGGGGCTACTCAGATAGGGGAGCTGGTAGCAGCTAATAAACATTCCATGTCTCCATTGAGAGTGGAATATGTGAAATTGAATGATAACCTGCTAGTTATCTTTATTAGAAAGTCCAAAACTGATCAGTTAGCAAGAGGGGCGTGGATTAAGTTAGCTGCCGTACCCAGATCTGCTTTATGCCCAGTGAGGACAGTGAAATAATTTCTTGAGAGTAGACCCAGAAGGGAGGGTTTCTTTTTGATGCATGAGGATGGTTTAGGCATGTCTGTTTATCAGTTCAATGCAATATTAAAGAAATGTCTACTGTCATTGAATTTGAGTGCTGATCATTACACGTCTCATTAATTTCGCATTGGTGCAGCAACAGCCGCTGCCAATTTGGGTTTGAATGAGGCAGTAATTAAAAGAATTGGTCGGTGGGAGTCTAATAGATACAAATCATATGTTTGGCCTAATTTATTGTTATGATTTAAATTAACCTCTTTTAGGTACAAAGTAGTTGATCGTATGGATTCTGGGTCATTCTTTCTTCTTTTGGGCTGAAAGAAGGGATGCGGAGAGTAATTATTCTCAGAATTTGTTTATTGGTTTTTTATTCATTTCAGTTTTCTGGTTAGGTTTTAGAGGCTTGAAATGGAAGCAAATCATTCCGATTTTAAGAGGAGAGTTGCAGTCTTTACCCCAGCGTGATGTCTAGATCATTCATGCTGGGGGGGGGGAATGATTTGGGGAAAGTTAGAACTGTAGAATTCTTTAATCAGATGAAAGAGGTTTTGAGTTATATAAAGTCATATATTACCTGACGTTACTTTGATTGTTTCAGAAATAATTCCACGACTCGTCTGCAAAAGTGATCAATTTGGTTTTATTAATAGAATCAGGAAAAGAGTTAATAGGAGTATAGAAAATACCTTCCAAGTTTAAATGGTTGGAGCTTCAGACATACTGAATTGGAAGACTTTGTGATAGGGCTATATTGGGATGACTTAGTTCATTTGTCAGATATAGGCCTAGATATTTTCAATGTTGGTTTGCAGGATATGATAGAAAAGGCCACGGTTTTTAGGGGGGACATGCGGGTTGATACCCGCATGTCTGGTGGGTTAGTCACCCAGATTTGCTGGGGGGACAGTATTGAAGTACTGGTTTTAATGGTTATTTATTAATTGTATTAATTAATTATTTAGGAGTTTTGTTCGGCCTGTATGACACCAACAGATTATCTGACAGATTTTTTGACCAATCATTGGTCACATGGCTTATAATACACAGATTGTTTGTTATACACAGTAACTTTTGGTCTAATTGGACAGATATTGGTCAAATAATCTGTTGGTATAATACAAGCTTCAGACTACTACGTAGATATGATTACTACATAGATGTGATACCAGAAACAAGACATTTCCACAGATAAGATACCAGAATGAAGATTACTACATAGGTACGATACCAGAACCAAGATTACTACATAGATAAGATGCCTGAACCAAGATTACTACATAGGTACAATACCAGAACCAAGATTACTAGATGAATACGATACTAGAACCAAGATTACTACACAGATATACTAGAGCCAGGATTACTACACTGATAAGGCAGCAGAACTAACATTACTACATATATACAATTACTCAAGGGCGGACAAGGAACTTAAAGTGGAAAAAAACTAAAAGTAGCCCCGTGTTGTAGAAGGGTTCAAACTGACAGAAAGCGGAGCAACTTAAGTTGTTAGGACCAACAAAAGTAAGCAGGGCCAGCAATACCTTAGTGCACCACAAAACCAAATTCTACAGTACAGCACAAAATACTGCCACTCCTGAGGATGGCAATACAGTTGAAATCAGAAAGGCTGCTATGGCTCCTGGCTAGGTGCATAAGTACCTGATGCTCCTAGCATTAATTAATGATGACAGCATCAGATTGTTATGCACAGTACCTGGCCGGTAGCCATGAGCAGAAATCTATTTCCCTTTAGGGTCTGTGTGCCAATACGCCCCACGATTACTACATAAATACGATTACTATATAGATTCATAGATATGTTACCAAAACCAAAACTATTAAACAGATACATATCCAGAACCAAGGTTACTACACAGATATGACACCATATATCTCTGCAATATTACCATAGCCACACCTATGTATATATTGTAACAAGGTGAGTGGAAAATGCTGGAAAGGGTGCATATTTTACCCAGGGTCCTCAAGTGCGTGAATTAAAAAGAATCCAGAAAGCTATGTTTGTTTCAGCAAAGAGTAGTTTGCTAGGGCTGTTTTGTTAAACTCTGTTTGTGGGCTGGGAATAGTAGGCAGATTTGGGAGTGGAACATACCATTCCACACCATTAGGGCTCATGCACATGAACATATTTTTGGCCTGCATCCAATCCACAATTTTTGCAGGTCAGGTGTAGTCCCATGTCCAAATCCGTATGTCCCTTCTATGGCCCCACAAAAAAATAAAACATTTTCTATTATAAAAAAAAAGCTAAAGTATATCTGGCTCTAAACGACTCTTCCAATAGTAAGACAGAGGTCTCGGGGACTCACCACCACCACCTCAATAGAGATCGAGGGTAAGAAGGCCTCCTATTCAGTCCTGTATCTCCTTCCACCGCCTCCACATACACGCTTGGCACAGATGTCTTGCAATCACTGCTTGCCACACCAGCAGTAGGAAGTTACTCCCAGCTGAGCTCAGAATAGATATTCACTTGCTCATAGGTAATAACACCATGCGGTGTTAGATCTTATCCAGTAGGGAGTCACTAGGCGGAATAAGCAAGGAGATAGTGCAGACCGGCAGGCACAGTTAAAGGTAAAAGTCATAGGATTAACCCATATTTACAAACGTCCAAAGTGTAAAAGCATGTAACAAACACTGTTAAAACACCCGACCCAGGGTTTTGCCGCTTTCGGCTTCTTCCAGGACATACAATATCCTATTATTGTCTGTTTTACGGACAAGGATAGGACTGTTCTATTAGGGGTCTGCCATTCGGTTCTGCAAAATGCAGAATGCACATGTCCGGTATCTGTGTTTGGCGTAATTTATGCTCGCTTATGACATTGGGGCCAGGATGGTGGGGGTTAACATACGCTCAGGAAGCTGTCTGAAGAAAAGGAAGGTAGATGATGATCTTCTGTACTCTGTGGCTGATGCTGTGTATTTACTGTCAGAAGGTCAGAGGACACACTGATGTCATCACTCACTGCCCTGAAAGCCGAGCTGACAGAGGAACTAAGGTTGTATCAAACAGACAGTGAAGTGGATCATGATTCACTCCACTGCTGCAAAGTGCACACATCGTGGAGATGTCTATGCTTCAGTAAGGGAAATTTGAGAATGTGGTACAGCTTCTCTTTTAAGTTGAAAATGGTGGTTAGTTTGGTCGGCTTTGAACCCTCTGAGAGACTTAGGCACTGGGCGGCCACCCTCACCACCCATATCTAATCTCTTCTGGTTATTATTTCATCCTGATGTCAACCCACATCATCCATCACCCATCACCCATCCTGCCACACAGACTACCTGCAACCTAAACAAATGCTCTGTCTAGGATGAATATGCCAGGATCACTGATTGATGTCATTCTCTTCTTCTGCAACATCTACTACATTATCTGAGAGAGTTATCAATGTGTTATCTGTGATGTTACATAGGACTGCAGGACACTACTACATTATCTGTCCTTGGAGCATTATCACTGTTATCTGTGGTGTAACATGGGACTGCAGGATATAGCTATATGATCTGGACTCTGAAAGTTTTCACTGTGTGTTGTCAAATAGGACTGCAAGTAACACTACATTGTCTGTACTCAGCTATCATAGTGTGTTACATAGGACTAGTAGAGATGAGCAAATCAATTCATTAGAATTGAAAATCTACCCAAATTTTTGTAATTTTAATCAGTTTTTTTATCTAATATTTAATCACTATATGGTGGGATTATTTGTCCTGGTATAGAGCTATTATTTTATAACAATATATTGTATAAATCTTTTAATATTTGTAGATGGTGGGAAAACAGTATACGCCTTGGGACTTGTACCCCTGGTATTTTAAATCCCTAGAAAGAAACCTGGAAGCGTTGGAGATCAGAGGAGCAGATCTCTACACACCACCTTCAATTCAACTGAAGATTACTGCTGTTTGTACAATATGTCAGCATTTGGGGTCCTATTTTTCCCAGGGTCATGCTTTGTCTTAAACAGTCCATGAAAAGTTTATAAATGACTCAGAAATCCCTGTAGAAGTAAACAATATTTATTAGTTTCAATAATTCTTTAATTGTGAGCTTTTCTGTAACCTAAAGAAAATGCAAGTGTAACACACTTTAAATTAAGCATTGCTCAGCAATTAGAGTCTTTGTTTAATTCCAGAAGCAAGCCTAATGCAAGGTTATATCATAGGGCTTTCATTTTTAGCAGCAAATACACATATTAGCAGCTCTGGTAATTTCAGTTCTTAAGCACTTCTTTTATTTGCTTCGTTGGAAAGAAGAAAACTAGAATTGCTTTGCCTCCTATTTCAGATCGTTGGCACCGAAACGAAAGGCTCTTTTCTGCTCTCCTAACCACAGTTATTAATTCAAGTGAAAACACAGCATTTTCCATCTTGCAAATGAATTTTCTAGGGGATGGAAATATTTCTAATAATCTTTACTTTTACAATGAAGTGAAATAATATTTACCAAATGTTGGATTTTTAACATATCCTCAGATTTGTGCTACCATTGCTCCTGACAATTTGATGTTATAAAATATAGACATTACTTTTCATACCTTAACAAATAACTTTTTCTATTGCTCCGATGCTTCTAAAATGTAAAAGTACGCAACTTTGCAATTAGTCTTTATTAAAAAAAACTATATTGTGTCTCTATGATAACTGACAACTGACAGATATTGTGTACTTTGATCCTACAATCATGCTCATTTCTGCTGTATTAGTCTTCTACCTTTTTCTAACATACAGTACATTGAGCTAGCTGACAGAAACCAACAGAAACCATGACTTCAGAATCAGACTACTCAGTATTTGATTGTAGTCTGTTGCCAAGGAGACACAAAGATCTGCATAGCACTTATAAATTTTAAAATGCTTAAAATGTCTTAATTTTGAAGGTATACATGAACTACGGGCAATATGGATAATACGGTTCTAAAATATTAACTTTCGGCCTCAATCAATAGGCCTCAATCAATAGGGACACAATATTTATGGTTATCTAGTGTAACATCTATGTTTGTTTAGATATAGTTCTTAGAGGTGATGTGGACACTTGCTACAGCCATGAATTGCACTTTATGTACTATTGTATTCAATATAGGGTATTGTATTTATATGCATTAGCTATAATACATTATGTGTTGGGGGTACAGTATAAGATGCATAATGCTTAATGATATAGAAGTTGCACTTCTCCACTTGCACGTGGCACGGGTTCCCCCTTTTCTCTTTCTTTTTCTCACAATTCATGTCACTTATTCCTCACTTTTTTGCACATTGGGTTTGGCACTTATCACTTTTGCACACACAGCACTGTAGATCAGCAAACGCTGACATAAATGTACATGAATTGGTATTTTATTGGTTTTTATGAATATATATTATATATCTATGTATATCATTTATTGGGTACTTTGTGTATTTCATGTATTTTCACTGATGTTTATCTGGATAGGAATAATGGCTGTATGCAGATTTTAGTATTGACACCGTTTAATGTATCGATCCTTTCAATGTAATCATAGTGTTGTTGTGTCCACGTCTATCTATCTATTTATTTATAAATTTACATTAGATATAACCATATATAGATAAATCTATTTATACACTGTGGTGGCTGCAAGACATGCGGTCATGTGATAGGCGATCATGTGATCGCATCACATGACGCATTGGGGGTAGTGCTCAGAGGCACTGCTTTCACATCAGAATATCGCAGGTGATACAGGGAACAGGAGGCATCATGGGTATGTTGTCACATTATGAGTAGGAGGGGATTACAACAGCAAGTGAGGCTGATAGGCAGTTTGAATTGTCAATCATGGTTTATGACCTATCATGGGTACTATATTAAGAGGAGGTGGTAGATCTTGAGACATGCCCCCAAGAGGAAGCGACGGCAAAACGTACGTCGGGGTGGTGTGTCTCCTGATCACTGGTTGGTATCCCCACAGTTGTGTCCGTGTATGTGTATGCTATTAGGCTGCTCAGGAGTAATATTGTCTTGGGGTCTTGTTGTTAGCATTCCAGGTCGGGGGTGCAGGCACTTGTCTCTACTACACAGTTAGGCATTGTGCCCTCTGAGATGGAGCGTTATTGATGGATGCTGGGTGGGTGTAGGATTCGGGCAGTGTTTGTTACTTAACCAGGATGGTTATAATTTGATGTTATTGCCTTTGTGTCCTCACCAGTTCAGTGTAATCAGGGGACACACATTGTTTCCATATTCTCTCCTGCATAATCTGTCCCTTATGGGTTTTATTGTGTCTACAGTGTAATTATGGTATATAATAAAATTTGAATATGTGTGTTCTCGAATTAGTGTTTGTTTAAGGTTCAATGTTACTATATAGAAACATTTTAAACTCTATTTTGCTTGTACTAAAAGACGTTGCAATACAGTAGGGAAAAGAAAGTGCTGGTTTCGGACTTTGCCACACAAAAGTACTATAATATATTGCTTTTATGAAGCATTTTAACCTAGAAACAACTTATGAAGCATTTATCTAGGTGTATGATATAGGGCAAAATTCAATATTGTGAGATGCTAGAAAAAGCCCTAGACAGGTAGTATTGCACATCATAACCACTGGGTAACATAATAACATAGAGATGTCAACCCCCATCCAGCGTGTGGATACACGCTATAATCTGACAGCGCAGCATACATTGGCGCTTTTCCTAACAGCGGCACTAGTTTGATAAAGGCCTTTCTGGCCGAAACATCACGTTATTACGACGCCACATCTCAAATAAAAGAATTTTGACGCACAGTGCTGGAGTATCCTCTTTATTAACATAATAACATAGGGAGCCATTTATTAAGACTAGTATTTTAGGCACCAATGTTAATAAAGCCCCATACCTGACTGTGGATTCGCCGAAGTTATGAAGAGGAGCAGGCCTCTACATAACTTCGGCGCATCCAGCGCCAGTCTAAATATAAGCCAGCCTCCTAGAACAGGCGTAGAAATTGGTAAATGAGATGGGCATGTCGGCCCGTCCCCTTCCCCACTCACGTCATGCCTACTATTTTAGACATGGCGTGAGCAGGGAAAAGTTGCATGTGCATCTAAATACGCCTATTATAGGTGTATTTTAGTATAATAACTGACCCACATAGTTTGTAAGGTTGAAAAAAGACATCTGTCCATCCAGGTCAGCCTGTTATCCTGCAAGCTGATTCAGAGAAAGAAAAAAAAAAAAAACTGTGAGGAAGAAGACAATTTTCCTCCAACGCCAATAAGGTAATCAGAATAACTCCCTGGATCAACGACCCCTCTCTAGTAACTATAACCTGTAATATTATCACACTCGAGCAATACATCCAGGCCCTTCTTGAACTCTTAGTGACCTCACCATCACCACCTCCTCAGGCAGAGAGTTCCATAGTCTCACTGCTCTTACAGTAAAGAATCCTCTTCTATGTTTGTGTACAAACCTTCTTTCCTCCAGACTCAGAGGATGTCCCCTCGTCACAGTCCTCGGGATAAATAGATGATCTCTGTACTGACCCCTGATATATTTATACATAGTAATTAGATCTCCCTTCGGTCATCTTTTTTCTAAACTGAATAACCCTTGTTTTGACATAGCCATATATATCATTTACATCGCTTGACAGAGTATTGAAAAATCATTTATTTTTTTCCAAAGCTGGTCATGTTGAATTTGGATAGACTGAGCCTAGAGGAAATGTCAGGTAGCACATACATATACATTATAGAAAGCTACAGTATTGCATAGTTAAGAGATTCACCCATAATGTGACCCATTAAAAAATGGTTCCTCCGCCCTCCTCGTTCTTATGGTTTTTGTCATACAATCAGACCTTTGACTTTTTTTTTATGCATTCCTGTATGAGACTAAAGTAGGACCGTTGGGTCAATTCCAATGTTTTATATTATTTTGGGACCTGTAATGTATGTTAGCCCCTGCCCAACACCAATTAAGATGATGCCCTCTCACATATACCCTGGAGCTGTCTTTGTGGTATATTACTTCTTCTATTAACTGCTCCTCGAGCCATACACAAATGATATTGCCATAATTATTACCAAAAATTTAAGGAAAATTGCAAATTTTGTTTCATCTTCTAATATCCAGAGCCCAAATGAAATGATGTATGAATGGAATATCTTGCAGCCCTAACAAAGGAGACATTTTTTCTTTCTGAATATGGTGAGCTCTCTTTTTTAGAGTCGAGCAGATGTTTTCCTGTTAGCTGGAATATTATACAGGGTTTAAACAGATTTATTTTCCTCGGAGAAGATCTACGAAAGATTAAAACATTATGCCACTTGTAAAAAATAAACAGACATTTTTATTTTTTTTTTTAACAGGATAAGCTTTGCATTATTCATGGGTAAATTAACTTTCAATTACCTGAACCTTTCAGAATACCGTTCTTAACATAATCAGCCGTGCATTATTCCTAATACACGGGATGTGAGTCTGCAGTGTCGTGCCCAATTATGTATTTGACAATACCCTCAGTTGTCTATTCGAGAAGAAAACAATATGTACAGCTTAGCAATCAATTAGCAATTCATTCTTTTCATGTTAGGCCACAGTTACAGTAACTCATGTGATGCTGGAGCGGACTGCTGAGAGTGTACAGCTGTCAGGTAGATTCACATGTATCTATCTATAGCTAGTCTTTTCATCAGAGCCCACCCACAACTTCTATTTCAATTAGCAACTCCTGAAAATAAAAGCGTAATGAAAGCAGCTGTTAAAAAGCACTCCAGCGCCCATGAAATGCTGCAAATCCAAACTGTAAATAGCACATTGTAAATCCCATGTCACCAGCGCTGTCAGCTCCCCCAGGGATCACACAGTTCTAGACAATCAGTCCCATCTGTCACCGTGCCTCTAGAGGTTGACCTTAGCTCAGTCCATGGTCAATGTTACATTACATCATTCATTACAGCCCGCACCTCAGCATTAATAGACCGCACCACTCAACATCTCAGCCACATTATTTACAGCATTGACTAGACTCCGAAGCTCAGCCCCTGTCCACAATCATTGAACCTTCAAAATGCATTAGTGAGACTGCTATTGCCATTTATTAACAGCCGTAATGGCATAACCATTACAGTGGCTTTACATTTAGCGATGTCTTGAAAGGAATCAAAATCTGATGCAAAATGGAATATATAACGGTTAAAGTAACACACAGTTTGGCGCAAATTTAAGGGGAAAGTCAAAAAAGCTGAAGAGATGACAACTAGGATGTCTTGTCCCAGATGCTAGAAAGGGAAAGACTGAATCATGGATACCTTATAGAGGTCTAATGAGACATCCACTGTCAATATTAGTGTTGAGTAAATCAACTTGCAGGATAACAAATGGACAAACGTCTTTTTTTCGGCCTTATATACTATGTTACTATGTTCAAATAGTGTTGGGCGCGAAACGCGAATATTGATCGCGAATATCGGCACTTCGAGAATTAGCGTATATTTAGAATATAGTGATATATATTCGTAATTTCGAATATTCTAGATTTTTTTTTCATCAGTGACCTCCCTTCTTGCTTGTGGGCCAATGAGAAGGCTGCAATGTGTTTGTCTGAGCTTAGAAACATCCCTAGCAACCAATAGGAAAGTTGTCTACCCCTTATTATATAAGAACCTCCCCAGCAGCCATTTTCTACAGTTTTTTAAAGTTCTGAGAGAGACAGCAGTGTCATTGCTGTGCTCTGTGCTTTCCACACTACATTAGATAGATAGTTAGACAACGTATATATAAACAGTACAGACCAAAAGTTTGGACACACCTTCTCATTCAAAGAGTTTTCTTTATTTTCATAACTATGAAAATTGTAGATTCACACTGAAGGCATCAAAACTATGAATTAACACATGTGGAATTATATACATAACAAACAAGTGTGAAACAACTGAAAATATGTCATATTCTAGGTTCTTCAAAGTAGCCACCTTTTGCTTTGATTACTGCTTTGCACACTCTTGGCATTCTCTTGATGAGCTTCAAGAGGTAGTCCTCTGAAATGGTCTTCCAACAGTCTTGAAGGAGTTCCCAGAGATGCTTAACACTTGTTGGCCCTTTTGCCTTCACTCTGCGGTCCAGCTCACCCCAAACCATCTCGATTGGGTTCAGGTCCGGTGACTGTGGAGGTGGTCAACAGTGTGGATTTTAAAACTGCACCATGACAGATTTTGCAGTCCATTCATTACAGAGATAGGGTGCACTAAGCTACTTGGACCCACCCTCAGTGCACTTAACTACTAATTTGCCTATGCATTTGCATATGGATTAAAAGTAACGGATGACTAAGTGAAAGGTATCATTATTTTCAGCTGAGCTAGCCCTACAAGGCATTGAGAGACATTTATCAAGACTGGCATATCCATATGCCTCTTAACAAATCAAGCGCATCTCTGCCCTGCTGTGCACCATAAACTAAAATCTACGCCAGCTTCAGCTATAACTTCTGCCATGAAGCATCGCCCCTCCTGCTAAACCCCTCCCCCTTTTCTCTCCACTTCAGAAAAGTGCAAGCAAACTCAAAAATTTGCAATTTTTGGTGCACACAAGGCATCCACCATAATCTGCAACTTTTTTTTTTACACATCTTGATGTAAAACATCTTGATAATTGTCCCTGATTGTGCCTAGTTTAACAATGAATTTCCCAGTTGAGACTCCCTTTAAACTGCTAGATATTTCATTGTATCAGTGATGTAGTGCATTGAAATGAGTTCTTCCGAGGTCTAGTCCATATGAGACTTAATCCACTGAATGCAGAGCATTTTTCCATCTCCTATTACTTTCCTGAAAAAGTTAATTCCACTAATTGCGTTTAACAGTGAATTAGGATATATAGCTCATTTACTTTAAAGCATTTCTTTTAATAACTTCCAAATGCCGGCGTACAATGTAGCGCTTAATTATTGGCTGTTCTACAATTTTCAGACATTTAATAAATATATTTGTTAACAGTTGAAATGAAAATGAAGGGTTGGGAAATGTTCATACTGCTACTAAAGTATAAGCTTTAATTAGCGTACTGATGAGAGCTCGCGGATCTAAGAGGTGTCAGAGCTTTGGGTTAAGCTGATGAATACATTATACTACCTGCTCAAATGCCAGAAAGATTTGCATAAAACGACTAAGGAGCATGTTTTATCTAAATAGTATATAATTTAGTTTTATATATTGAGTTATGCAATTAAAGCAGTGCCTTAAGAAATGACTTTCTGATTCTGGCTGGATCTTAAAACAAACTTGACGGGCTCACAAAACAGCTTGCGCTTTACCGCTAGGAGAGATGAAGTAATATGCTTCAAACCGTAAGCTCCAAAGTCTAATAATAGACAAGATTTTCAAAGGTTTCAAACTTCCAAAATACACTTTGATATTAATGTCTTAAGAGGTTTTCATAAAAACTCATGACTCTTGATGAGGGAGTTATGGTAGTACATATACAGTGTGCAAACTAAAGTATATTATCTATCTATCTATCTATCTATCTATCTATCTATCTATCTATCTATCTATCTATCTATCTATCTATCTATCTATCTATCCACCCACTGTATCTATCTATCTATCTATCTATCTATCTATCTATCTATCTATCTATCTATCATCTATCTATCATCTATTTATCCATCCACTGTATCTATCTATCTATCTATCTATCTATTATCTATATATCATCTATTTATCCGTCCACTGTATCTATCTATCTATCTATCTATCTATCTATTATCTATATATCATCTATTTATCCGTCCACTGTATCTATCTATCTATCTATCTATCTATCTATCTATCTATCTATCTATCTATCTATCTATCTATCTATCTCCTATCTATAATTTATCTATCTATCTATCTATCTATCTATCTATCTATCCATCCACTGTATCTATCTATTATCTATATATCATATATTTATCTATCCACTGTATTATCTATCTATCTATCTATCTATCTATCTATCTATCTATCTATCTATCTATCTATCCATCTACTGTATCTATCTATTATCTATATATCATATATTTATCTATCCACTGTATCTATCTATCTATCTATCTATCTATCTATCTATCTAGGTCCCATCCTTTTGTCTGTAATACATCCTAGAAATTAATAACTAGGAGTTATCACTTGGGGAGCCTGTTCTTACCCTGACAATGTACAATCAGTACTAGCAATGCCAGACTGTGTAGGGATACACCTTATTGAAGAGAGGAATGGTAATACTGATATGTTCATATATTCAGGTGGAATAACAGAGGATATTCAGGTGGAATAACAGAGGGTAGGGATTGTTGCCCCGATACACGGGGCGTTCCGTCCTCCCATGACCTTGTGCCTTATGTCATTTTGTGTATATTTCATGTATTAATAAAACTGCACATATTTTAGTGCTTTCTTCATTCCCTTTAGGGTTATTGGTTGGTTTCTTTGGTCATGGAATAACAGGATCCCACAGCAGATCTAAGATGTTCTGGAATTGTTTTTTTATGTTTAAAGAGGACCTTTCACCGATCCTGACATTGTGAACTAAATATTATGACATATACAGTACAGCGACGCCCAGGGATCTCACTGCACTTACTATTATCCCTAGGCACCGCTCCGTTCTCACGTTATGTCCTCCGGTATGTTCGGGGACTTGGTTATAATAGGCGGAGACTTAGGGGACTTGGTTATAGTAGGCGGAGTCTGCCCTTGTTCTGGTGGGTGTCTCCTTCTCCTAGGCTGTAGCGCTGGCCAATCGCAGCGCAGAGATCACAGCCTGGGAGTTTTTTTCTCCCAGGCTGTGAGCTCTGCGAAGCGATTGGCCAGCGCTACAGCCTAGGAGAAGGAGACGCCCAGCAGAACAAGGGCAGACTCCGCCTACTATAACCAAGTCCCCGAACATACCGGAGGACATAACGGGAGAACGGAGCGGCGCCCAGGTATAATAGTAAGTGCAGTGAGATCCCTGGGCGCCACTGTATATTTCATGATACTTAGTTCACAATGTCAGGATCGGTGAAAGGTCCTCTTTAAGACAAATGGGAAGATTTATCAAAACTGGTGTTAAGGAAAACTGTCTTAGTTACCTTTAGCAACCAATTAGATTCCACCTTTTAATTTCCAAAGACGCTCTGAAAAATAAAAGGTAAAATCTGATTGGTTGCTATGGGAAACTAAAGTTTCCCTTTACAGCAGTTTTGACACACACTCAATAGCTGTGGGCTGACAGCTATCTCTCTCAACTCCTTCTCGTCTCCCCTATATATGTGTATTCAACGGGGAGAGGGGAGAAAGCTGTTACCACACAATCCTATTACCCGCTCTCTCTGTCTCCCATCCAACACTCCGATGACTGGGGATGTTGCTGGTGCCTCAAGGTGCCCAAAAGCCCCTCTGTCATATAAGTAAACACCATTATTTCAAATGGCACATGCTAAGTAGTGGGGATTCTGTTGCAGATTTTGCATTGTGTACCAGACGTTTCTCCTCTGTCAATATATACTTGATTAGGGTCCATTCACATGTCTGTAGTGTATTGCGGATCCTCAAACTGCGGATCCGCAATACAGCCAGCCAGCACCCCCATAGAACAGCCTATTCTTGTCCGCAATTGCGGACAAGAATAGGATATGTTCTATTTTTTCCGGTCCCGCGGACTGGAAGATCGGGGGCGCGTTCCAGAAATGCGGATGCGGACAGCACACTGTGTGCTGTCTGCATTCATTCCTGCCCTATAGAGAATAAATGGGACCGCACCCGTTACGCAATTTGCGGAACGGATGCGGACCCATTCTACGGACGTGTGAATGGACCCTTAAAGGTACATACATTAAATGCTATAATTTCACAGTAATACAAAGACTACCCATAGACCACAAGACTATTTTGAATTATTTTTGAAATAAGGTTCTTTAGTCCATACACCTACACCTATGGGACATTAATATTGTCCTTCACAATACAGGGTACTCACTACTGTCAGATGCTCCTCCATCTGCAGCCCTAATCTTTCCATCCAAACAATGGACACCATGCTGGAACATCAAGGCTTCCTATTATAAGTCAATGGGATCTACCCAGTGCTGTAATGAATGCCATTGGGTATATACCATATCATTAGCTTATAGAGCATACTGTAATACAGAAATACGATTAAGCAAAAGCATCCTGCCAGCTCGTTCTGTACAAGTAAATCCATCTGAAAAGCAAAATTCTGGTGTTTTCTCCTGTCCTGGTTCAGAATAAATAAAGACCATGCCCCCGAAATGCTATGCTGTACCATTAGCCTCCAGCAATAACCAGAGCAGTTAACTTCAGCATATGATAAAGTGCATAATACAAAGCTAACAGTGAAATAATTTTGGCAGATGAGTAGTATTTCACACTTCAGTAGCCTTTATGCACTTTAAGCCAATAAAATGATTTAGGAAATGAGCCCCTGACGAGCCGAGCCTTACACAAGTGTCTTACAGTTAATAGTGCCATTCATGCAGGGACCTCACTAACCAGTCCGTAATACCTCCTAAATTGATAGACATTATACAACTGTATTTCAAGGGGAACTACATAACGATGCACCACTTTTTTATAGACATCTCTGTCTGAGTAAGAGGCTAATAAAGCTGCTAATCATGAAAGGCCCTGTGTTGCCTCAGGTGAATATATCAGGTCATAGGGTGTTGTTAGAGACATGTAGTTCAGATATAGAAGGCACAAATAAGAGACCTTCTTCCTTTGAAATGACAGCCATGGAGTATTTTAAATCAAAGAACAACCTACCTTTTTCTGTCTCTTCTGAAACCTTTTCTTTCCGAACTGTTGTTGGCAGAGGTTGCGATCATTTTCCCTATCCGAGCCATAGTGGTGGCTGTATTTATTATTCTTTTGTGGTTTATTGTTCTTTTGTGGTTTAAAAGACAGTCCATTGCTCAAAATGCCCCGCTTCTTCTTACTGAGAGGAGTCTGCTGCTTGGCTTCACGTTCTTCTGGCATCAAGCTTCCATCCTTCTGCAGAAAGAACAAATATAGCAAGGTGAGAAGTGTTCTGAAACGTGTAAAACTAACTGTTACAGCCATAAAAATGCAGCTTTTGGCCATGGCTACCAATTTAGATCACTGCTTTACTTTAATGAGGCCAAATACATCTCTTGGGAGCATTTCTAGGTCATAATAGAAACTGTGAAACAACCCTCCAACATTGCAAAGGGTAAAACATTTAATAGTCACCTTCATGTCTAATTTTTGTATCATGCATTCATGGTATAGAGCAGGGATGCTCAACCTGTGGCCCTCCAGCCGTTGTATAACTACATCTCCCACCATGCCCTTCTGTAGGCTGTCCGGGACCGGGAATGATGGGAGTTGTAGTTTTGCAACAGCTGGAGGGCCGCAGGTTGAGCATTCCTGGTATAGAGTAACATTTTTAGTACAAGCTAAAGATTTAAATAAAATTCATTGGTCTACATTTACTAATGTGTGTGCACCTATACCTTGTCTTCAATCGCACCAAAAATGGGTTTAAGAAATATCCACTGTGCCAAGCTCACCAAGGAGCTGTGACTAAATGTTACAGGGGTGCCACTTTCCAGGAAAGCAGCATGGCCGCCCTAAGATGTGATATTTTAAGCCAATAGTTGATATAGAGTTAGACAAAACGTGACTAGATGTGCTCCAAATATATCACCCAGCATAAGCACTGAGATAAACCTGGGGCAGGTCTAGCCAGCCTGTCTGAGTTGATGCCTTCTACAGGATTACTAAACGTTTCCACATCATGGCCAGCCAATGATACCATGACAACACTTCTTGTCCTTGTCATATGGACATTGTATGGATCAAAATGGAAATCCATATCAATGTTAACCACTTGGGGTGTCCTGTTATCTCTTTAGCACCAGTAATAAACAGCAGCTGAGGTTTCACTGTGCCAGCATTGTGTGGCGCTACTGAGCCCTGTGAAGGCTCCTGTAATCTACAACAGTACTGACAGGGAAGACAAACAATGGCACCACTGCATTTATACCTCAAATGCCACAGTTAGCTGCAACCATGTTATCTAGATGGTTAGACAGATGGAGAGAACTGTCGTAATTTTTTTTTTATTTTTTTTTATTAGGCAGTGCCAAAGTAATGGTCAGACAATAATGCTTTGGTACACTCACATGAATAATGTAAGAAAAAACACAGAAGAAGAGTTGATTTTTTCCTTTCACCAACCCATCTCCAAAGAACGCATTACTTAAGTAATGTAAATGTACCCTAAAATGTTTTATTAAAAATATGACTTGCCCAACAGAAAACAAGGTCCCATACCTCCATATTAATAGGGGGAAAAAAGTTATGGCTCCTGGGATCTGGCGTCATTACAACAATTATTTCAGTGAAAGGTGCCATTGTTGGGTAAAAGACAGAGATACGAGGAATAAAAAGAAGAGGGGATTAGTCACAGACCCTTTTGGATGTGAAGAGTCTGGGATATCCAGGCAGGGCGCCAAAGAGAAGGACCGTTAGTGTATGGTGTAAAATTCCGGGTATATTACGGGTGTGTTTAATTACTGGAAAGGTGGTAGGCTGCCACAGGTATAATGTCCAGACAGGGGTTAGCCTGAAGTGGACATGGTGCACGGATAGGACAAAAAATGGAAGAAAAAAACCTGTATAAGGCGCCAAATGCCTCAAAAGTAATAGCCTACTTGTAGTAAAATGGTTAATTATGGGGTGGTTTTGATAAATTTGTTTAAAAACACAGCGTTTATATAAACGTGCAGAATTACCTTTTAAAACAGTAATAGTTGATTAAAGTCGCAGTGAGAGTATAAAAAAATATTTTAAGTAAAAACTCACTTCACCCAGGAGGGGCAGGTTGGGATAAAGCACATAACACCCACTCTGCTTCCTCCTGCGCCTGGATCGCCTGTAAGATCGTCCGGAAATAACTGCAGTCACGAGTGGACCATCTGGTTAATTTCCTTTTTTTATTAGTAGCAGCACCCTACACTAATAAAAAAAAAAGGAAATTAACCAGATGTTCCACTCGTGACTGCAGTTATTTCCGGACGATCTTACAGGCGATCCAGGCGCAGGAGGAAGCAGAGTGGGTGTTATGTGCTTTATCCCAACCTGCCCCTCCTGGGTGAAGTGAGTTTTTACTTAAAATATTTTTTTATACTCTCACTGCGACTTTAATCAACTATTACTGTTTTAAAAGGTAATTCTGTTTTTTTAAACAAATTTATCAAAACCACCCCATAATTAACCATTTTACTACAAGTAGGCTATTACTTTTGAGGCATTTGGCGCCTTATACAGGTTTCTTTCTTCCATTTTCTGTCCTATCCATTGTTGGGTAAAGCCAGTGCATATTTGGTATAGTCCTAATCATATCGACCCACAGAATAAAGGTAACAAGTTATTTATGCTGCTCTGTAAAAGATGTAAATTAAAGAATCCCCCCCCCCCCCCCCCCAAAAAAAGAAAAAGGAGTGTGGAATTTTATCTTTACATTTTCCTCAAGAAAGTGTTAAATGGCACCTGTCAGCAGATTTGTACCTATGAAACACATGCACTTGGCAGCTAAAGGCATCTGTGTCGGCCCTATGTTCAATTGTTCATATGTAACTGCATTGCTGAGAAAAGTGAGGTTTTAATATATGCAAATGAGCCTCTAGGAGCAACGGGGGTGTTGCCGTTACACCTAGAGGTTCTGTTCTTTTTGCAACATCCAGAATATAGCTATAGGATTTTCTGAAACAGCAGCCACATCAGAGCCCTGGTGCCTCACATACAGTATAATAATTGAGGCATGACAGTAAGAGACCCTGATATACATTTTCCCTATGCATCTCATCCACATACCTTTCTTACGACGAGACTTAAAGTGGACCTGTCACCTGTCACATGTCTGTTTTAGTAACTACTTGTATTATTATTATTATTACTCCATGTTGTGCCATTCCTTCAGTATTCCTGCTAGAAGGTATGAATGAATTTCTAGTAGTTTACAATGAAGCTCCAAATGGGTGTTACCAGTTGGGGATGTGTCCCTGCACAGTCTGATACTGGCAGCACTGGCTGGATAATGGCAGACTGTATAAGGACACCCCACCAAATGGTAACACTCAGCTTGACCTTCATTGCAAATTGCTAACGATTCATTCACAATTTAGAAGGGATAATAAAGGAATGGCACGTCATTGGAATAGATGCATCTGAGTTATGGGTGATGCAAGTCGCTGCTGAAAGAAGCCTGTTAGGAGAGGTTACACGTTCCATACACATGACTGGAGGTGTTGTCAGGGGGACATTAGGGGAACTAGTCTATTACCTATAAAAATGTAACTCATCAAAAAGCAAGCCAAAAGATACGTAATGGTGACAGACAATAAAACACTTTATGCCCCGGAACAATGGTGGTTAGAATGTGCTTGTGTTTGTCTTTATATACGGTCTAACTAATGTTTCATTCTTGTCTGTCTTCATTCTTAAAATGTTAAAAAGAAGAATGACATGAGGACCTTAGCTGTTAGGCTACTTTCACACTGGCGTTTTGGCTTTCTGTTTGTGAGATCCGTTCAGGGCTCTCACAAGCGGTCCAAAATGCATTCTGAATGGAAAAGGATCCGCTCAGAATGCATCAGTTTGCCTCCGTTCCGTCTCCATTCCGCTCTGGAGGCGGACACCAAAATACTGCTTGCAGCGCTTTGGTGTCCGTCTGACGAAACTGAGCCAAACGGATCCCTCCTGACACACAATGTAAGTCAATGGGGACGGATCTGTTTTCAATGACACAATCTGGCACAATAGAAAACGGATCCGTCCTCTCTTGACTTTCAATGGTGTTCAAGATGGATCCGTCTTGGTGATGTTACAGATAATACAAACGGATCCGTTCTGAACGGTTGTATTATCTGAACGGATCCGTCTGTGCAGATCTATGAAATTTCCGCACCAAACGTGAGTGTGAAAGAAGCCTTAAATGTATAAAAGCGAAGAATTGCTAAAACGGTTTTCCACACATTTTACTCTCTAGGGCCCTTCAATGTCAAAACCTCTTTAGGCTGACATTCCAGATAGTATTGTACACTAAAGAATAACATGCTGATATACTGCATAGACCTTCCCTTGAAAATCAAACAGCTAAAATGCTCGGAGCATAAATGGCTGAATGCATTAGACACTCTAGTTGCGGGCAGAAAGCAGATTTGGGAACTACACCAAGAGGCTTGAGAAACAAGAATTGAAAGGGGTTGTCAGATCAGATCAGTGGGGCTGGCGGTAACAAATAATTTGGAGCGTGCTTTGACAGGGAAACAGTTTTCAAACTGATTCACACAAAGGGAAAAATATTCTGTTCTGTATTGCTTTTCATATGAATATTTAACATGTTCCTTTTTATTAATCTATAGCAAGCCCAAGACTAATACTTGGCCATTATAATTGCAAATATGAAAGAAAAGCACAGTGCATGCTTGAGAAAAATAACTAATTACCATTTGTTACAGCCAGTGCAGAAAATCATCATAAAAAGTGAAACACTCATATTTAGGCTAGATGGTGTGTATTGCTTCTTGGTATCCAAAGTCATGCAACATTGTGGCTCCTTTGGTTAAATAGAGCAGACACAATGTCCATTACCCTATCTGCTTGACACCATCACAGCTCAGTCAAAAGCACGAGGGGTCAAAAGTGAAACACTCATATTTAGGCTTGATGGTGTGTATTGCTTTGTGGTATCCAAAGTCATGAAACATTGTGTCTTCTTGGGTTAAATAGAGCAAACACAGTGTCCATGACTCCGTCTGCTTAATACCATCAAAACACAGTCAAAAACACGAGGGGTCAAAAGTGAAAAACTCATATTTAGGCTAGATTGTGTTTATTGCTTTGTGGTGTCCAAAGTCATGAAATATTGTCACTAGGTAGACCAGACGCAGTGTCCGTTGACCCATCTGCTTGACAACATCACATTACAACATCAAATAACCTAATGGTGATATTATCATATTTAGTGGAGAAATTATTATAATGTGCAATTCTCTTATCAGTAGAAAAGTGGACATTTCTAAGCAGGAGAAGCCCTGGCAAATCTATTCTTTATCATTCTCAAACCACATTCATTTCAAATTAAAAACAAAAAAAAGTAAGAGTAACTTTACACTATTGCATTTGCCAGTGCTCCAGTGCATACATTGTGTTTGCCATTGGTTTAGCACATAACAAGAAACATATTCACTCATCTGGTATTTTCTGGTTTTAATAACACACCTGGGTCATGGCAATTAATCTCATTACTCATTGAAGAGGACCTGTCACCTCTCCTGATATGCCTGTTTTTTTTAGTGTTGAATAAATCAAAGCATCCAAAGTGGAATTCGATCCAAAGTTTAGGAAAAATTTGATTCGCAAAAACCAGAATTTCCTCGCACTTTGTGGTAACGGATCGGTTTCTTTTCCTAAACTGGCAGCTACACATGTTACAAAGTGAAAGTAAGAAGCCCAGGCACATGATATGACGCATAATGCTAGGCAGCCAGCTAATGAGCAGATGGCCATCCCCTGTGATCTCACAGCCCTTTAAAAGCCTCATCCAGCGTGGTCTCCACCATTTCACTGTGATCTGAGCATAGGGAGAGATGTGACTAGGCACAGTGGGACAGTGTTCAAGAAGCCTTTAATTGTGAAATATTGAATAAGGAGTCAACAGTCACAGTGTAGGGAGAGTTTTTACACACTGTAGGGAGAACACATGGACAGCATAGGGAGACTGCAGGGACAGTGCAGGGACTGTAATTTGAAACGGAAGGCATCCATAGCAGACCATTTTGCATCAATACCTGAGTAGGGGACAAAGCTACTGAACAGTGTCCAGCTTGATTAATAGATAAGCAATTCCATTAGGCTTTGATTCTCAAATTGGGGAGAATAAGCTGTGTAATTTAACTGTTATAGGGGTGTCCACCTTGTTTACCAGATAAGCAATTATATTAGGTCTTGATTCTCAAATTGGGGTAAATAAGCTGTCTAGTTCTACTATTATTGGGGTGTCCACCTGCCTGTCACAGCAACTTTTTCACTACCGGAAAGGAATAGCTATGCATGTTACTGCAATGCACTGTGATGTACACCGAGATACACTCTCCCTGCAGGTTGGCATATAGCTGATTTATAATGCATTTTGTGACAAATTAACTCGGAGCAAAGCAATTTTTTTTTTTATTCGATGAAGCGTCCAAATAGAATTTTTGAAAACTTTGCTCATATCTACTGTTTTGTTAGCCATTTTGGAACATCTTTTCCTATAACTCTATAGTGTGCAGTTCGTCTATTAATTCATAAATATGTCAATAAATGAATGCAGAACTGGGGATTACCAGATGGGAGTGTGTCAATGCTCAGTCTGACACTGGCAGCACCGATTGTATAGAGTTAGACAGCGCAGGGAAACAATCTTAACTGGTAACACCTAGTTATACTTTTAGTTATAAACTTCTAGCAAGAATAATAGAGGAGTTCCAGCATTGTCATTTCTTGTTGAATATAAGTATTTACTAAAACAGACATGTCAGAAGTGGTGACAGGTCCTCTTTAGACAAACCCAGTTGTCAAAGTCATCAATGCCATACACTAAAGCTTTGATTATTTACCCTATGGCTTGTTTTTGTGCATTCTGTACAAGTCTGTGAAGGTTCTCTATTCTGTACATGCCGTATATAAGTAATTGTTGACTTCTAGGTTGATTCCAATATTCTCTATAGTGCTATAGTAATCTTGTCTTTATTCCAAAGCTTTAAATAAGCTCACGTGCACCAGGATACTTAATGTTTTGTTCTCTTGGAGTGAAGCATCGAGCTGTCTAGAGGGCTACAGCTAATGGTTACATTTATTTAACAGCATGTACTCATTCCAAAAGTAAAATCAATAAGGACATGATAAGGGAACAATAAGAGGATTGCAGACAAGATTTATCACAAAATTACACAGAATTAAATCTACTCTAATACCATCTGAAACACTGTCAATATTGCTTTGGTTTTGTAGTCTACAAGAAAATAGGATACCGCCGAGCAGATAAACATCAGAAGACAAAAGAACTGTCAGATAAAGAATAAAAATATTTTATCTCAATCCTTACTGTATGTTTTTATTTTGCTGTTAAAATGAGAGATGTTTGAACCCTTGAAGAATATACCTTATACAAGTTGGACTATCTCACACATTGAATGGTGGTGTATCACTAAGATATGCCACCAATGTCAGATATCTCTAAAAAGGGACCCCAAAAGGGAAGAAGAGTACATAGAAATAAAAAAATGCAATTCAGGCACCGGCAGCCACCACTGGAGAAAGCTTAGGAGCTTACTCCATACTGTTATACATTAAACTCAATGATAACACAGTATTTGGTATGCTCACAAGCTCCACCTAATGGTGACTGTAGGTAGTCAGAATTATAAAAAATGACAAACAGAGCTCTCGCTATTACAAAGATATTAGCCAGCACATTAATTTGAACCGATTTATATAAAACATTGAGACAGATATTCTGAATGCTGTTCCATGGCCACACAAATCATTGGTGATTGGCTGCAGTGGTCAAATGTAACATATAATCTGGTCACTGCTTTAGAACAACTCCTCAGGTGTGTGGATGACTGGAGATACAGAGCACCATATAGGACAAAAACAATCACTAATTCCAGATAAAATCCAACACTTTACGGAATCCATTAATTAAGTCGAATAGATGGAATGCATGTAACTGGGAAGTAGCAGAACAGGAGCAGCAAGGAACATTAAGGTGTGCATTACTTATTTTATTACTTTCCACTCTTCCAAGAAAACATTAAAAAAAACGTGTTCAGACAACCCCATTAAATATAAACGCCCGCCAAAATTTTTTATTCTCTGACCTGTTAGAAAGGTACATGATGAGATCTGTAGTGAATGTAATCTTCTGACCAGTGACTGTATTTGTGAGCTATCCCCTCCTTTCTGCTTCTCGGCTGCATCATGTGACCAGCAATCAGACTTTCCAACTGACACAGCATCTTATGTGTGGACAGGAAGTCCGTTTCTCTATGTATTCCTAAGGGAGTCTCATAGGAATGAATAGAGAAGTAACTGACTTCCTGTCCTGTGTCAGTTGGAGATTAGAGAATTGGTCACATGATATAGCTAAAACATAGAAACATAGAAACATAGAATGTGTCGGCAGATACGAACCATTTGGCCCATCTAGTCTGCCCAATATATCTGAATACTATGGATAGCCCCTGGCCCTATCTTATATGAAGGATAGCCATATGCCTATCCCATGCACGCTTAAACCCCTTCACTGTATTTGCAGCTACCACTTCTGCAGGAAGGCTATTCCATGCATCCACTACTCTCTCAGTAAAGTAATACTTCCTTATATTACTTTTAAACCTTTGCCCCTCTAATTTAAAACTGTGTCCTCTTGTGGTAGTTTTTCTTCTTTTAAATATGCTCTCCTCCTTTACCGAGTTGATTCCCTTTATGTATTTAAAAGTTTCTATCATATCCCCTCTGTCTCTTCTTTCTTCCAAGCTATACATGTTAAGGTCCTTTAACCTTTCCTGGTAAGTTTTATCCTGCAATCCATGTACTAGTTTAGTAGCTCTTCTCTGAACTCTCTCTAGAGTATCTATATCCTTCTGGAGATATGGCCTCCAGTACTGCGCACAATACTCCAAGTGAGGTCTCACCAGTGTTCTGTACAGCGGCATAAGCACTTCACTCTTTCTACTGCTTATACCTCTCCCTATACATCCAAGCATTCTGCTAGCATTTCGTGCTGCCCTATTACATTGTCTTCCCACCTTTAAGTCTTCTGAAATAATTACTCCTAAATCCCTTTCCTCAGATACTGAGGTCAGGACTGTGTCAAATATTCTATATTCTGCCCTTGGGTTTTTACGCCCTAGGTGCATTATCTTGCACTTATCCACATTAAATTTCAGTTGCCAGAGTTCTGACCATTCTTCTAGTTTTCCTAAATCCTTTTCCATTTGGCGTTTCCCTCCAGGAAAAATTAGAAGGGAGGGTATAGCTCAGAAATACAGTCGCTGATGAGAAGATTAGATTCACAACAGAGTACATGTCGTACCTTCCCTATAGGTCAGAGAATACAAATGCCACATCATAGCCACTTCAGTACTTCAGTCCACAAAACAGATCTGTAAAATACAGTTACCTTTCTATTAGTCGTAGTAGATTCGGATTTGTCCTATCCTGTAAATATCATGAGTTCCCGAAGGCCCGATGTAAGGTTTAACATATTTGTCCGCTGCAGCCGAATGAACTAAGTGGACAGTAAAGTGAGACTACGGGAATCTCATGCATGCGCTGTTATTGTAAGTTTTGGCGTGTACCAAACCGTATTAAAGAATGATTCTGAACCTGGATTTTTTGATTGCAGCATTGTTTACTAAATTCTTGTTTATTCGGCTGCAGTGGGGGAAATACGTTAAACCTTATATCGGAAGGTCGAGAACGCAGTACATTTACTGTAAACACAAAAATCATTTGGATTCGTCAAAACATGGCAAATCTGATTCTACGAACACTACTTCCTACGCATTTTATGTTTTTCTCTTCTCTCATCAATGGAAAGGATTATTCCCATCCGCCATATGGACATGAATAGAACAGGTTCTATAACGGAACAACAGATCCACAAAATACACTGATGTGTGCATGGCCCCGTAGAAATTAATGAGTGCGTTAACCACAAAAATAGAAAAATACTGTATGTTTGTGTGAATGAAGCCTAATGCAAACTATGTTCGAGTAAAGCCACATGAAAAGCTACAGTCCACGTATATGTGCACTAAACATGTACTACATGTGGAATACATTGTATGCTAAGGTATGAATGAAGTATGGACTATAGCGGTCACACTGCCAGTCAGTGCACATTACATCTCTTTGTATATGGCACCTACGCTTTTCCAGTTTTATACTGTATATGCTCTGTGAACTAATGGCATGCGCTAAAGTATCATCATCAAGCAGGCTGAAGCAAGCAGGAATAGATGTAAGTATGCCATCCATACATCATTTTATAGATAGCTTACTCTAATCTAACAATCCATTTTATTCTGTTTTTATGCTTTGTGCACCTGAGGGTATAAGACATATTTTATCCGTCACACAGATAATCTCAGCATGCTGTTTACTTGCTCTAGGGGAAGAATAGGCTTATAAAATCTGTGCTACAAGACTATCAAAAGACAAGTGCGGGAAAGGATGTGCTTGAAATTCCTTTAGTTTCATCTATTTCCATTGCATCAAGCCTAAAAGTGTCATCTACATTGCATAAATGGAATGAACATTTCCCAGTATATTTATGCCCTCTATGTTCAATTGTCTTTGATTTAAATCCAATATGGCATCTGTTTTGTCAAGAGACTTTGCAATGGCTTAGAAATGCTCAGTTGCACTGGCCTAAGATAAGAGGTTTACAATGCCCTGTTGAATAGCACTTAAACTCCTTAGTAGGCTTGATAGGGTAGTGCTAAGCATAATGTCATGACTCATGTACAGAGGCGAAAGCTACTGAAAGCTTATGACATAAGCATGCTGAAGGTAAATGGGGAAAGTATGGCATTAAACAGATGCAATGGTTAAGAATGGATTTTAAAATGCCTTTTATATCATTTTATTCTGTACAGTGTATGCCAAGCATCACTGAACATAACCAAATTGCTCATAAGGTGCTTTTATTCACTACCTGTGACCCCATGACAGGGGGTGCCAGGTGTCAGGCCATCACTTATCAAATATTAATTATCTATCCTGAGGACAGGTCACCTAGATCAGGAGCCTGGAAAACCTCTTTATGCTGCCACCTGCCTGGTTGCAATGGGCCTTTCCTAATCTTTACCTTGGCACTACTCTTGATGAATCTACTCTTATCATAGAATATTTATTAGAAATATGTTAATGTTCTATAGTGAACGTTAGAGGTGAGTGAAGTATTGGAAAATTCTATTTGGTTGGTTCGCCGAATACTACAAAAGAGTTTGCTTTGTCCCGAATTACTTCATAACGAACTGCATTTCTTTGTAAGTAGTGGGTGTAATGACAGGGGCCGAGCCCCCCCTTCCCCCCATCATTGCACCCCTCAGATGCTGCATTCATATATGATTGTGGCATCTGAAGTACATAACACGGTGTAAAAAAATAAAATAAAATACATTTGTTTGCGACGTGCCGGCCGCTGCCATCTTGCTTGAAGATCTGGTGCAAAATCTCGTGTGGCCTGAGATGATGGGATTTTCAATCAAGATGGTGACAGCCGACTCTTTGTGCTGAAACGAATGAGGTAAGTATGATTTATTTATTTTTTTCAGGGAAAATCAATTCATTACCACAAAGCACAAGGAAATGTGGCTTTGTAGCAAATTTAATTGTCCCTGAAATTCAGATTATTTTGTTTCACTCAACACTAGCAGCAATGATACGTCACCCCACACGCTATTTAGTCTGAAATCTCCAAGCAAGATGGCGGCGGCCAGCCTGTCGCAAGCAAATGGAGTAGGTATGATTTTTTTCGGCTTTTTGCACTATTTCAGGTTAAATCGATTTGCTACCACGAAGCAAGAAGAAATTCGGTTTCACGGCGAATCAAATTTATCCTGCAATTTGGATCTAAGTCCACTTTGTGACTTTGTTTCGCTCAACACTAGTGAAAGTGCATACATTTTTATTAAATTGTTTATCCTGGCCCACATTTAGTAAATAAAATTTGCCTATGTTTTGTTGTAAATTACACAAAAAATGTACGCAATTTAATGCAATTTGGCTTATCTACATTCAGAGAAAACTTCTGTGCCTAGTTTGAAAGGGTAGGAAAGTGGTGTTTTGTGGGCAAAGCGGTATGGCCTAATATGCAACTTTTACAACGGATTGTGCCATAATTCTGACATAAAATTATTTTCTGTCTTAAAGTAAGCCAAGCAATAGTGTCTAGCCATGAATCAAATTTAATATTCAGCATGAGTGTAACGGTCACGTCCACACACACACAGGGGGAAGGGTAGTGACCACTGCGCTCCACCCTCACCCCTGGCCCTGCCTACTTGCCTCACGAGTCCTGATGACAGGGGACAACTGGACGGCAATCCCTAACTTAGGATATGTGCAGGGAAGACAGACAAGACAAAATACGGAACATGAACGGACCGGGTCAGAACCAAGAGAGCTACGCAGTACAACGGATTAAGCAAAGAATGGTCAGGAGAAGCCGGGGTCAAATACCAGGAGAGCAGAGAAGTACAAGAAGAGTCCTAAGAGAGTAGTCAGGTGGGAGCCGAGGTCACAATACCAGGATGTATGCGCAGTACAGGAGGAGCAGGCAGAGGATCTTCAGGGAACAGGATCAGGTAAATATTCAGTAGTCCAACAAATAGCCAGGAACCTAGAAATTAACAGGCAACCTGTAGCCAGCAGGCTGCCTGTATTTATAGTGGGGAGTGAGGGTCATGTGACGTGGCCAGCATCACATGACCGACAGACCAACCAGTCGAGCACCGAGTGATCAGCTCGGCGCTCAAGGCAGACTAGGAGCAGGGAGCCACCAGCTAGTAAAGCCGCCCTGGGAATGAGGTCAAACACAGAACCTCACTCCAAAAGCTAAGCAACAGTTCTGCGGGCAATGGGGGACCGAGTGCACCTTCGGAACCCCGTGACAATGATACATCTGGTGCAGCTCTAGGCCTGTATAAGCTTATTCCACATATACGTTCAGTAAATCTGCCCCAATATGTTAATAAAACCATAACAAAAATATATTTTATATAGTAGTATTTATTAATTGTGTCACTCTCTTACCTGTTTTTGCCATTCCTATCCCTGAATATCATACCCTCGGGATCAATACTGAAATTTCCCTCGGGATCAATAAAGTGTATTGTATCATATTGTATACTGGAGCTGCTGCATAGCAACAGGCTGAATCAGGCTTTGGTGACATGGTTTTTCTTCTTGAGTCAATATGGTCAACTGTGTCATTCATATAGGCACCAGAACTATCTGTATGATGAAACCAAATGGACTGTTCCAAAAAGATCAGGTCCATCAGAGTGAAAGCCATCCATTGTTAGTAGCTTTCCTTAGCAAGAGACCTCCATGTATTATGGCCATATTCCTTAATCAGTTATATAGAACCTATGATTAAAGTGTAAATTCCATATGCACTGATAAGCTATAACACTCAAAACAGATGACATGTGAAATGAATAACATTGATTGTCTTTTGACAATGGCACATGTTAAGGATTGTGAACTAGTAGTCATCAAGTGAACAGTCAGCTCTTGAAGTCAATGTGGTGGAAAAATGGCAATGTATTTGAGTGACATTAACAAGGGCCAAATTTGATTGATAGACAACTGGGTCAGAGCATCACTGAAACTGCGAATGCTGAAGAACGTTCTTAGGATGTCATACCACACAATAGCTTCTACGTATTTTGCTGCTTAGCCACAGACTGGTCACTGAATGCTTTCCATCACCAAAGGTTTCTACAGTGACCATGTGAGCATAAAACTGGACCATGGAGCAACTGATGAAGGTGACCTGGTCTGATTAATGACATTTACTATTTCATTATGTGGACATAATGTAAATAGATTTAATTTTTATTCAAGGGTCACCACAGTAGATTACTAAGTGAAAGTAACACATTTCTCTACAATCCAGAGTGCTTGATTGTCAGTGAAGCTGCATGTAACAAAGAGATGAATGCCTTTTATTACCGAACTAAAGATTAAGTGTCTGTCACTCTAAGTCATTTCACGTACCATAAAAAGCCACTCGAAAATCATTATTGAAGCTGTTACATGGCACTGACATAATTTGATATCGCAGGCTAATTCAAATGTGCAATGCAGTATATCAGCAATATATAATAACTGAATATCTCACATGTGCATTAGTAGAAGGTCTTAATATCTGATTTTGCTGCATTTGTAAATCAAACATTTGAGGCACTAAGGGAAAGATTTGCCAAAACTGATGTAAAGGAAAACTGAATTAGTTGCCCGTAGAAACTAATCAGATTTGGTTGCTGTAGGCAACTAAACCAGTTTTCCTTTACACCTTTGGCTAAATCTCCCCCTATGTTTTTTTTCTGTGCAGTAGTGTCCAGCCAATATGGCAATAATTCATTTGATGTTGCCTATTCTGAGAAGGACCCCAGTTTCCAGTTGCTAACCCAGGATATCCTTCTGGGAAGGACTATAGGTCTGTTAGGCAGTTAAAGATGGAGAAAAGTCCCAAAGATTTAACTCCCTGGTCTAGGCTATGTCAAATCTGTTAGCAATCCAGTTGTTAGCAATCCACCTGTTTATAGACCTCTGTGAACTTAGTTACTAGTGTCATAAGGTTCTTGAGAAATTTCACCAGTGCTTTCTCAAGAATAATCTTTAGGATCATAACACCAACATTAAAAACACTTTTAAAAAGTTAGATCAAGATTGTAGAGAAGACCTGGCCACAGGTGATTTATTGACAGCAGGAAAAAAAAGGTTTGTGATAGGCTGAAAATTAAGTAAAAAAATAAATAAAATGCTGTAACAAAGCTCCCACTCCTCCCACCAATCTCTCCACTGCTGCCATTCCTTTGGTGCCTGGGTCTCCACTGCTCCTGACCTTATATGAAAGCAAATGCCAGTGAATGCCACTCAGACGATCACTGGCTGCAATGATTCAGCTCATGCAGTGATTGAGTGAGTGACATTAACAGCTATTTTCTGGCATGTCAGGACAGAAGCAGTGGTGCACAGTAGAGACCCAGGCACTGTCAGAATGGCTGTGACGCAGGATGGGCGAAGTGAGTATAGTTTTTTTTTTTTTTTACAGTGTTTGAGCCCATAGCATACTTTTTATTCCCTACAGGAATACCACTTTAAAGATTTCCTGTCAGTGTTTTGCTAGGAGTAGTTGTCACTTGTTGATTCTTTGGGTTTGAGTGCAGAAACTACCACTAATTGTGAGAACATTCCACTTCACCATATTCTCTGCACAGCCTTCCAGGTGCTGCACAGATTGAAACTTAGTCCCACTGTAGTGAATGAACTGTCAGTACTGCTGTGGAACTGTCCGATGAAAAATTCTAATGATAGTCCCTTCAAACAATTAGCAGAGGCCCCAGAAGTCGGACCATCATTGACCAGCAAGTTAAAGTATATGCTATTGACATGCTGTTACCTTCTATGACTGGAATACACCTCTTTTAGCAATTACTCATTTTACAACCAACTTCCTCTCTAAAGTGGAGGAAGAAGTGACTAAAGGTACAACTATTGCAAGAATTGTGCCTTAATGTACCAAGATCTAAGAACTGACTGATTAACGATTTCTAGATATGTGACCTTAATGAGTTTGAATGTAAGGAGTCTTACTTATAGGATCTCTAGTAATGAGCTGCCATGATTGGAGAAAGAGGCCATCTATCTTTCATATGAGGCATTATATAATGCCAATGAAGGATCCACTTCTAAGAACACCATAAACCCTTATAGATCACATTGAAATGCACTATCCAAACTGTACACCACAACTTAAGTTTTCATTGTACACAAAAGACATGGGTAGACATCAAATTTTCTTCTTTTACATCTACGAAAAAATGGAAATGCTTAATTCAATTTCAGTATGATTTCAGGCTTATGTTTCAGTAAAGTCTTTCATTTACCCAGAAGCGGCAAATTTGTCAATTTCAGCATGTTTGATTCAAAGGGTGTTGTACACTACTTGAAATATTGCTGGAGGGCTACAGTAGTTTATTGAGTAAAATATAAAGTGAACATACATCATCTATTAAAAGGTTTAAATTTCTTGGTTAAGTGTAAGAAAAGAAAAAAAAAGTATAAGCAAATCATAAGAGAACAGCCCCAGGGAACTATTACTTTATATATAAGTATTCCATAACCACATTAAAGGAGCACTAAACCTAATGTAGAGGCTACAAAAAGTAAAACATGAAATAAATGCTAATTTTTCACAAGTACATGTAAATGCATTTTCCTAAAGGATCTCAGAATTGAACATGAAGTATTGATCGAGATGACATTTTCTGAAGTTCTTGTCTGTAATCCTATTGAAGAATACCACTATTCAGTCTCTACACAACTTGAAACTCCCATGGATTTCTTGTAACCAAATACAGAATTTAAAATATTTTCCAAATATTAGTTCATCTGAAATAAATTTTGCAGTAAGAGATATACAGTATATATAATGCGTATGGAAAAATCGTGAAACGAGAATGACACCCTTTTTTTTAAAGGGGTGGGCCCCTTTCTGGCTACTGTTGACCAATGTGTTTGTAAGATAACTATATGGCACTTACTATTAGAGCCTTTGTTGATATTAAATGCCATTTTTTATATTTCATAAGCCATGCCGCCTTGTTGGGTTAATTTCTGTGCAGTCAGCATAGAGGTCCTTTCCATAAGATGGCCGCTGATGGAGGGTCATGTGTCACCAGACACATCGATCAGTATCCTCCATTGAAATACACCGCACCCGCACTAGACTCCTAACAGTGCAAGTGCAGATGGCAGGTACAGTAAATCTAAATGGAGGAAACTGAGCAATTTACCTGGTCGCATGAACCTCCATCAGCGGCCATCAGGTTTACTAAAATCTGAGTGATTCAAATATAACTATTGAATAGTCCAAGTTGACTATGATGAGGTTTTGGGGTATTCGTTATGATTTCCACAATTCTACCAGAGAAAATACTGCAAACCCGACACAATTTTAACCAAACATGTGCACAAAAAGCTTCCAGTTTTCATATAGTAGATATAGAAGTAATGCAATTTACATTTATTCAGATTTTTACTGTTTGCCTGTACCTATGTGCATTGCAGAGTTCTTCTACTTGTAGTCCTTGTTTGCTTTTACATTTCAGTTATGGTAGAGTGCAACCGAATACCTTTTGTCACATTGTTTGGATTTTTGCAAAATGCTGCATGCTGTGATATTCTCTCCAGTTTAGTTTTTAGTTTTTTTTTTTTGGAATGTGCAACGTAGGCTCTTGCAGGAATCTCCACCACTGATGTGAACCTAGCCTTAGTTGTCACGAAATTCCTAGTAGAACATATATTTTAGATTACAATGTAATTATATTCATGTTATCCTAAAAGAAAAGAATAATCACCGCAACTATCTAAAGACAAATACAGTGACTTCATTGTCACACCCACAACCTATAGTCTTTGTATCTGAAACAAGACAATGGATGAAATTGTGTGCCTCATAAAAAAACGATGCTGACTAGAAATTAGCTATTTGATTCTAAATGTATAAGATTTGTTCTGAATTTCACAAAAATCTATCTGTCAAACGTATCGGAAGTTTTGGAGATTTGTTTCAGATGAATTGTGCAAAAACAGCGCCCAACACCATTTTACTGTCAAAATTGGTGGGGGAAATGACAAGAAGGATGAAGATGAAGAATAACATAGGAGGAAAAAAAAAGGGGGGGGGGCTTAAATGTTAACATAGTAGCATAGTAACATCCTAGTAACATAGTAACACCACCAACCAAGCATTTACCGATAGCTCTATATGTCAATGTCACTCTGACATTATTTGCTATTGCTGTCATTGCTTTAAAGAGTTTAAAAAGGGGAAGGGGAGCAGAAAAAACAGTCCTAGGAGACCTCAAAATGTCATATACCATTTTCCAGGCCAATAAGAGCACATTTGATTCCTATGGAATAGTTTTTTGAAAAATTTGATGAATCAGACATAAAACTAATTTCAATAAGTTTGTTCATCTCTAATGCTGGCACTTATGACTCACTCGCTATGTAAATATTGATTATGTAGTTTGGACAGTACAGGTATCACCATTGGTACGTATATTAGCTACCTGGTGGCTAAAATGCCAAAAGAACGAAGCATTTACAGATGTAGCAGAGTAAAATATGTATTATAACTTAGCAAGCATGGAAACATAGAGGAATGATGGCAGAAAAAGACCACGTGGTCCATCTAATCTTCCCTTATATTATTTTCTTTTCATTTTTCTCCCAGGCATGTTTAAATCACATCTTTTCACATTTTCGGGATGGATTTCTCTGCCAGAACAGCCTGCAGAAACTTTCAGGATCCGGGATTGCCGGATGCAATCGGAATGCCCGCTGGCCTCATTCATTATAATGAGGTTCAGCTGTGATCCATCCGCTATCCAGTGCTGAGAATCAGCTGGACAGAAATCGCTGCATGTGTCCGGCCAATTCCCGGCATTCTCTGCCTGAACTGGCTGCCAGATCACAATGCCGGAGCTGTGAAACTAGCATTACTGTGGATTTTCTAACCACATCTGTAGGAAGTGTGCTCCAAGCATCTACTCCTCTTTCAGTAAAATAATATTTTCTGACATTGCTTCCGATCTTTCCCCCAACTAATTTTAGATCATGCCCCTTGTTATATCATTCAGTATCACCCTACTCAAAAACTTAACACCGATTTGAATGTAACAGTAGACGTCACTGCTAAGTCAGTGATTGGCTGCAGATGAGACCTGTGCTCACTGCATGTCATAGATGCTGTAAAGAAAACAAGCAGTGAAGAGGAGGACTAGAACTCAGCACTGGAAAAAGCAGAATAGAAAAGGGGTAAGTAGAACTTTTTTGTTATTTTGACACAAGCATAGGGGCTGCCTAAGTTGTTATTTAACTCAGACAACCCCTTTATGTTTACCACTGATGCTGCAAAAATATTTCTGACTGTTATTTCCAGAAAACATAACCAGGGAATCCTAGTTGGTAATTACTGAATTAAATATTTATTTTTATGATCATATACAATCATATTATTTCCAATATTTCCACTTAACAAGGTGTAAACATCATTAACTAAAATAAGATGGCTCTGGGGAAAACTTATGTGGTTATGGCATACAACTATCTAAAAGAATCAACATCTGTGACTACAACCCTCATCAACCGTAATCTGAATATGTCTCTTTACGGAAGCAGGAGCTAGTTACAGACATGTGTCATATGCTGTGTGTGCCCTGACAATGGCTTTTGCTCTATGCATAATAGCTATACTATTGCCAAAGACATTGTCCCAGCAATCTTCCTGTAGGCCAGCTCTGATGTAATCAGCTCTTCCTATTTTGGCAGCCATATTATATACATACTTATCGGCAGATAAGAACCATTTGGCCCATCTAGTCTGCCCAATATACTGAATACTATGAATAGCCCCTGGCCCTATCTTATATAAAGGATGGCCTTATGCCTATCCCATGCATGCTTAAACTCCTTCACTGTATTTGCAGCTACCACTTCTGCAGGAAGGCTATTCCATGCATCCACTACTCTCTCAGTAAAGTAATACTTCCTGATATTACTTTTAAACCTTTGCCCCTCTAATTTAAAACTATGTCCTCTTGTAGCAGTTTTTCTTCTTTTAAATATTCTCTCCTTTTTTACCTTGTTGATTCAGTTTATGTATTTAAAAGTTTCTATCATATCCCCTCTGTCTCGTCTTTATTCCCAGCTATACATGTTAAGGCCCTTTAATCTTTCCTGGTAAGTTTTATCCTGCAATCCATGTACTAGTTTAGTAGCTCTTCTCTGAACTCTCTCCAAAGTATCAATATCCTTCTGTAGATATGGTCTCCAGTACTGCGCACAATACTCCAAATGGGGTCTCACTAGTTCTCTGTAGAGCGGCATGAGCACCTCCCTCTTTCTACTGGTAATGCCTTTCTCTATACACCCAAGCATTCTGCTAGCATTTCCTGCTGCTCTATGACCTTATCTGCCTACTTTTAAGTCTTCTGAAATAATGACCCCTAAATCCCTTTCCTCAGATACTGAGGTTAGGACTGTATCACTGATTTTATATTCTGCTCTTGGGTTTTTACGCCCCAGGTGCATTATCTTGCACTTATCAACATTAAATTTTAGTTGCCAGATTTTTGACCATTCCTCTAGTTTTCCTAAATCATTTTCCATTTGGTGTATCCCTCCAGGAACATCAACCCTGTTACAAATCTTTGTGTCATCAGCAAAAAGACACACCTTACCATCGAAAAATAAGAAAAATTAAAACCTGTGATATTATTGAGCAACTATGTTCTCCACAGGATGATATACATTTACTCAAATTAATAAAAAATCCACAGCAATTCTCTGACATGGCCCAACTCAGCGTGAGTTTTGGCAGGAATGGGTCTAAAAACAGGTACAGTACTAAGTAGGGAATACTTGTGTGTAACTGTTATTTCCTCTTATTTTCACTATAGTGGTGTTAAACATTTACTTAAACATATACTTTATTAAGGAAAGATATTTCATTGTATTAGAAAACAGGATGTAAGGAGTCTTCTTAGCAACACTATCAATGAACATCGCTAAGGAGTGCCTGTCTTCAGTCTTCAGATCTACCAAACGCAGAAAATTCCTGTGTGTAACATGCAGAGGCTTCCTGCCAGTCTATTGTTACTACCAGGGGCGTTGCTAGGGTCTGAAGACATCCGGGGCACGAGCCCCTGTGAAGCCATGCCCCACCCCATGATGCCACGCCTTCATCGCCACCGGGGGGGGCTTCACAGTAGTTATTAACCCCTTTTCAGCAGTCCCCCCTTCAGTGAATGGGCGATTGCTGAAAGGGGTTAATAACTACAGCAAAGGGCCTAGCCATCTGGGCAACCCCACAGATCATCCTAACCTATGGTCAGCCTAATTTAAAATTAAGCCAACCCCCCAACTATAAACTAATCACAGATTGTGCTGCTGGGATGCCAGAATGAGTTGTAATCTGTGAAGGAACCCATCAACAAGTGTAGGAAGTTGGAACCCATCAACCCCCCTTGTACTTGTTCCACTACTTGCAGGTTGCGCGGTCATGAGTTCAGAACTTCAGTCACTTCGGTCCGCAATTCTGTTCCGCATCGCGTGATCCCGCTGCGGGTCTTGCGGGATCACGTGCCGCAGAACAGAATTCCGGACCAAAGTTACTGAAGTTCTGAACTCATGCCCTCGCAGCCTGCAAGTAGTGGAACAAGTACAAGGGGTGTTGGGGGATGATCTGTGGGAGTGCCCAGACGGCTAGGAATAGCCTAATAAAAAAAAATCCCACCAGCATAAACATTCAGGGCACTGGACAAAACATCTGGGGCTCCAGCCCCGAATGTTTTGATCTAACGACGCCCCTGGTTACTATCCCAGTCTTTGTTTATGTATTCTGCCCTCTCTATCACTGCCCATCACCCTGCCTAGTGTTAAGAAAAGCGAGCTTGAGACAAAACTTTGTTTGAATGCTGCACAGAGATCCATCTCTGTGCAGCATTCAAATGTATGGGCTCCAGCGAGGTGAAATTGGTTATCACCGAAATCTCGCGAGACTTCGGTGAATAACATTTGATTTTTAAACTTGAAAACCATTTTTAAACTTGAATTTGAAGTCAGTTTCGGTACCAGCTGGTATCTCGGTACATAAGCCGATTTTATATTTGATTTTAAAATGGATAGAAAAAGGAGAGGTGGCTTTAATAATAATACTTAGCTTTAAATAAATATATGCTAAAAATAAAGCCCATTTGATAGAATAGTCATGATGAAATCAAATCAAATGTGCAGTAATTGCCAGTGCACATGCATGAAACATTATCATACTGGGCGGTTACCTGCACGCTCGCATGGCTCTATGGGTCTGGAACGTCACACTTTCGTGTGACAAGCAATCTGTGGGCCAGGGCTTCGGGCGCCAGGGAAATGCTGAAATCCACATGTGGGGCACCCAGGTAGGTTGATGTCATACGCATTGCCGTCTTCAGCTTTCACTGGTGTCTAACACTAACAAACCGATGCAGGACAAGCTCTTCAGGTTCAGGTGGTATTACCAGTCCCCTGATGATTTGGATGTTTTCCAAGGAAACGCATCGGACACATTTGTAATTACTGGGACCCATCTGCTGCTGACCCTGACTGATCTGTGTACCTGGCTGGGAAACTTTTTGATTTATATGGCACAGCATGGAATCCTAGTAAGCTGTAAGAGACGGCTCAGAGGGGTCGCCCTTATCAGTACGAGTGCTCCGCTACCTGGGCCTAAAAAATTGATCAGGCCAAGTAGGGGCAACTAGGGAAAGATAAACAGCTCCCTGGCACTGGGGACCCAGAAACCATACATCTACTAACTGGTAAGACTGTTCCATTTTTTCTTTTGTGCACTGGCAATTACTGCACATTTGATTTGATTTCATCATAACTATTCTATCATATGGGCTTATTGATTAAAACCTAAGTATTATTTTTAGGGACACCTCTCCATTTTTTAATTATATTGAGTTGTAAAATGGTTTTAAAATTTAAAAATTGAATTCCGAAGTTATAACGAATTTCGCTGGAACCCAAACATTAGAATTCTATACAGAGATCTTTGCTATAAAGACTTTACACCCTTTTTTCCACTACTACACCTTTCCCTAATAAACTATTTTAAAGAAATGTTTAAAATCTCTGGAAAAACAATTAAACTTTAAGGAATTATGAATCTCATGTTCTCGAATGAGTGCTGCTCATCTATACACTACAGAGTATCATCAGGTTCATTAGACAGCATATGTGAATGGTTCACCCAGATATCTTATCTTTCTGCACAAGCAGAGCTGCTGGAGGCTCATTTCACAAAACTAATTTGTACTACCAGGTTGAATTTTTGGAGCTTTAGTCAAACAGCGACCCTAAAGAACAAAACAGTATAGCAAAACAGAACTCTCCTACAGATCTTGGTTCCAATTGCATTTCTTAACATAAATTCAAACATTGGGAAACCTCACTTCAAGTATGATAGATTTTCATTTTTTTTAAACAATTTTTTATGAATATATAAATGTAATCATTCCGATTCCTGACACTAATTACATTTTAAATCACCGTACCTAAACCAGAAACCATCAAGCCTATATAATTACAGGGAGAAGTAAATTCAGACCTCTAAACTGTGAATTTAAAGTCCTTATTTTACATGAACACATGGCAGTGGCAGATATCTTCTGGTCAACAACTATAGTTGGTTTTACAAAGGGAGCCGCTTGCTTATCTTATACTGCAGAAGAAGGCTCACACTTTGCTGTATGGAACTGTAATATTTCCATTTTGCGTACAATTTGGATCCGGCATTTAAAACAGAAACAGATTAATAGAAAAGCAGGAATGTGAAGTAAATAGTTTTGACATGAGAATTACAGGAAGCATGTAGACCTCTGCTAAAATATGATTTAATAAGAATAAAACAATCCAGAATGCTTAGCAGATTATTCAATATGACACATTTTGTATATTATTTAGTAGGCTCTTGATGTAATAATTGCTACTATTTTTATGATGTGATTAAATAATACCCAACTCAGTGGTGTAATAAATCTCTCAAATCTGATGGATTCATCAAAAATCCTAAAGTTACCTCTTCCATAAAACCATGATAGAATTCCACATTTAAAGGAAACGTGTCACCAGTTTTAGGCTGTCCTAACAGCTCCAGCACATGCCAATGAGTCCTGATATGCATGAGCTTCTGGCTGTCTCCTCCTCCACCCTTCCCGCCACCACTGATTGACATTTTTGCTTTCTACAGCAATTAACGGCAGATGGGCAGGCAGAGCAGGGAGCTCATGAATATCAGGACTCATCGGCATGTGCTAAAGCTGTCGAATGCAGGAATTTATCAAAACAGCTAGGTCAATTAGATATAGTAATCCAGCCATACTTGCAAAGGGAATCTGTCACTAATTTATGTTGCCCTTTATTACAACACCATAAAACTAGTGCCTTTTCTTTTAAAGATATTATCAAATGGAAGTAACCCCTTTCTATAGGTTATTTTATGGCATGTGGACATCATAGAGGAAAACCATCCTTAGGCTCTGTATTAAAGCCTCAGACAAAAAGCAGCTCTACTGTGGTAGACTCCACCTGTCTACGTATTTCATGGTCAGCCTTTTATTTAAATGCCTGCCTACTGCACGGGTTACATGGTCAGCTATTCATCTAAATGACTGGCATTTAATACTACATTTCTGGCCAGTCACAATCTGTGATAACTACTAATGGTCCGGCCTACTTCAATATCAAATGAGATTGTCATGATGAGCCAACCCCTTCAAGAGAATGTTATCCTATTTTCAAGAATATATAAGGAATTTACTTAAATAGCAATTCCCAAATAAACTATTGTTCCTGTTTATGTATCTGGAGTACACATTGTAATCTATGGACTCCATATTAGAGGCTGCTATAAACCATATTCTGCCATGGTGACAGATAAACAAAGACATAATGGGGAATTTAAAACTCCCTGCAGTCCTACATCTGAAAAACTCCTACTGCTAAAAGGATAATAAACTATATGCAATATAATTACATCTTCAAAGTGAACCAACACTTTAAGTAAAATATCATAATCCATTTGCTGATGTATCAGAGAATTACAGGTTAAAGCTCCTCAGATTTCCACCTCCAAGTTAGCAAGGTACTTTGAAGCAGAGACTCTGCACCTTATCAGCTCACTGCAGAGATTTAATGTCTGGAAATCATCTCATACTTAAAGCTGAACCATATGACTATAGCGTGGAGAGTATAATTTTAATAAAAATGAGTTTATTTGGCAGAGCTATAGATGAAGGGAATAAAAACAACCAATCATATGATGCTATTTTATACATTAACTAAACAAGTAACCACTGTTAACCATTCTAACTAGTCAGTAGATTCAACTTCAGGTTTAAAGAGAATTCTGAATAAATAATTGGTGAATGGCATAGTAAAGTATTGAAAAGTATCACAAACACAGTAAAGTATCATTCTTGCAGATCCCACTGCTGGGGCCCTGTTTGGTCACAAGAACAAGATTGCTTCGTGCCCAACCCCCGAAAGAACTTCACTTGAACAGGGCTTTATTGAAAAACCAAACACAGAGCCTTGTCTGAAGAAGGACCATGTCAAACATAGGGTGAGGTGCTACCTACAGTAGTGGTAAGAGAATGTTTAAAGTGATATGATAAAGGGAGAGAAGCTGAGCTCTGTGAGATATATATATATATATATATATATATATATATATATATATATATATATATATAGGTTTATTTAACCTAGAGCAGATAAATCCTGTCTGGACTCCAAAAAGAGACAGTGAAAATCCTGATTAGAGATGAGCAAAGTTTTTAAAAATTTGATTTGGGAGCTTCGCCAAATTTTTACAAGAAATTTGATTTGTTACGAATTAATTTGATTTGTTACAAACCGTTTTCCATTGAATGGAGAAAGCGCAATTACAGGGAGTAGCGATCACACCGTCCCCCGTTATTTAACCCCTTAGATGCCATGTTCAATGCTGATCATGTCATCTGTCACTCCCATTCAGATGCTCAGGGGTTAATCAGGAGTTTAAAAAAATATATATATACTCACCTCATCCACTTGAAGAACACCTGCCAAAGGACCTGCGGTCATCAGCGATGAGTTGAGTATAATTTTTTTATCTTTCAGACACCATTTTAAGGAAATTCGACTTTGCAGCGAATCGAAATTTTCCCGAAATAAAGATCGAAGTCCATTTTGGATACTTTGATTCGCTAAACACTAGTCCTGACTACTCAGCCCACACAGGATGATTGACAGATATCTATGTACACACACGATATATAGAGAGATGCCAATCATTCCATACTGGCTGAGTTAGCAGAACTCTCATTGTCTCCCGCAGGAGTCCTATGAAGATTTACTGTTTTTTACTCAGAAATTTTGTTCTAGATCATATAATCCTATATATCACAGGTTTAGCTTCTCTCCTTATGTCATATCCTATTCTCAGATAGTGTAGCAGAAATCTGACTGATTCCCTTTAAGGATATGTGTACTGAAATACATCTCACAACAAAATATGTGCCACTAATCTATATGTACAGAAGTAAAAAGCTCCACTTCAGAACTTGGCCTGAAGGTTCTGTCCTTTGAAAATTATTACCATCTCAGTCATTGAAAAGAAGACTCATTCTGACACCTGGATTTATGACACTCTCCTCACTCCCCCCCTCACACTACACACACCCCACACACTCATTAGACTGACTCCAGATATCCTTAATTCCTAAAGCTGCCCATACACATTCAATAGCTGTCGTCCAAACAATAGCTGTCAGAGTCTCTCCAGATTCCTGCCCAGTTTCCCAATACATATATACATTTAACTTAGTGGAACGTGTATGTGTATTCTATGGAAAGAGCGGACATAGCTGATGCCAGACACTTCTATCAGTGGCTTATTTCCTGGAAGAACAAAAGTATCAGGTGAAAATATTTATTTTGTGTGATCCTTGTCTGCGCCAACATCATCTGTCGGGGCAGAGTCGGGAGCTTCCGACACACATTAGTGTGCAGGCTAAACCCACAGGCGGGTTCCGCCAACAAAACATGGCCGTAACTCTTACTACCTGTTCATCTGTAACAATAACTTTAATTTTAATTGTTCTGTCTTATCCCAATGATGTATCACCCTATGTACAAATGCCTGTGACATTTTTAAAGACCTCTGTCTTTCTCACCATCATGTCTGATGAAGGATCCTCTGTGCTCTGAAAGCTTGCAAACACTGCTATAATAATTTTGTCCTTTTTAACACAAAACTATTTAACAAAACATTCCATAAAAGTACAGTATGACCTAATATGAAACAATACAGTGTTTTAGAAAAAAATTGCAAGTAATGCCATTGCCAGTATTACCATTGAGGCACACATTGTACACAGCACATTTCATTGACTCACAAACATTTCTGTATCCTGCTATTCATGTTTTTTTGTACATTTATGAGCACTACACTTTAAAGAGAAAGTCATATGATAACTAATGAGTATATTTCAGCTATGCTTTACCAAACATTAAAGGAATGTTCTTCAGCACAATTTCTGCCAACAGATGACATTTGGTAACATAGCTGGCTGCCATCTGTAAACATGGGAGCAGTTTATACTTCCTCTAAGGGCGTTGTCTAAGTAAACCACTCGATCTTCACAGTACTCCTGATGGTGGGGATAAACTTTCTCGAGGGGAACACCAGGTCGCTACCTCTTGAGAAGGATAGGCACACAAGGCAGCTGGTCCAGGCAGATCAGGAGGTACCTGAGAAAGGTACCAGAGGTACAGGCATTGTCAGCAGAATGAGTCGCAACCAGGAGCAACAGTGAGGGACCGAAGGATGAGGCAGAGGCTACGTCAGACAGGCAATAGGTCAGGGAAGGCAGCACAGGTACAGGTCAGGCAATCCGGGTTGGCAACAGGAGAGTCAAGGCCAGCAGGCAGGGATCAAACAGGTAGCAGAGTCCAGGAATACAAGTATGAGTCAGGAACACAAGCGGATTTCAGGAACCTTAGCAGGATACAAGGACCTTGACACTGAGGCCTCTGGAAAGGGGGCTGAGCCACTTAAATATGTGCAAGAGGGCTAGGATTGGTCAGCAAGGTCACATGACCTAACCCATAAAGCACAGAGAGTGACGTTGGCCCTCAAGGAAGTGCTGCAGGAAACAAGAAGCAAGCACACTGTGGCAAGGGCTGAAAGGAAACTGTGGAGTGGATCAACTCCACAGTACCTACACAGACAGAGCCCAGGACTGCAGTGGTGAATGGGAAGCACTGGCAGTAGATCACCGCTGAACACGGCGCCCGGGATTGCGGCGGTAAGAAGGGGAACAGTGGCACACAGCAGCCGCTGTTACACCTGTCCCTACCAACAAGGTAAATATGTCTGCATAAAAAATATAATGTCATTAAATAGCAAGATTTTTATGGTACTAATCTCCTCGCGAGTTACCACAGCTTGAAACTATAGATTTTAGCTATGTTAAAAAAAATGCTAAGCATTTTTATAAATGAAAATGGCAAGATGGAAAAGAAAAGTAAAATGTCAAAATGACTCAACGGAAGTTGTATGCATGTAAGACACAAAATAAAAAGCAGCAGAGGAGAAAATGAATGCTTTCCTTGGCATGGGGTCAGTTTCCAAGTAAAAGTTAAATACATTCTCTGTTCACTCTCTGCAATAAGTAAAGGTTCCAATAACCATTATGTAGGTGGCATTTCTTTGACATCTGTTGAGCCATTGTAATTGGAGATTGACATATACAGAGAGAAAAACACACATCTACACACATCTACACACTCAGCCCCCGACAGCGCTATTATTTCGACAATTGGGAGCCAACAAAAGCTGCCCAGTCACTTCCTGAGAGGAAAATAACTCACTTCATCTTTTTTCAGACAGAAGGGGATACAATTACTTCAAATATTAGCTTTAAGAGAAAATAATTTAGTTCTGTGATAAAAAAAATTTGCCAGCAGGAAACACATTTGTTCATAGATTATACTACTTACCGGTGAAATGCTTGTAAAATAATATATATATTTCTGGTGATAGGAATGCTACAATATTTAACTTTAACAAATTGTAATATAGAATTTCTGTAAAGGTTGTAGTATACAAATTGATACAGTATCTCACAAGTGAGTACACCCCTCACATATTTGTAAATATTTTATTATATAGTTTCATGGGACAACACTGAAGATATGACAGGGTTGTCCCATGTGGAACTTCCAGTGATCAGTATGAGAGGGTGTGAGAGTGATAACACCAAATTTAATACACCTGCTTCCCATTCACTCCTAAGACCTTGTACCACTAACAAGTCACATGACACTAGGGAGGAAAAATGGCTAATTGGACACTGGGTGTGCTCACTTTTGTTGCCAGCGGCTTAGACATTAATGGCTGTGTGTTGAGCTATTTTGAGGGCACACCAAATTTACACTGTTATACAAGCTGTCAGATCTTCAGTGTTGTCCCATAAAAAAGACAGGGTAAAATATTTACATAAATGTGAGGGGTGTACTCACTTTCGTTAGATATTGTAGATATAAATATGATGGGAAACTTACATTCTTTATGAAGGGGTGTACCTAGCTGGGGGTACTGGGCAAGGGTCCAAGGTGATAAGTGGTTGACACACTAATTAGCCACTTTGCGTTGGCTAGGGAATTAAAAAACAGGGCTAGGGCAGCAAACTGAACCTTTATCCTAGGACATGAAAATCCTGACTACAATTCGTTTTATGTTTTATTTTTAGTCAATGTTTTTAGTGGGACTGCCTTTTCTCTTTACTTTGGTAAAAAAAAAAAATAAGGTACCATTCTGCTGGATTAGCAGCAGTTTCTTGGACATCAACTTGTAACCACTGTTTATCTGTTCATATAGATGTGTCCACCCTTACCTTTACTCTAATTTGGTTAAGAAATCCAACTTCTCATGAAATTAATTAAAACAATATTGCTACATAGTAGCAAATTCCTTGACAGACTATAATTCACACAAGCACTAGGTGGCCAAACATTGTCAAGTTATGTTGTTTTGAAGATCTGGCCATCTCATAACGCACATACCAAGCCAATATTGAATAAGGTTTATTTTTATTAAAAGAGATCTTTGGCACGCTTCTCTTATGCTGTGGTGGATTGAAGATGCTTATAAAATGACAGGTTGACAACCTAACACAAGGCTGCTAAGCAAAATAGTTGCACTCACAAGTCTTTTTAAATTAATACAAGTACCTGACTGAACATGTATTACTATGTCGGAGTGATTAAACTGTATGTCTTATTGCAAAATTCTTTGCTCAAAAACTGTTGCAAGGTTTCTTACATTAAGGCCTCATGCACACGGCCGTTGTTTTTTGTTTCGCATCCGAACCGCAGTTTTGGCGGCTCGGATGCGGATCCATTCACTTCAATGGGGCCGCAAAAGATGCGGACAGCACTCCGTGTTTTGTCCGCATCTGTTGCTCCGTTCTGTGGTCCGCCAAAAAAATATAACCTGTCCTATTCTTGTCCGCGCTTTGCAGACAAGAATAGGCAGTTATATTAATGTCTGTCTGTGCCGTTCCACAAATTGCGAAATGCACACGGATGGCATCCGTGTTTTGTGGATCCGCGATTTGCGTACCTCAAAACACACAACGGTCGTGTGCATGTAGCCTAATACGTATGCCAATGTTTCAGCTAAACTTGTAATTTATACATTTAAATCTGTTATTTTTGAGCTAAGTTGTACACATGGGCTGTCTTATCAGTGGCTGACAGCTATCTCTGTATACACAGTTACATAGAGAATGCTATCAATCACTGATAAGATTGCATTTGTGCAAACCTGAACTGAGAAAGCAGTTTAGATGTATAAATTACAAGTTTTTCGGAATCTGTTTCCTATAAAACTACCGTATTTTTCGCTTTAGAAGACGCACCCGATGATAAGACGCACCCCAGATTTTAGAGGAGGGAAATAAGATTTTTTTTTTTTGCATCAGACCTAATATCAGATCCTCAGATCAGACCCCCATAAATATTAGGACATCACATCAGACCCCCATATCAGCCTTCCATGTCAGAACCCCCATCAGACATCAAATCAGCCCTTTTCTTTCAGACTCCCATCAACCCTTTTCTTTCAGACCCCCATCAGACCTCAGATCAGCCGTTTTCTTTTAGACCCCCATCAGACCTCAGATCGCCCCTTTACTTTTAGACCCCCATCAGACCTCAGATCAGCCTTTTTCTTTCAGACCCCCATCAGACTAAAATCAAAAAAACGTCTTACCTCTTCTGCGCTGCGGCTCCACTCCGAGTTCGGCGTCGCGCTGCCCTGTCTTCTCCGGCCTGCGCTGCACTGTCACCTGACTGCGTGCAGCATCAGGTCATAGTGTGCGCACTACATCCTGATGCTGTATGGGGTCAGGGCAGTGGAGCGCGGACCCTAGCAAGAAAACCAGGGAGGGTGAGTATTGAAAGCACTTGGAGCGCTTCTTCCCCACTCCCAACACCTAATGCATATTAGTGAGTGCTTCCATAATGGAAGCGCTCACTAGTATTCGCTTTATAAAACGCACAGCCATTTTCCCCCTACTTTTGGGGGGAAAAGTGCGTCTAATAAAGCCAAAAATATGGTATATATCCTTCTGCTCTATAACATGATGCCCGCAGATTGCATTGCATTGCCTAGTGACAGGTTCTCTATAATGTGATTTGTTGTATTACTGTAGTGTATTTTAGTTGTGTTAATGTGTTAGGGCAATCAAAATAGCGCTGGTCACATATATGAATTTTATTTAACATAATAACAAACCAGTTGGTAGTTACTTCCTAATAAAGGATAATTTTTTTAATGTTTGTTCAAAATAAGAAATTTCTTCTTCTTATCCCACTGTGTGTGTAATGGATGCAATGGTGATAATGACAGAAGTGTCTGATTATATTGTCTACCTTCCTTTCTTATACTGTAGTTCAGCATAAATGTTTATCCCCCAGGATAACATAAAAAAAAAATACATTTAACAATCAAAATTTCCATGTAATACTTTTACAAGTGATTTTACACAGTGATTGTAAATGTTTCTGTTCTTTGCATAGGTCAGGTCATTTGGCTGATTTACTTTGCTGTGCATATGTGTTTTACATATGACCTTCAAGAAGACAATTAATGTGTTGATTTCTAGCCTTTAAAGGTCGATACATAGTGGCGTGACCTCAACAATGAATTAAAGACAATATCTCCTGCTATAACTCCACTCAAGCATTGTAAAAACAAATAGGATAGAATATGGTATCTTTTTCAGAGGATCAGTTGAATTCTTATATTCTAATTCATATATTAAAACTTACTTAGATTGCTGTCTCGTATTGACACCTTGTTAAGTCTTTATGGACAAAGATAACAACCAGGGGGATAATAAAAAGGGACTGGTGGATAAACCAGGGTATACACACTATACACAAAATCAAGTCAGCTGCTATAGGGTCCATGAGAAGAGGGGGCTCAGATTTGGCTATCCGAATGGCTGGTTCTTTTGGGTTGAATGAAGCTGCACTGTCACTCTCTATAGTTATAGCAATGTCAGCACACAGGTTAATGCTCCTCTCCTTTGCTACTAGAAAAGGGATTTCCTGACTTAATAATTATAGCCCCCAGGGGTACCTTATATTAGAACTTTGCTTTGTGCCTTCTCTCTGTTATTCCTCCTGGAAACTTACAACTGGGTTGCACCACTCCATTTGTCAAAAGGGTTTGTTGCTAAACCCTATTTGGAATGTGGACTACACTGGGAACACAAGGGTAATTATGAATGTCTGTGTATTCATACATTTCCAGTAATAATAACAGAGGAATATATAAGGTTTAAGAACATAGGGGGCCATTTAGTATGCTGAAATATGCCTAAATTAGGCGCATTTCAGGCGCAGATAGCGGTGCAACGGTTAGTTGCACTATTATCTGTGACTTCGCCCCGCTCACACCAGGTCTAAAATTGTGGACATGGCTTGGGCGCCTGTTTTAGGTGTAAAAAAGGGCATAAATGTAAGACTGCTCAGAAGCTGTCTTAAATTTAGAACTGGTGCTGGATGCGCCATAGTTATGGAGAGGTCGGCGCCTCTTCATAACTTCGGCAGATCCACCGACAGTTTAGGGCTTTACCAAGACCAGGGTTTTGATAAATGTGCCCCATAATTGTTATTTTCTGACAAATATACTGTAAGCATTTATTTAAACATGATTGGCGAGCTGACAGGTCCTCAATGATGCTGGTCCATCTCATGATGTTAGGTGTGAAGTGATTTTCCTGTGGCCCACCTTTTGCATACACACATCCAATGCAAAGCCATTTTAAGCCACTGATCTCTTCCAGCTGTCAGAAGATGTCGCAGAGAGGTTTTAATACAAATTTCTGTAGGTTTTATGGTTTATGACAACAGCAACTTAACCTCTTAAGGACATAGGGCGTACAGGTACGCCCTTGTGCCCTGGTACTTAAGGACACAGGGTGTACATGTACGCCCTGTGTATTTTCGATCACTGCCGTGCGGCTGGCAGTGGTCGGAACCCGGTGCCTGCTCAAATCATTGAGCAGGCACCTAGGCTAAATGCGCGGGGGGGTCCCGTGACCCCCCCATGTCGGCGATCGCGGCAAACCGCAAGTCAATTCAGACCTGCGGTTTGCTGCGATTTCTGCAGTTTCTGGTCCCCGCGGATCAGAAACTTTATATGCCTAAATTAACGTTTTATTCACCCCCCCCCCTGCACCCCCGAATGATTTTATGGTGGCGGGAGGTGCAGGGGGAGGGTTGCGGGCAGTGTGGGCGGTGCGGGAGGCCTCCCCTTGTATAATCGTTGGTTTCTAGTGGGTATACCAGGGTGCCAGCACATTGCTGGCACCCTGGTATAAACGGCTGACATCTGCGATGCGATGTCAGCCGTTTAACCCTTTCCATACAGCGGTCCGTACGGACCGCTGTATGGAAAAGGTTAACAGCCCAGGGAGCTCCCTCTCCCATCGGGGGGCTGCTGTGCCTTTGCAGCCCCCCGATGGGGAAGGATAGAGCCCCCAGACAGCCCCCCGACAGATTTCCTCCTTACCCTTCCCCGTCTGCGCAGTTCTGACCAGTACTGAGCAGACGGGGAAGGTTCCCATGGCAACAGGACGCCTTCTCAGGCGTCCTGCTGTCCATGGTGCTGAACAGATCTGTGCTAAAAGGCATAGATCTGTTCAGACAAAGTGTAAAATACAGTACAGTACAATATATATATTGTACTGTACTGTATTATACAGACATCAGACCCACTGGATCTTCAAGAACCAAGTGGGTCTGGGTCAAAAAAAAAGTGAATAAAAGTGAAAAAAATGTAAAAAACACATTTATCACTGATTAAAAATGAAAAAAATAAAATTCCCTACACATGTTTGGTATAGCCGCGTCCGTAACGACCTGATCTATAAAACGGTCATGTTACTTTACCCGAACGGTGAACGCCATAAAAATAAAAAATAAAAAACTATGATGAAATTGAAATTTTGCCCACCTTACTTCCCAAAAAAGGTAATAAAAGTGATCAAAAAAGTCGCATGTATGCCAAAATTGTAACAATAAAACCGTCATCTCATCCCGCAAAAATCATACCCTACCCAAGATAATCTCCCAAAAACTGAAAAAACTATTGCTCTTAGACTATGGAAACACTAAAACATGATTTTTTTTGTTTCAAAAATGAAATCATTGTGTAAAACTTACATAAATAAAAAAAAAGTATACATATTAGGTATCGCCGCGTCCGTATCGACCGGCTCTATAAAAATATCACATGATCTAACCCCTCAGATGACCACCGTAAAAAAATAAAAATAAAAACGGTGTAAAAAAAGCCATTTTTTGTCATCTTACGTCACAAAAAGTGTAAAAGCAAGCAATCAAAAAGTCATATGCACCCCAAAATAGATGCCAATCAAACCGTCATCTCATCCCGCAAAAAATGAGACCCTACTTAAGATAATCGCCCAAAAACTTAAAAAACTATGGAGACACTAAAACATTTTTTTTGTTTTAAAAATGAAATCATTGTGTAAAACTTACATAAATAAAAAAAATTGTATACATATTAGGTATCGCCGCGTCCGTGACAACCTGCTCTATGAAATTACCACATGATCTAACCTGTCAGATGAATGTTGTAAATAACAAAAAAAAAAAACGGTGCCAAAAAAGCTATTTCTTGTTACCTTGCCGCACAAAAAGTGTAATATAGAGCAACCAAAAATCATATGTACCCTAAACTAGTACCAACAAAACTGCCAACCTATCCCGTAGTTTCTAAAATGGGGTCACTTTTTTGGAGTTTCTACTCTAGGGGTGCATCATGGGGGCTTCAAATGGGACATGGTGTAAAATAAAACAGTCCAGCAAAACCTGCCTTCCAAAAACTGTATGGCATTCCTTTCCTTCTGCGCCCTGCCGTGTGCCCGTACAGCTGTTTACGACCACATATGGGGTGTTTCTGTAAACTACAGAATTAGGGCCATAAATAATGAGTTTTGTTTGGCTTTTAACCCTTGCTTTGTAACTGGAAAAAAAATATTAAAATGGAAAATCTGCCAAAAAAGTGAAATTTTGAAATTGTATCTCTATTTTCCATTAAATCTTGTGCAACACCTAAAGGGTTAACAAAGTTTGTAAAATCAGTTTTGAATACCTTGAGGGGTGTAGTTTCTTAGATGGGGTCACTTTTATGGAGTTTCTACTCCAGGGGTGCATCAGGGGGGCTTCAAATGGGACATGGTGCCAAAAAAACAGTCCAGCAAAATCAGCCCTCCAAAAACCAAACGGCGCACCTTTCCCTCTACGCCCCGCTGTGTGGCCGTACAGTAGTTTACGGCCACATATGGGGTGTTTCTGTAAACAGCAGAGTCAGGGCAATAAAGATACAGTCTTGTTTGGCTGTTAACCCTTGCTTTGTTAGTGGAAAAAATGGGTTAAAATGAAAAATGAGGCAAAAAAATGAAATTCTCAAATTTCATCGCCATTTGCCAATAACTCTTGTGCAACACCTAAAGGGTTAGCGACGTATGTAAAATCAGTTTTTAATACCTTGAGCGGTGTAGTTTCTTAGATGGGGTAATTTTTGGGTGGTTTCTATTATGTAAGCCTCGCAAAGTGACTTGAGACCTGAACTGGTCCCTAAAAATTGAGTTTTTGTAAATTTCTGAAAAATTTAAAGATTTGCTTCCAAACTTCTAAGCCTTGTAACGTCCCCAAAAAATAAAATATCATTCCCAAAACAATTCAAACATGAAGTAGACATATGGGGAATGTAAAGTCATCACAATTTTTGGGGGTATTACTATGTATTACAGAAGTAGAGAAACTGAAACTTTGAAATTTGCAAATTTTTCCAAATTTTTGTTAAATTAGGTATTTTTTGGTGCAAAAAAAAAAAATTTTTGGACTTCATTTTACCAGTGTCATGAAGTACAATATGTGACGAAAAAACAATCTCAGAACGGCCTGGATAAGTCAAAGAGTTTTAAAGTTATCAGCACTTAAAGGGACTCTGGTCAGATTTGCAAAAAATGTCCTGGTCCTAAGGTGTAAAAAGGCTGTGTCCTTAAGGGGTTAAATATCAATTTTTTGCAGATGACACTAAACTGTGTAATTTAATTGACTCGGAAGAGGACAGTATACTCCTACAGAGGGATCTGGATAGATTGGAGGCTTGGGCAGAGAAGTGGCAGATGAGGTTTAACACTGACAAATGTAAAGTTAGGCACATGGGAAGGAATAATGCAAGTCACCCGTACATACTAAATGATAAAACACTCGGTAACACTGACATGGAAAAGGACCTAGGAAATTTAATAAACAGCAAACTAAGCAGTAAAAACAGTGTCAGGCAGCTGCTGCCAAGGCCAATAAGATAGTGGGTTGCATCAAAAGGGGCATAGATGCCCGTGATGAGAACATATTCCTGCCACTTTACAAATCACTAGTCGGACCACACATGGAGTACTGTGTACAGTTCTGGGCTCCTGTGAACAAGGCAGACATAGCAGTGCTGAAGAGGGTTCAGAGGAGGGCAACTAAAGTAATTTCTGGAATGGGGCAACTACAGTACCCTGTAAGATTATCAAAATTAGGGTTATTCACTTTAGAAAAAAGACGACTGAGGGGAGATCAAATTGCTATGTATAAATATATCAGGGGTCAGTACATAGATCTCTCCCATCATCTATTTATCCCCAAGACTGTGACAAGGGGACATCCTCTGCGTCTGGAGGAAAGAAGGTTTGTACACAAACATAGAAGAGGATTCTTTACGGTAAGAGCTGTGAGACTATGGAACTCTCTGCCTGAGGAGGTGGTGATGGTGAGTTCACTAAAAGAGTTCAAGAGGGGCCTGGATGTATTTCTGGAGTGTAATAATATTACAGGCTATAGCTACTAGAGAGGGGTCGTTGATCCAGGGAGTTATCTGATTGCCTGATTGGAGTCAGGAAGGAATTTTTTCCCCCTTAAGTGTGTAAAATTAGGTTCTACCTCACAGTTTTTTTTTTGCCTTCCTCTGAATCAACTTGCAGGATGACAGGCCGAACTGGATAGACAAATGTCTTTTCAGCCTTATGTACTATGTTACTATGTTATGTCGAGTTACTATGATATATACATTGTAAATTTCTTGGAGCCAACTATAGTATCTCTACAGGTACTGTATAGAAGCATTACAAATACTGTATAGAAGCATTGCTATGACAAAGAAAATAATATAGGAGGAAACCTCCCAGCTGGAAGGGGTTAAAATAACAGATAGAAAAGAGCATGCCAAGCATCGTCACCCTTGCTAACATCACACCAATTTTAGAACACATTTGAGTAAATGTAATTGCCAGTGTTTGCAGTAGCATTATGAAAACAACACTTTAATGTGACATGCTTTGTCAAGTGCCAGCTTGTTAAAGCGTTTTCAGGGAAGTCTCTACTATTATTATTTATAATTGATACTTCCCGCTTAACATGTGCTTGTAATGTGCAGCTTTCCTCATCAATTCAAACCCTGTTTAACAAGCTTGTTGTGAACGTGTGAACTATTTCCATGTTAATCAAATCAAATTCTCAAGGAAAGAGAATCCCAGCTGTATAAAGTGACAAATGTGCTCAATTTTTTTCATCACTATAATATTAATAATAATAGCATTCAGGAGGAGATTGTCAAAATTTTTGTCACATCACGTTTTTGTGTGGAAACCTGAATTGACGTTACAAATAAATGAGGAAACTATCATGATAGACACATGAAAGACTGCTTTGTGTAAAGTCCATAACTGAAAGATCAGACTTCATTTGTAGTCTGTAACCGTGGGGACAGAAAATTTTCCTTAGTAACACTAGACACACCATAGAATATTTGTAATCAAGAATATTTGCAAACGTGTTTTATTTTCCATTTTTGATTTATACAGTTGATGCAATAAAAAAGTGTTGTAAAGGTGGTCAACACTTAAAGGGAACCTGTCACCATGAAAATGATAATTAATCAGCAAGCAGCATGTTATAGAGCAGGAGGAGCTAAGCAGATTGATATATAGGTTTATGGAAAAGATTCAGTAAAACTTATAATTTATACATTTTAATTCCTGTTCATTCTGGTCTTTGAAGTCAAGGAGACAATCCTATCAGTGATGACAGCCTTCCCTCTATGACTGTGTATACAGAGATAGCTGTATGGAGGAGACGGTCCTATCAGTGATGACAGCCTTCCCTCTATGACTGTGTATACAGAGATAGCTGTATGGAGGAGGCGGTCCTATCAGTGATGACAGCCTTCCCTCTATGACTGTGTATACAGAGATAGCTGTATGGAGGAGACGGTCCTATCAGTGATGACAGCCTTCCCTCTATGACTGTGTATACAGAGATAGCTGTATGGAGGAGACGGTCCTATCAGTGATGACAGCCTTCCCTCTATGACTGTGTATACAGAGATAGCTGTATGGAGGAGACGGTCCTGTCAGTGATGACAGCCTTCCCTCTATGACTGTGTATACAGAGATAGCTGTATGGAGGAGGCGGTCCTGTCAGTAATGACAACCTTCCCTCTATGACTGTGTATACAGAGATAGCTGTATGGAGGAGGTGGTCCTATCAGTGATGACAGCCTTCCCTCTATGACTGTGTATACAGAGATAGCTGTATGGAGGAGGCGGTCCTATCAGTGATGACAACCTTCCCTCTATGACTGTGTATACTGAGATAGCTGTATGGAGGAGACGGTCCTGTCAGTGATGACAGCCTCCCCTCTATGACTGTGTATACAGAGATAGCTGTATGGAGGAGATGGTCCTATCAGTGATGACACCCTTCCCTCTATGACTGTGTATACTGAGATAGCTGTATGGAGGAGACGGTCCTATCAGTGATGACAGCCTTCCCTCTATGACTGTGTATACAGAGATAGCTGTATGGAGGAGACAGTCCTATCAGTAATGCAGCCTTCCCTCTATGACTGTGTATACAGAGATAGCTGTATGGAGGAGACGGTCCTATCAGTGATGACAGCCTTCCCTCTATGACTGTGTATACAGAGATAGCTGTATGGAGGAGACGGTCCTATCAGTGATGACAGCCTTCCCTCTATGACTGTGTATACACAGATAGCTGTATGGAGGAGACGGTCCTATCAGTGATGACAACCTTCCCTCTATGACTGTGTATACTGAGATAGCTGTATGGAGGAGACGGTCCTATCAGTGATGACAGCCTTCCCTCTATGACTGTGTATACAGAGATAGCTGTATGGAGGAGGTGGTCCTATCAGTGATGACAGCCTTCCCTCTATGACTGTGTATACACAGATAGCTGTATGGAGGAGACGGTCCTATCAGTGATGACAGCCTTCCCTCTATAAATGTGTATACTGAGATAGCTGTATGGAGGAGGCGGTCCTATCAGTAATGGCAGCCTTCCCTCTATGACTGTGTATACAGAGATAGCTGTATGGAGGAGACGGTCCTATCAGTGATGACAGCCTTCCCTCTATGACTGTGTATAAAGAGATAGCTGTATGGAGGAGGCGGTCCTATCAGTGATGACAGCCTTCCCTCTATTACTCTATCACTGATAAAACCACCTTCTTGACTACAAAGCCCAGAATGAGCAGGCATGTAAATGTATAAATTACAAGTTTTACTGAATCTTTTCCCATAAAACTAAGTATCAATCTGCTCAGCTCTTTCTGCTCTATAAAATGCTGCCTGCAGCTCAAAAACTGTGTTCAACATGGCAGGTTCCCTTTAAAGTAAAAATATACAATTGCCAAAAACTTTATCTTTATAATTCTATGAATTTTGTTGTTAGAACTGTCAATTTAAAATTTGTGTCAATGCTTTACATTCAGAATGCATGTGGTATAATATACTCTTCCTTTACCTAAAAGATTTTTCTGCTTTGAGCATCTCACTTTGAAATATTGTACTGTTTTATAGTGAAATTGACACTTACTTTGACACAATGAGCAAATGTAATATTTATACATCAAAGACTGGCATACAAGTGTTTTAGACGCTTTTCTAAGCTTTTCACACCTCACCCTACAAGAAGGTACAACTTAGGGGAAAGGGTATATGGATGCACAAGAAAGGGGTGTTGCTTAAAAAATTTAATGCATGCCCCAAAAAATAAGTTAAACTTTTGGCACAGTTTGGAGTAAAACTAATCCTACAAACACGTGGTGTAAACTTAGAATAAGCAATCTATAGGTACACCAGATTTATCATCCATCATCAGCCATTTTGATAAATCTGGCACAGTTTAAGACTATCTAGTCAAATTTGGCATTGTTTTACTTTTATACAATATTAGTAAATCTGTCCCAATATATACCTGTTTTCAGTTCAGCTATAGCTCCATAAAGAATGAATGTGAAGGTAACAATGCCTAAATGATGCTGTTATACAATGTCCATATTATGTTTCAATATTGTATTAACTTATATTCCATAAATGGCAAATAATGCTGACAATTAAAATACACATAACATTGCCTTAGAGCTCCCATTTTATGTGACCACAAATTGCCTATATGTAGAGTTGAGCGAACACCTGGATGTTCGGGTTTGAGAAGTTCGGCCGAACTTCCCGGAAATGTTCGGGTTCGGGATCCGAACCCGAACCCCATTGAAGTCAATGGGGACCCGAACTTTTCGGCGCTAAAAAGGCTGTAAAACAGCCCAGGAAAGAGCTAGAGGGCTGCAAAAGGCAGAAACATGTAGGTAAATCCCCTGCAAACAAACGTGGATAGGAAAATGAATTAAAATAAAAATAAAATATATAAAAATAAACCAATATCAATTGGACAGAGGTCCCATAGCAGAGAATCTGGCTTCACGTCAGCAGAGAATCAGTCTTCATGCCATAGCAGAGAATCTGGCTTCACGTCACCCACCACTGTAACAGTCCATTGTCATATATTTAGGCCCCGGCACCCAGGCAGAGGAGAGAGGTTCCGTAACAGAGAATCTGGCTTTATGTCAGCACAGAATCAGTCTTCATGTCATAGAAGAGAATCAGGCTTCACGTCACCCACCACTGGAACAGGCCACTGTCACACATTTAGGCCCTGGCACCCAGACAGAGGAGAGAGGTCCCGTAACAGAGAATCTGGCTTCATGTCAGAACAAAATCAGTCTTCATGTCATAGCAGAGAATCAGGCTTCACGTCACCCACCACTGGAACAGGCCACTGTCACATATTTAGGCCCAGGCACCCAGGCAGAGGAGAGAGGTCCCATAACAGAGATTCAGGCATCATGTCAGCAGAGAATCAGTCTTCATGTCATAGCAGAGAATCATGCTTCACGTCACCCACCACTGGAACAGGCCACTGTCACATATTTAGGCCCAGGCACCCAGGCAGAGGAGAGAGGTCCCATAACAGAGATTCAGGCTTCATGTCAGCAGAGAATCAGTCTTCATGTCATAGCAGAGAATCAGGCTTCACGTCACCCACCACTGGAACAGGCCACTGTCACATATTTAGGCCCAGGCAGCCAGGCAGAGGAGAGAGGTCCCATAACAGAGATTCAGGATTCATGTCAGCAGAGAATCAGTCTTCATGTCATAGCAGAGAATCAGGCTTCACGTCACCCACCACTGGAACAGGCCACTGTCACATATTTAGGCCCAGGCACCCAGACAGAGGAGAGAGGTCCCGTAACAGAGAATCTGGCTTCATGTGAGCACAGAATCAGTCTTCATGTCATAGCAGAGAATCAGGCTTCACGTCACCCACCACTGGAACAGGCCACTGTCACATATTTAGGCCCAGGCACCCAGGCAGAGGAGAGAGGTCGCGTAACAGAGAATCTGGCTGCATGTCAGCACAGAATCAGTCTTCATGTCATAGCAGAGAATCAGGCTTCACGTCACCCACCACTGGAACAGGCCACTGTCACACATTTAGGCCCCGGCACCCAGACAGAGGAGAGGTTCATTCAACTTTGGGTTGCCCCGCAATATAATGGTAAAATGAAAATAAAAATAGGATTGAATGAGGAAGTGCCCTGGAGTACAATAATATATTGTTAAGGGGAGGTAGTTAATATCTAATCTGCACAAGGGATGGACAGGTCCTGTGGGATCCATGCCTGGTTCATTTTTATGAACGTCAGCTTGTCCACATTGGCTGTAGACAGGCGGCTGCGTTTGTCTGTAAAGACGCCCCCTGCCGTGCTGAATACACGTTCAGACAAAACGCTGGCCGCCGGGCAGGCCAGCACCTCCAAGGCATAAAAGGCTAGCTCTGGCCACGTGGACAATTTGGAGACCCAGAAGTTGAATGGGGCCGAACCATCAGTCAGTACGTGGAGGGGTGTGCACAGGTACTGTTCCACCATGTTAGTGAAATGTTGCCTCCTGCTAACACGTTCCGTATCAGGTGGTGGTGCAGTTAGCTGTGGCGTGGTGACAAAACTTTTCCACATCTCTGCCATGCTAACCCTGCCCTCAGAGGAGCTGGCCGTGACACAGCTGCGTTGGCGACCTCTTGCTCCTCCTCTGCCTTCGCCTTGGGCTTCCACTGGTTCCCCTGTGACATTTGGTAATGCTCTCTGTAGCGCGTCTACCAACGTGCGCTTGTACTCGCGCATCTTCCTATCACACTCCAGTGTAGGAAGTAAGGTGGGCACATTGTCTTTGTACCGGGGATCCAGCAGGGTGGCAACCCAGTAGTCCGCACACGTTAAAATGTGGGCAACTCTGCTGTCGTTGCGCAGGCACTGCAGCATGTAGTCGCTCATGTGTGCCAGGCTGCCCAGAGGTAAGGACAAGCTGTCCTCTGTGGGAGGCGTATCGTCATCGTCCTGTGTTTCCCCCCAGCCACGCACCAGTGATGGGCCCGAGCTGCTTTGGGTGCCACCCCGCTGTGAACATGCTTCATCCTCATCCTCCTCCACCTCCTCCTCATCCTCGTCCTCCAGTAGTGGGCCCTGTCTGGCCACATTTGTACCTGGCCTCTGGTGTTGCAAAAAACCTCCCTCTGAGTCACTTCGAAGAGACTGGCCTGAAAGTGCTAAAAATGACCCCTCTTCCTCCTCTTCCTCCTGGGCCACCTCCTCTTCCATCATCGCCCTAAGTGTTTTCTCAAGGAGACATAGAAGTGGTATTGTAACGCTGATAACGGCGTCATCGCCACTGGCCATGTTGGTGGAGTACTCGAAACAGCGCAACAGGGCACACAGGTCTCGCATGGAGGCCCAGTCATTGGTGGTGAAGTGGTGCTGTTCCGCAGTGCGACTGACCCGTGCGTGCTGCAGCTGAAACTCCACTATGGCGTGCTGCTGCTCGCACAGTCTGTCCAGCATGTGCAAGGTGGAGTTCCACCTGGTGGGCACATCGCATATGAGGCGGTGAGCGGGAAGGCCGAAGTTATGCTGTAGCGCAGACAGGCGTTCAGCAGCAGGGTGTGAACGCCGGAAGCGCGAACAGACGGCCCGCACTTTATGCAGCAGCTCTGACATGTCGGGGTAGTTGCGAATGAACTTCTGCACCACCAAATTCAGCACATGCGCCAGGCAAGGGATGTGCGTCAAACCGGCTAGTCCCAGAGCTGCAACGAGATTTCGCCCATTATCGCACACCACCAGGCCGGGCTTGAGGCTCACCGGCAGCAACCACTCGTCGGTCTTTTGTTCTATACCCCGCCACAACTCCTGTGCGGTGTGGGGCCTGTCCCCCAAACATATGAGTTTCAGAACGGCCTGCTGACGTTTACCCCGGGCTGTGCTGAAGTTGGTGGTGAACTGGATGAGCAGGTGGAAGAAGAGGAGGAGGAAGCTGAGTAGGAGGAGGAGGAGACAGGAGGCAAAGAATGTTACCCTGCGATCCTTGGCGGCGGAAGGACGTGCGCCAAACAGCTCTCCGCCTGGGGCCCAGCCGCCACTACATTTACCCAGTGTGCAGTTAGGGAGATATAGCGTCCCTGGCCGTGCTTACTGGTCCACGTATCTGTGGTTAGGTGGACCTTGCCGCAGATGGCGTTGCGCAGTGCACACTTGATTTTATCGGACACTTGGTTGTGCAGGGAAGGCACGGCTCTCTTGGAGAAGTAGTGGCGGCTGGGAACAACATACTGTGGGACAGCAAGCGACATGAGCTGTTTGAAGCTGTCTGTGTCCACCAGCCTAAATGACAGCATTTCATAGGCCAGTAGTTTAGAAATGCTGGCATTCAGGGCCAGAGATCGAGGGTGGCTAGGTGGGAATTTACGCTTTCTCTCAAATGTTTGTGAGATGGAGAGCTGAACGCTGCCGTGTGACATGGTTGAGATGCTTGGTGACGCAGGTGGTGGTGTTGGTGGTACATCCCATGTTTGCTGGGCGGCAGGTGCCAACGTTCCTCCAGAGGCGGAGGAATAGGCCGAGGCTGCAGCAGCAGAAGAGGCCGGGGCGGCAGCAGCAGAAGAGGTAGCAGGGGGAGCCTGAGTGACTTCCTTGTTTTTAAGGTGTTTACTCCACTGCAGTTCATGCTTTGCATGCAGGTGCCTGGTCATGCAGGTTGTGCTAAGGTTCAAAACGTTAATGCCTCGCTTCAGGCTCTGATGGCACAGCGTGCAAACCACTCGGGTCTTGTCGTCAGCACATTGTTTGAAGAAGTGCCATGCCAGGGAACTCCTTGAAGCTGCCTTTGGGGTGCTCGGTCCCAGATTGCGGCGGTCAGTAGCAGGCAGAGACTCTTGGCGGCGGGTGTTCTGATTTTGCCCACTGCTCCCTCTTTTGCTATGCTGTTGGCTCGGTCTCACCACTGCCTCTTCCTTCGAACTCTGAAAGTCAGTGGCACGACCTTCATTCCATGTGGGGTCTAGGACCTCATCGTCCCCTGCATCGTCTTCCACCCAGTCTTGATCCCTGACCTCCTGTTCAGTCTGCACACTGCAGAAAGACGCAGCAGTTGGCACCTGTGTTTCGTCATCATCAGAGACGTGCTGAGGTGGTATTCCCATGTCATCATCATCAGGAAACATAAGTGGTTGTGCGTTAGTGCATTCTATCTCTTCCACCCCTGGGGAAGGGCTAGGTGGATGCCCTTGGGAAACCCTGGCAGCAGAGTCTTCAAACAGCATAAGAGACTGCTGCATAACTTGAGGCTCAGACAGTTTCCCTGATATGCAAGGGGGTGATGTGACAGACTGATAGGCTTGGTTTTCATGCGCCATCTGTGCACTTTCTGCAGAAGACTGGGTGGGAGATAATGTGAACGTGCTGGATGCACTGTCGGCCACCCAATTGACTAATGCCTGTACCTGCTCAGGCCTTACCATCCTTAGAACGGCATTGGGCCCCACCAAATATCCCTGTAAATTCTGGCGGCTACTGGGACCTGAGGTAGTTGGTACACTAACACCACCACGACCATGTCCACGTCCGCGTCCCTTATTAGATGTTTTCCTCATTGTTCCCGTTCACCACAATTTTGAAAATGGCAAATTTGGGAATACTTTTTCAAACCAGAACAAAAACTGTGCTTTTACGGTCACTACAAATAATTTGACCAGCTAAAACAGTACTGATTTATAGGAATATAAATGTCAGGCCTATTTTTTAGGCGCTGTGTGACAGGTATACCTTTAATCACAGAATTAGACTTGTATCTGCACTGTAGCGTGTGTGTTAAGTTTTTCAGAATGACACTATCAGCACCTTGAATCTAATATACCCTTTTTGGGATAGATTTAAAGTAGGCCTGATATAGCAGAAACTACCAATTTAGAAAATGGCAAATTTCGGAATACTTTTTCAACCCAGAACAAAAACTGTGCTTTTACGGTCACTACAAATAATTTGACCAGCTAAAACAGTACTGATTTAGAGGAATATAAATGTCAGGCCTATTTTTTAGGCGCTGTGTGACAGGTATACCTTTAATCACAGAATTAGACTTGTATCTGCACTGTAGCGTGTGTGTTAAGTTTTTCAGAATGACACTATCAGCACCTTGAATCTAATATACCCTTTTTGGGATAGATTTAAAGTAGGCCTGATATAGCAGAAACTACCAATTTAGAAAATGGCAAATTTGGGAATACTTTTTCAACCCAGAACAAAAACTGTGCTTTTACGGTCACTACAAATAATTTGACCAGCTAAAACAGTACTGATTTAGAGGAATATAAATGTCAGGCCTATTTTTTAGGCGCTGTGTGACAGGTATACCTTTAATCACAGAATTAGACTTGTATCTGCACTGTAGCGTGTGTGTTAAGTTTTTCAGAATGACACTATCAGCACCTTGAATCTAATATACCCTTTTTGGGATAGATTTAAAGTAGCCTGATATAGCAGAAACTACCAATTTAGAAAATGGCAAATTTTGGAATACTTTTTCAACCCAGAACAAAAACTGTGCTTTTACGGTCACTACAAATAACTTGACCAGCTAAAACAGTACTGATTTGGAGGAATATAAATGTCAGGGCTATTTTTTAGGCGCTGGGTGACAGGCTCAACTTGCCCCTGATGTGGTATATGGCCAAAAAATAACCACACTATTGATGGTTAAATGCACTTGAGTGACACAGGCTCAGCCTGCACCTGATGTAGTATATGGCCAAAAAATAACCACACTGTTGAAGGTCAAATGCACTTGGGTGACACAGGCTCAGCCTGCACCTGATGTAGTATATGGCCAAAAAATAACCACACTGTTGATGGTTAAATGCACTTGGGTGACACAGGCTCAGCCTGCACCTGATGTAGTATATGGCCAAAAAATAACCACACTGTTGATGGTTAAATGCACTTGGGTGACACAGGCTCAGCCTGCACCTGATGTAGTATATGGCCAAAAAATAACCACACTGTTGATGGTTAAATGCACTTGGGTGACACAGGCTCAGCCTGCACCTGATGTAGTATATGGCCAAAAAATAACCACACTGTTGATGGTTAAATGCACTTGGGTGACACAGGCTCAGCCTGCAGCTGATGTAGGATATAGCAAAAAATAACCACACTATTGATGGTTAAATGCACTTGGTGGTAGCTTGTGCTGGCGCACCACAAGCCACAAAATGGCCGCCGATCACCACAGAAAAAAGTGATATAAAAACGCTCTGGGCAGCCTAAAAAAAGTGAGCAATTCAATATCAGCACTTCAATGATCCACAGCTGGAGATCGATCACTGAATTAAGTCTTTTGGAGGAGTTAATCTGCCTAATCTCGCCCTAATGTCGCAGCAGCAACCTCTCCCTATGCTTGAATTAGCAGAGTGACGTGCAGCGCTACGTGACCCAATCTTATATAAAGGCTGGGTCACAGGCTGCACTGGCCAATCACAGCCATGCCATTAGTAGGCAAGGCTGTGATGGCCTCTTGGGGCAAGTAGTATGACGCTTGTTGATTGGCTGCTTTGCAGCCTTTCAAAAAGCGCCAAGAAAGCGCCGAACACCGAACCCGAACCCAGACTTTTACGAAAATGTTCGGGTCCGTGTCACAGACACCCCAAAATTCGGTACGAACCCGAACTATACAGTTCGGGTTCGCTCATCCCTACCTATATGCCATCATACAATGCCCATAAAATGCTGTCATAAGGTACAATCAAATGTTGCTGTTGATGCCGTAAGTTTGAATAATTCATTACCAGCAATGAGATGCCACTAGAATTAGCTTGAAGATCTTTGGAGATAGGGGCAATTTTAATATAAAATTATATTTTACATAATTTTATTTGGACTGGTTTCATTGTATTATTTTATGAAAAAATGTGAGCAGGCAAGGAACTAGATAATAATGCACATGACAAATTAATCTCATGGGGCCAGGGATGTAGCTAAAGTCTCATGGGCCCTGGTGCAAGAGTTCAGCTTGGGCCCCCCTTTCCTCAGTGCTTTGTGGCCAGGGGCAGTGAAGCACATAGCCTTTGTGCTGCCTGAGGCAAAAATTTATACGTTCCCCCCCCCCCTCCATGCCAAATACTTTACCTAACCACTTCTCTTTGGCCAGAGGTGTAACTTGACCAGAATGCAATTTCTATAATACCAATGTCTTATGTGGCACAAGGTTCTTTGGGCCCTCTCAGGATCCTGGCCCTGCACCCCCTATAGCTACACCTCTGAATGGGGCTATCTCCCTGGAGGTGATATCTAGTGTGACTGTTAATATAATCGAATAAAACATTATAAAGAGAATCCATGGTCAGGTATTAAGTACCTTTCCCAGAAAATAAGTTATACATTTGCTATATTGCTTTACTCCAGCAAGTATTTTAAGAGTTTATTTTTTATGTAAAAGGTGCATGCAATTCTACACATTTTATTGTACTGTTATACTTCTTCGTTTAATTATCCTAAGCCTCTCTTCTATCATATCACATGAATTCAAATTATTCATATACCAACCAATTATTATTTCCCAATATACTTTAAGGTGGCAAATGAAGCCTATACTTTAGAAACTCTTCAATTGAACTGGTCATAGATAGAGCACTGCGAGAAGAGAAACATTATTATCCCAGAGTAACAAAAAATTCAAAGGAAATTAAGTTGTCTGAATGCAATTGAGTATGCTGTACATAGTATATAGAACAGCACTGGCATGGAATTACTAAGTGCTTAAATAAGGAGTTCATCCATATTCATAAAGCAGTGGAAGTGCACCTGCTGCTAAAATGTGGTAAATCTTTAGTAACTTTTAATTACCACACAGACAATAAGCAGGGCTAGAAAGTATGTTCCTTGGAAGACAGAAGAACATTTGTGCTTGAACATTTCTGTGATATAGAGGTAACGATTAAAGAAACAGAGCTGAAAAGGATGAAATCATACTTACCTCTTCCATTTGATCGTGAAGAGCCGGCTGCTGCTATCTTGATTTAAGCTCCAGCGCAAAATCTCACGTGACTTGTGATGACGTCACCACGCACAGGATTTCGCACAGGATCTTCAATCAAGCTGGCGGCGGCTGGCTCATTTCGCTGAAATGGATGGGGTAAGTATGATTTTTTTAAACTCATTTTAGGTGAAATTGATTCATTACCATGAAGCACTAGGAAATTCGAGTTTGCCGCAAATTTTCCCTTAAATTCAGATAGAGGTCCACTTTGTGGACTTCCATTCGCTCAACGCTAATCACAACCACTCTGTGGCCACATATAGACATACAGTTGTGTTCAAAATTATTTAACCCCCACTGAAATTAAGTGTTTTGGCCAGTTTGACATTGATTTTGATCATTTCAGTCATCTTGTTTACAATTAAATCAATGAGGCACTTGTAAGTCAGACAAATATAACATAACATTTATAATGAAATAACCACAAATGTCTTTTCTGTGCTCACATCATTATCAGTTTTATTCAACCCCCAAGTGACATTCAATCTTAGTACTTAGTACAACATCCTTTTCCAGTTATAACAGCTTTTAAACGTGAAGCATAGCTTGACACAAGTGTCTTGCAGCGATCTACGGGTATCTTTGCCCATTCTTCATGGGCAAAAGCCTCCAGTTCAGTCACATTCTTAGGCTTGCGCGCTGCAACTGCTTTCTTTAAGTCCCACCAGAGGTTCTCAATCGGATTTAAGTCTGGTGACTGCGATGGCCACTTCAAAATGTTCCAGCCTTTAATCTGCAACCATGCTCTAGTGGACTTGGAGGTATGCTTGGGATCATTGTCCTGTTGAAAGGTCCAACGTCTCCCAAGCCTCAGGTTTGTGACGGACTGCATCACATTTTCATCCAATATCTCCTGGTACTGAAGAGAATTCATGGTACCTTGCACACGCTGAAGCTTCCCTGTACCTGTAGAAGCAAAACAGCCCCAAAGCATGATTGACCCCCCGCCATGCTTCACAGTAGGCAAGGTGTTCTTTTCTTCATAGGCCTTGTTCTTCCTCCTCCAAACATAGCGTTGATCCATGGGCCCAAACAGATCTAATTTTGTTTCATCAGTCCACAGCAAACTTTTGTGGTTTGTCCACATGACTTTTGGCATACTGCAGTCGACTCTTCTTATTCTTTGGAGACAGCAAGGGGGTGCACCTGGGAGTTCTGGCATGGAGGCCTTCATTACGCAGTGTGCGCCTTATTGTCTGAGCTGAAACTTCAGTACCCACATCTGACAAATCTTTTTTCAGTTCCTCAGCAGTCACACAGGGACTTTTCTCCACTTTGCGCTTCAGGTAGCGCACAGCAGTCGAAGTCAGCATCTTCTTTCTGCCACGACCAGGTAGCGTTTCAACAGTGCCCTTTGCCTTGAATTTGCGAATGATGCTTCCTATGGTGTCTCTTGGTATGTTTAACATCTTTGCAATCTTCTTATAGCCATTGCCCTTCCTGTGAAGAGAAATCACCTCTTCTCTTGTCTTCCTGGACCATTCTCTTGACTTCACCATGTTTGTAAACACACCAGTAAATGTCTAGAAGGAGCTGAGTATCACAGTCCTTTTAAATCTGCCTAATTGGTGCTTATTATGCTTGATTGCTGCTCCTTGACATCCACAGGTGTTTTCAATACCTGATCGAAAACACTTGAATGAACCTCTGTTCTTAAGAGTGGTAGTCTTTAAGGGGTTGAATAATTGTGTCAATGAAGAAATCACAAAAAAAAACATTTAATACTGTATTACAAAAAAAATTGATGTCATTTTAGTTGCATTTGATTCTTTAAAAAGTCCTTGTAAGATTTCATTCTGAACACAATTACAAATGTACACTAAATTCCCTAAAACCCTTTACAGCATTGGGGGTTGAATAATTTTGAACACAACTGTATATAGGATATAGACATGTTGTGACACAGATATAATTTGGGGTATGTTAAAGGGGTTGTTCACCTTTGGAGGCCTTTCTGCCAGACCCTCCAACATTGCCTGACCTGCAGAGGGAGGCATACTTACCTGATCCTCGTTTCTGGGGTCTAACTCCTTTGGTCTTCCACTGCCAAGGCTGCGCACATGTCAACACCCAGTTTGACAGGGGTCCCGTGGCCACTGCAGGCAATCAATGGGACCAGTTATGTGTACCCCATACATGATGCATGAGGATGATGCAAGTCACCACTATGGCCAGTCAATGGCTTCAGTAGCCATCTGACTCCTGTTAAACTGGATGCTGACATGCCATGACCAAAGAGAATTAGCAGTTGTGGGGGACTGGAGGGGCCAGAAATCAGTAGCAAGGAATAAGTAAGGTGTGCAGGTCCAGCAATGTGAGGGGGCTCTGTCATAAAGGTACCCAAAGGTGAACAGTCCCTTTAAGCCAAGAACAAAGATAAGGAAGGACACATCAATAATTAGCACATAAGACAATCTAGATCGGCTTTGCTATGGAAACAGTATACTGTCCAAAATTACTAGCGGTTTCTCAATAATAGACATGAATCTGCAAGAAATAGGCTTCTTTCTGTGTCACTTATGATTGTCTGACTTATTTCTTTTGAAATACTCCCACACTTGTGCACACACTGTATACAGGGAGTGCAGAATTATTAGGCAAGTTGTATTTTTGAGGATTAATTTTATTATTGAACTACAGAGGGAGTAGTTATTATTGAACTACAGAGGGATCTGGATAGATTGGAGGCTTGGGCAGATAAGTGGCAGATGAGGTTTAACACTGATAAATGTAAGGTTATGCACATGGGAAGGAAAAATGCAAGTCACCCGTACATACTAAATGGTAAAACACTCGGTAAGACTGACATGGAAAAGGATCTAGGAATTTTAATAAACAGCAAACTAAACAGCAAAAACCAGTGTCAGGCAGCTGCTGCCAAGGCCAACAAGATAATGGGTTGCATCAAAAGGGGAATAGATTCCCGTGATATGAACATAGTCCTACCACTTTACAAATCGCTAGTCAGACCACACATGGAGTACTGTGTACAGTTCTGGGCTCCTGTAAACAAGGCAGACATAGCAGAGCTAGAGAGGGTTCAGAGGAGGGCAACTAAAGTAATAACTGGAATGGGGCAACTACAGTACCCTGAAAGATTATCAAAATAGGGTTATTCACTTTAGAAAAAAAGACGACTGAGGGGAGATCTAATTAATATGTATAAATATATCAGGGGTCAGTACAGAGATCTATCCCATCAGCTATTTATCCCCAGGACTGTGACTGTGACGAGGGGACATCCTCTGCGTCTGGAGGAAAGAAGGTTTGTACACAAACATAGAAGAGGATTCTTTACGGTAAGAGCAGTGAGACTATGGAACTCTCTGCCTGAGGAGGTGGTGATGGTGAGTACAATAAAGGAATTCAAGAGGGGCCTGGATGTGTTTCTAGAGCGTAATAATATTACAGGCTATAGCTACTAGAGAGGGGTCGTTGATCCAGGGAGTTATTCTGATTGGAGTCGGGAAGAAATTTTTTATTCCCCTAAAGTGGAGAAAATTGGCTTCTACCTCACAGGGTTTTTTGCCTTCCTCTGGATCAACTTGCAGGATAACAGGCCGAACTGGATGGACAAATGTCTTTTTTCGGCCTTATGTACTATGTTACTATGTTACTAACAACCATGTTCTCAATGAACCCCAAAAACTCATTAATATCAAAGCTGAATATTTTTGGAAGTAGTTTTTAGTTTGTTTTTAGTTTTAGCTATTTTAGGGGGATATCTGTGTGTGCAGGTGACTATTACTGTACATAATTATTAGGCAGCTTAACAAAAAACAAATATATACCCATTTCAATTATTTATTTTTACCAGTGAATCCAATATAACATCTCAACATTCACAAATATAAATTTCTGACATTCAAAAACAAAACAAAAACAAATCAGTGACCAATATAGCCACCTTTCTTTGCAAGGACACTCAAAAGCCTGCCATCCATGGATTCTGTCAGTGTTTTGATCTGTTCACCATCAACATTGCGTGCAGCAGCAACCACAGCCTCCCAGACACTGTTCAGAGAGGTGTACTGTTTTCCCTCCTTGTAAATCTCACATTTGATGATGGACCACAGGTTCTCAATGGGGTTCAGATCAGGTGAACAAGGAGGCCATGTCATTAGATTTTCTTCTTTTATACCCTTTCTTGCCAGCCACGCTGTGGAGTACTTGGACGCGTGTGATGGAGCATTGTCCTGCATGAAAATCATGTTTTTCTTGAAGGATGCAGACTTCTTCCTGTACCACTGCTTGAAGAAGGTGTCTTCCAGAAACTGGCAGTAGAACTGGGAGTTGAGCTTGACTCCATCCTCAACCCGAAAAGGCCCCACAAGCTCATCTTTGATGATACCAGCCCAAACCAGTACTCCACCTCCACCTTGCTGGCGTCTGAGTCGGACTGGAGCTCTCTGCCCTTTACCAATCCAGCCACGGGCCCATCCATCTGGCCCATCAAGACTCACTCTCATTTCATCAGTCCATAAAACCTTAGAAAAATCAGTCTTAAGATATTTCTTGGCCCAGTCTTGACGTTTCAGCTTGTGTGTCTTGTTCAGTGGTGGTCGTCTTTCAACCTTTCTTACCTTGGCCATGTCTCTGAGTATTGCACACCTTGTGCTTTTGGGCACTCCAGTGATGTTGCAGCTCTGAAATATGGCCAAACTGGTGGCAAGTGGCATCTTGGCAGCTGCACGCTTGACTTTTCTCAGTTCATGGGCAGTTATTTTGCGCCTTGGTTTTTCCACACGCTTCTTGCGACCCTGTTGACTATTTTGAATGAAACGCTTGATTGTTCGATGATCACGCTTCAGAAGCTTTGCAATTTTAAGAGTGCTGCATCCCTCTGCAATATATCTCACTATTTTTGACTTTTCTGAGCCTGTCAAGTCCTTCTTTTGACCCATTTTGCCAAAGGAAAGGAAGTTGCCTAATAATTATGCACACCTCATATAGGGTGTTGATGTCATTAGACCACACCCCTTCTCATTACAGAGATGCACATCACCTAATATGCTTAATTGGTAGTAGGCTTTCGAGCCTATACAGCTTGGAGTAAGACAACATGCATAAAGAGGATGATGTGGTCAAAATACTAATTTGCCTAATAATTCTGCACGCAGTGTATATTAAATTAAATAATGAACAAGCAACATTAGTACCATTTTCTGCTTATCTCGGTAGCATCAAGTATTAATGTCTTAAAGAGGAAATCTTACTATTCTAGACATATGTATGACTGATATCTGATGTCTTATTGAGGATTTCCATAAGGCTATAGATGAGAATGAGTTATTACATGAGCAGAAAAGTATACTTGCTTGCACTAACTCAGTGATGGTTAACCTTTTAGAGACCAAGTGCCCAAACTGAAAACCAAAACCCACATATTTATCGTAAAGTGCCAAAACAGCAATTTAACCTGAATACTACAGCCCAATATAGTATATATTTCATGTACTTTATCATTTAGCTATAATAAGCCTGCCTGCATTCAATGCGCTGCCTGCTCTGTTCATAGTGCGCCCTGCGCTGATGAATGGCAGGAAAAGTCTAAGGCATTTTGGTACACCATAGACTTTTTACAGGGTGTGGGTGCCCACAGAGAGGGCTCTGAGTGCCGCCTCTGGCACCCGTGCCATAGGTTCGCCACCACTGCACTAACTGCATCTTGATTATTGGTAAAGAATTCAAATGTTACAGAGCTGGGATACATTTGGCACAGTTTATAATAATATCAATGTATCAGAATATCAAAATATATATGATTTTTCTTATTATTGCCAATATGTTTACTGACTTATTTTAACTCATTGAGTCACCATTGGGTGCAAAAGAAACTATTATATGAGAAGTTCAGTACTCAATAATGAAAGGGATATATTTTATTCTACATTGACATTAATGAAAGGTAAACCAGAGATATCTTTATTAAGTGTATAAGGTCCAAGTATACAAGTATAACAATGGTTAGCGGTGAGCTGTTATTTATTATAGATTTCTTCATGTTCCTTATATAGCACTAACATATTCTGTAAAGTCTGTCATCAGCCCCTGTCCCTAATGGGGCTTGCTATATAATTTTCTCGGTCACACACATATACTAAAGCACATTTCACAGAAAACCAATTAACCTACTTTACAGGAGTTTTCCATGATTTTTTTCTCTTTTTAATTACTCGATGTAGCATGCGGTACCTAATGAAAGAATTATACTGACTAAGTTCTAGTTTCTCTGTTCCTATGTAGTGAAGTTTCTCCAAGCAACAAGTGACCCTGCAGTGATGTGCTGCTTGGGGACATGCCACATGATCACAACTGCTACCCAGAACTTCTCAATAAATATATTTTTTCTTTTGCTTCTCTGTATATAAAGGATAATGGGAAGGGAGCAGACTTTTCTCTACTTTTACATCATAGCTACCAGTCTCTACCGGTTTACCTTTAGCAGAGATATTAAAGTAAACTAATAGAAAGAAGCATTTTTCTCTAAAAAGCTATATAACAAAGTCTATAATTTTCACTTGGACTATTGAGCTATGTACAGTTGTTTATAATCACAGGTACACTTTAAAAATATTATATGATACAGCCATAGAAGCTGAGCATAGTCATGTACTAAAGAATATTACAATCTGTCTGTGTATTACAACCTCCTAATCCATATGTCTAAGAAGCGTTTCAAAGGGCACTCGAAGGAAAACGTATGTGTTCTTAAAAGACAATCATTTATCTGAACTAACACTCGGCTCTTGTTCCGGTAATTAGTTAAGAAAAGAAAAAACAAGCTTTAGTACTTCTGTTCTGGTAATTAACAGTGCTAAATCTGTCATTGATAATTTAGAACACAGGGGACTGAAATTTAAAATTGGTCACGTTGCACATCTTTATCTCCTCGCTGGCATTTGTTTGTAATATGACTCTTCTGTGACTTACACAAAACACATTACAAAGAGTGGATAACGTGTCGTTAATTAAAGCAATGAATCTATAAGTGTATAATAATGTCCTTTTTTTGGAAAGTACAGTGTTCAGTGTTATTGGAACAAAATACAGGCATACATACCTTACAAGATATTATGATTTGTTTTAGATTATTAATGTGAAAATAACCTACATTGGACATAAGCAACAGATAATTAACAGATTCTCATGTCAACAATATCTGAGGATAATCTAATGTGTTTTGAGCTCAGTCTCACTGCTTCCCTGATGTTTTCCACAAACCCCAAAGGGTGGCCGAAAATGCAGTAATTATCATACATACATTATCCCCATCCATGCCCCGACAGCTCCTCAGATCCCAGATCTCCCTGCATTAACATCCATTTTGACACAGGGTATGTGACAACTGCAGCCAAGCAATGGCCGCAGTATTGACATGTGACCAGTGTGGCACATAACCCAGTGATTTGCTGCAACAGTCACGTGACCTGCATCAAATTGGATCTGGAGCTAGAACCCCGGAATAGCAATGAGGTAAGTATGGTTACCACTGTGGGTTCCTCCTACCTTTGGGTCTGCAGTAAACATCATAAAGGTGAACAACCCATTTAAGGGAAACAAGGTCTTCCATGTTGGAATTTAACATGCTCAATCTTTTTTTTTTTAACACAGAAGACAAGTACTGCCAGAAGGAACTGCTAATCACTGCTATCCACCTCTCTGTATAGTAATAAACATACTGTACATGCTTAACCACTGGAGAAAATTTAGTCTGCAGAGCAGGAAGAATTGGAGATCTAAAGAGCAATCTAGAGTAAAAAGCATCACACATCGGCCACATAGTAAAACTTATATTGTTGTAGGTACACAGTAAATCCTTCTAAAGCTCCGTATCTTCATGCAGGGGGTATCTGGAAGCACTAGAAGTAAATACAAGCCCCTAGTTGAAGCCTCAGAGCAATTGCCCCTTTTGTTTTCCCTATAATTTGGCCTCGATGTTAGGGTTTGGATGCTTGCTAGGATATGATGAATCTCCATGAAGCAGCCATGAATTTCTCACCAAAGGCTGGCCATAGATTTATCAATAACCAATATTTTTTTTTCATTTAGCCATAATTTTCACATACGGAACAGTATACATACTGGTTTGTATTGTATTAGTCCAATTGTGCTATGAATTCATGGGGAAATCTAAACCTATGTTCATCGGCAGCTTTACATACAGGTTCATCTACTGGTAAAGGAAGAACTGTATGGGTATCTTAGCTTGGTAAAAATGGTATTACCGTCTCATAAAATGGTTTATGATTGGTTTATGATTAGTGCGGTCTGATCTCTGAGACCCACACCATTTCTGAGAAAGAAGTGGCAGGGGAGTGCATTGCCATGTGGCTAAGAAATGCCATCACCTAATGATTTATAACACTCCTATCAACTCTGATAATGAGCGTGGCACAGAGCTGACAATCATGCTTCATTTTCAGGATTGATGCAGATATTTTATGTTCAGACCTCACTATTCATAAAGTAATGGAATATTCTTTTATTTTGGCAATACCCTTTTATGTAAAGCTGTGGCTGGTCCAGGTATTGCAGCTTTAATACAGATACAAAAATGCACTAGCATTACAGCCACCCGAAAGTAGACTCACTGTAACGGTCCAACAGTAATTATTTATTAGGGAATATCAAACTCAATCTTTTAGTAAAAGTGAGCATATATACTGTATGCGGTGTATTCCTGGAATCATAACTTTAAAAAAACTGCTGAACTGTTGACTGTGGTCATTTTTTTATGAGATTTATAGCAACATCAAATGTCAATTCAAGCAGTAGGATACAGTAATGTATCAATGATAAATTATTCTTATGACTTAAGTATTTCCAGTGGGTTTTAAGTGAACAATTACAGTTTCCTTGATGATTTAATGTGCCCTCTTTCTTCTTGTATTACTTTTGGATATCTGTACTATAAAGGGTCGCGTTAGTCAAATATTATGGCAAAACTTGTTAAATATTTTCATTTAAATGTAGATTTTGACCTTCTCGTCAATGAAATATTGATGAAAGCATAAAATATAGATTATCTCCAGTTGAAAGGAGAAGATTTTTTGCTGTAATATCATTAAAGGCTTAGAAAACAATTTTATTAACATAAAAAATCCACCTAAATATAGGAATAAAACATAAAAAACATAATTTCATATAATAAATGTGATAACGTCAATGATTCACCTTGTAAAAATTGTGCTTAATAATCTAATAATCGAACAAACAACACTTTTTATAGGTGGAAACTGACATACCGTACAGACTTGGCCAAGATCAGAAGAATATTAAAGTATCTAAACATTTAGCTTGAAGCCATATAAATGCATATTTAGTTATTAGCATCATTGCTAATGAATTATTATTATTTGCATAATTGCCCAAAGTTGTTTTTTACTGCCTTTTGCAATTGTATATTTAGTTATTAGTAGTATTTGTTAAGAAGTAGTATTATTTGCATAATATTCCTTAACTTAAATTATGATCCTGACGTATAGCTCATTTAACTATGTTTAAATCTGTTTTATAGCACTGCATATTCCTGCGACCTTGGAGTTTTTGGACTCTCCTCCAGAATCCCTGGCTCATTATTCTACTCTATATGGTCCATTTGAAATTGACTTTTCTGTTGTAGTCACTCTTAACAACTGTACCTCCAAAGCATTCTAGTTGAATGTGGTCCCATCTCACCTAAATGTTTTCCAGGGATTAAAATCATCAGACTTGATTAGGGCACCTAAGTTGGACACTAACTGTAATCTTGGGGTCCTTTTGGTTAATTGCACCACCAATTGGATTGTTTCCATGGGCATTGCAGGAAGCAGATAGTTACATTGCTGCTTTAACTGAAATACCCATTAAATATATAAATAAATATATGCAACTCTACTGCATGTAACTTTTGCATTGTGGTTATTTTTTTGCTCAATGAATTTGAATTTCTTACTTTTTGTGTTGAATGAGTTATTAAAAACAGTATATTTTTTATATATAAGTATAAGCTCTTAAAAACATAGGTCCAAAGTAATCATATGCCTATTATTTTTGTCTAGAAAACTGCACAATATCTATCTAAATAATTGGTACTACATATCCCCAAACATCAAGTATGCCAATGTACCCATTAGGATGTCGACGTATGAGAGCAGAATGAATTATTTGCCACTTTCTGCTTATTAAAGAGGATCTTTCACCACTCCTGACTTGCTTGTTTTAATAGTTTCATGAATTTCCCATGTAATACCAATTTTGGATTATCTATTCTTATGACTCTATGTTGTGCCATTCCTTTATTATTTCTGCTAGAAGTTATGAATGAATTGCTAGCAGTCTGAAGTAAGAGTACATAGGGGTAGTAAGTTGGGGAGTTTACCTGCACAGACTCACTGTATCCAATCAGTGCTGCCATTTTCAGACTTTGTAGGTACACGCCCCCAACTGGTTACCACCCCTCTGTACCCTTACTGCAGGCCAATAGCAATTCATTCATAACTTCTAGTAGAAAAAATAAAGGAATGGCACAACATTCAGACATACGAATATATTCTACAGAATTATTACATGGGGAATGCATGAAGCTATTAAAACAGGCATGTCAGATGTGGTGAAAGGTCCTCTTTAAGGTTAACAACTGTATAAAATGCTAATATTGTGCCTTTTAGAATGGCACCCAGCTATGCATTGAAAGACAAACCTTTTCATTTAAAAGAGAGTGGGATTTCTTCACAAAAGAACCAAAGTCGGTCAGAGAATTGAAGATTTAATGTATTTTTACAGATAAAGGTATATTATTGTTAAACCAAACAGTTTGACAGTTATTATTTTCTCATCACACATGATATAAAACTAAATCTGAGAATGCAAAATATCAAATAGATAGACGTGTTACTTTCCTGACATGGGTGATAATAGCTACATAAAAAAACTAATATACGCAGCGCCTGAGCCGTGAGGACATGCTTTGCTGAGCTCTGTACATTGCCTTGCCAAGGGACCCGCACATGTTAGCTGACAACCTTTAAAATGGTAAAGATCGGGGGGCAGAAGACCACTGACCCTGCCAAATCCCACAATCCTAGAAGCAGGGATGGCGAAATACCTGAAAAAACAAGCCAGCACGGCTGCGGTCAGAGAATCCAAGATGGTGCCGGCGGATGAACGTACTCCCGCCGAGACAGAGGAAGGCGCATCTGATGATGAAAGTGACGGAGGTGAGTCAGTGAACTCACGGCATTTACCAGTCTCTAGATGCTTTATTAAGCAGGCCTTTGCCAAAGCCTTATCCCCTCTTAAACAGGAGATTTCGGTCCTAACACATGAGATCCAGCATATAGGCCACAGAGTGGAATCGCTGGAAGCCGCGCAGTCGGCTGCCCTGGAGCATAGCTCAGCTGTCTCGCAATCACTCTCCTCCTTTCAGCACCACATTAACACCCTCTATGCTGCAATGGAGGATCAAGAAAAGCGCAGCCGGCGAAATAACCTTAGATTTAGAGGTGTTCCTGAAGCGGTGCCTAATGAAGAGCTTATGTCTACCATCAAGAGGATTGCTACATCCCTCTTGGGCAATGAAGACCCTGCCGACATGATCATAGAAAGGGCACACAGAGCCCTTAGGCAAAAGCCAAGAGATTATGAACCGCCCAGAGACATTATTTGCCGATTCCTGAATTTCCTGGATAAAGAAAGAATACTGACAGCGGCTAGGGCTGCTAATACCATCACACTTGGTGACGCCACGATCTCAATTTATCAAGACCTTGCTCCGGTCACCTTACAGAAAAGAAAAGCTCTCAAACCTCTTACTGAGCTTCTCCGCAATGACCGCATCCCATACAGATGGACTTTTCCTTTTGGTCTTGCCTTCACATACTCTGGAAAATACATCAAGATCTCCTCCTATTCAGACCTTTAAACAGCCTTTACTACCATGGACATTTCTCCACTGGACATTGCCAATTGGGAAACCGTGTCCGACATCACGTCCCTACCTGATCTTCCTAAAGTGACCCCTTGGGAGAAGTCGCCTGCGCCCAAGCTTCAGCAATTCAGATGGAGGAGTGGATTCCTGACTCCCAGGAGGATTACTTGATTTACATCGTCCCAGCCTAGGACACTTAGGAGCTCTCAGAAAGTATCTTCTCTGTCCTTTTACCTCCTCATTCCATCATTCCTCTCCGCTCTCGATTCCCCCCTCCCCTGAGAGATCTTTCTCTACAGCAAGTTCTTTCCTTATCTCTATGTCTTCTTTGAAGTAATTGTCTTCTATCTCCTTTGGTCCCGACCACCAGCAAGACCTATTACTTGGGTTTACCCACACTACCCCCTCTCATGAATAAGCCTTTAGGCTTCACACTGTTTCTACTGAAGATACTCACCGCATCACTACTACACCATTGTTCCGTTTACTGTTATGTTTATGGTTGTGCTTTCCTTTCCTTCTTATCCAGTCATGATACATTGAGATATTACTCCTACAGCCACCTTATAAATGTAAGACGGGTGCCTGCTCTCCTTGGGGCTGCCGAGTTATTCAGCATGATACCTTATATATTTTACTCACATGATGATGGTCTGATTATCCTACCTCACTCTTATCCTAAACATTATGGCTGATCTGAATTTAGTCACTTACAATGTGAAGGGCCTTAGATCTCCATCTAAAAGATCCCAAATTTTCTCCCTCCTGGGGAAGGAGAAGTGCTCGGTGCTCTTTCTCCAGGAAACCCATTATAAACACGGTAGATACCCAGACCTCTCCTTCTCTAGATTCCCAAATTGGTATCACTGTGGTGCAGACGGTGCCGCCTCAAGGGGAGTAAGCATTGACTTTAAAAAAGATGTCCCTTTCTCATATGCTACTCACACCCAAGATCCTGAGGGGAGATATATTATTTTAAAGGGTCATATCTGCCAGAAGATGTATACTTTTGTAAACATATACGTTCCTAACTCTGACCAAATACCCTGGTTGCTGTCTGTCCTATCCTTAGTAGAAAATGTCCAGGAGGGCACTCTTGTCTTGGCGGGAGATCTCAATATTGCGTTGCAACCTCTTACTGACACTTCCTCTAAAAGGTCCTCCTTCTCTGCCAGATTGCTGAAAAAGCTGAATACTAAGTTATATGATTTAGGTCTCATAGATATTTGGAGATGCCTTAATCCAAATTGTACTGATTACTCTTTTTATTTCATTCCAGGTCAATCCTACAGCAGGATTGATTATATCTTTGTCCCTAAGGACCAGGTATAGTTTTGCACAGATAAGATGATTGGAAGTATCACCATCTCCGATCATGCACCGGTATTTTGCACCCTTTGCTCTCCAACTAACACTGGTAGGCCCCCTCTTTGGAGGCTTAAAGAGTCCATACTGAGCAGTGAGGCTAATAGGACACATTTCTCGTCGCTTTTAGATTAATACTTTTCCACAAACAATACACCAGAAATATCCCCCCAAGTCCTTTGGGATGCCCACAAAGTATTTATCAGGGGACACTTTATCAGTAAATGCTCCTTCATAAAGAAACGCCTATCTTCTCTTCTAGATCAGATTCATGCCCTAGAGTCCCTTCATAAACAGTCCCTAGCGCAACAACTCTTAGCCAACCTCAACGCCCTTAGGGCGGAACTTAAAAACCTTCTAAATGAAAGATCAGCAAAATACTACTTATCATCACAACAAAAATTCTTTGCCCACGGCAATAAGGCATCCAAATTCATGATGAGCCGCATCAAACATAGGCTGCAGGCAAGACACGTAACATCTATCAAGGCCAACCGATCTTTTCCTCAAAAGCCATAGCTGAACAGTTCAAACTTTTCTATGAATCCCTTTACAATCTTTCCCCACTGGAAGATGGCCAATCCCTCTCAGAAAGAGATAATGAGGTACATCACTTTCTAGACTCCTTAGACCTCCCGACTCTAACCCCTACCCAAACAGATGCCCTCTCAAAACCATTTACACTCCCAGAGCTGACCACAGCATTAAGATCTTCCCCAAAAGGCAAAAGCCCTGGACCTGATGGTCTCACTACTTATTATTACATGGCATTCCAAAATTTGCTGCTCCCCCACTATCTCCCGATCTGTAACCTCGCCCTACAAAACATACCACTGTCTTCTGAAATGACTAATGCCCTAATTACGATAATCCCAAAAGAAGGGAAGGACCCTTAATCTTGTGCAAACTACTGTCCCATATTCCTTTTGAACATTGATCTGAAACTACTAGCGAAAATGTTGGCTACCAGACTACAATCCCTTCTCCCAACTTTGATCCATCCAGATCAAGTGGGATTCGTACGAGGCCGAGAGGGAAAGGACAACACTACCAAAGTTCTTGATGCCTTATACTATGCCTCTCATAAAAAGAAACCACTTATACTTTTCGGCACTGATGCCGAAAAGGCATTCGACCGCATAGACTGGTCCTTCATCAAAACATACCCTACAGAAATTCCATCTCCCCGACCCCTTTATCCATGCCATTTTTGCAATGTACAATAACTCCTCTGCCGCAGTATCAGTTAACAACCTCATTTCACCACGCTTTTCCATAAAAAATGGTACCCGGCAGGGATGCCCTCTCTCCCCCCTTATATTTGTCCTTGTGATGGAAACCTTGATGCAAGCCCTTAGACAAGCTAAATAAATCATGGGTCTGAGAATAGGGACATCAGAGTTCAAATTAGCTGGCTTTGCTGATGACCTTCTGATACTTACCACTAATTCCTCCACATCCATGCCCTTAATAACGACACTCTTAGCGAAATTTGGCTCTTTATCCAACTTCAAAGTTAGCCCACATAAATCACAAATTCTCCACACTGGCCTTTCTCCCACTACGCTCTCAGCTCTCAAAACCAACTCCCCTTTTAACTGGTCCTCTCCTGATCTAAATTACTTAGGTATTAAACTAACCTCTCACGTTCCCGACCTATTTTGTCTCAATTACACATCCCTTCTAACTGCCATCGCTGCTCAGTTGGACTCACTGGATCACCAATATCTGTCCTGGTTCGAGAGAAAGAACTTGGTCATGTCTTTGGTGATTCCTAGACTCACCTACCTAATGCAAGTTCTCCCAATAGCAATTCCTAGGTCATACTTCCGCTCCTTAAACAATCATATTCGGAAATGTATCTGGCAGGGAAGGAGGCCTAGGATCTCCTTTTCAACCCTAACTAAAGCTAAACATCTATGCGGAATAGGCCTCCCAGACCCTGAAAAATACATGAAAGCTATACACTTATGTAGAGTTGTGGATTGGCTTAGACCCTCTCAGCAAAAACAATGGCTAGCTTTGGAAAATGTATACTTTCCCTCCACCCTTAGGGCCTTGTTGCTGGCGGATAGACCACTTCCCTCCCAAGCTTCTGTACCTAACCCGCTGGTTCGTACAACTATCAAGGTGTGGGAGTGGTTCTCCGCTAACTATCGGGCCCTAACCTTACCTTCTCCTCTCCTACAAATTAGGGATATAATCTCTCTTTCACCACGTGAGCTGAGAGACTCTTCCCGCATTGAGATCAAATCCTCTAACAAGACAGTACTAGATCTACTCGATAAAGATGGATGCATTCTATCTGACCTACTTCTTAAAGAGATCCTGAACTTCCCTCCCTCGAGTACCTTACTCTTTAATTATCTTAGAAAAGACCTCCTCTATTGGGCAAAATCACTAAACACTCAAAGCATCCCAGATTGGTTTGAAAACCTGTTGACAACCTCCAAATACCCCTTCAAACTTATCTCCACTATGTACAAAAGACTAGGCCTCCCTCTCATGAATGCCAACCCTGCTTTCATTGGTTTATGAGAGAGAGACTTGAAGAGACAGTTCTCCCAGAAGGAGATTACGAAACTTTGTACTATCCCCCATAAACTCTCCCGTTGTGTGCGGGTTCAGGAGAATGGGTATAAAGTATTATCTAGGTGGTACAAAACCCCAGATAAAATCTCTCTGTACTACCCCAATGTTTCTGACCGTTGTTGGAGATGCGAAACCATGAAAGGCACCTTTTTCCACATTTGGTGGGAATGCCCCAAAATAGCTGAGTGGTGGAAAGCTATTTTCCGAATTAGCAACAATGTCTGCAAGTCTGCATTCCCATGCACTTCTGAAATTGTGCTTCTCTGATTTGGCATCCGGGGAAGGGAATCACATACACTGTCCCTTTTTTCTTTCTTGATTTCAGCCGCACGCCTAATGATCCTTATCCATTGGCGCTCTCTCAAAGTGTTGACCATTGGCTCAATAAAGTGGATCAGCTCTACCGCCTGGAAGAACTCTCCCACTGGGAGCTGAGTACTAGAGCCACCTTTCTATCCATTTGGTCCTTATGGAAAGAATACAGGCACTTCGCTTAACACCTCTTACACAATATAGCTACCTCTAAGTAAACATGACTGTTTATCCCTCCCTTTTTTTTCTTTTCTGTTCTTTTTGAATTTTCACATATACAATTGTTCTGAACTCATTGGTTTATACATGAACAACTAATGTCAAATATGTACCTACTTTTATACCTTGTGGTACTCCAATGTCATTCTCATTTGTTTTATTGAACAAAAACAATAAAAATTGTCAATGAAAAAAAATATATATATATATGCAGGACATAAAGGAAACAATCACCAACTGAATCAGTATTTGAAAGTAGAGCATTCTGACATAGTTTACATCTATGCCCATACACCTTCAGTTAATGTCGGCCAAATGAGATTTCTCTAGACTCCCCCATTCACATACATACTCAGATCAGCCAATCGTGTATATGTTTTCAATGGAGGAGAGAGACTGAAGCTGATACTTATGAGAACCATTTATTATTCTGGGAGAACAACGGATTGTTGAAATTTAAAGTGTCTTTTCTCACCAGAAGTCGATAGCTCCTCATAGACATTATATTGTTGACAATCGCCTAATGTGTATGTGGGTCTTTATATAGTTACTTGTCTGCTTAGGCTGAATAGATACTTTTTAGATGTTTGATCCCAAAGAAAGCAAAGCAATACTCTCTGGCTAACTGTATGTAATTTAAGGCAGAATTGCTTTCCGATCTCATATAGCAGACATCATTTCTGACGTTTACTAAACATCATTCTTCACTATATTAATTACAAATCTTTTATTGGGGAAATATGCCTTTACTGTCTCTTTGCAAAGGGTGTTACAAATTTTTATTGGTGCAACTGTAAAGAGCCCTTCCCTATAAGGAATACTCTTCACCTTTGAAACAATTTCAATGTGAAATATGGTCAGAAACAAAATGTACAAAATACAAAGTATGATATTTTTCCCATTTATTTGAGCTTACAAATATCTCTTTGTTCTAATGAAAAATATAATGATACACACACACACACACACACACATCATCTATATATTTCTAGATTGATGTTTAATAAGTGAACAAAGTAATACAAAGCCAGAAATCAAAGCAAGGTCACCTTATGGATGGCGAGACAAGGTTGCATATCAGAAGTGACTGCTTCTAAAGAGAACTGGTGCTAAGCTTATCAGAACCAGTAATGAATTCACAATCCAAGCTGATATATGATATAGATGATATATACTGTAGAAAGAAGTATCTTTGTATTCTTTATCTTTGCTAGTTCTGTGAGAAAAGAGGTCATAACTTAGCAAGGGTGAAATCTCCAGTGAGTTATGAAGCCTATCTCTTCACAAGCGAATACTGAGGATAAATTGATATGCTTGGGATAAAGTCTTGTTCAGTTACATATTTTATTCACTCCAAGGGAAGGAAGGTTTGTGAATTAAGAGTGTGGGGAATATCAGGAGATCTTATAAAAGAAGTTCCTGACTCACTTAAACTTTTCTAAATATACAGCTGTCATAAATAATCTAAAGAAGTATACTTAATATAAAATAGTGAAAAACAAGCTAAGATGAGCAATTAAATAGATTTTCTTACTGAGACATAAAATTCAGAACCAGTCACTGAGAACATACCGGACAGTGAAGACGTTTTTTAGCTTCTACTGTATGGGTCAATAAGTCCATGGAGAGATTGGGCTAATCCATTTTTCATTTGAGGTTTGTGTTGTGCTCATCATATGTGTGTATATCAATGCGTGAAAAAACTATATCAGGGATTGCAGAACAACTTGAAGATACAAGGAAAATCTTAAAGGTATCCTGCTCAGCCAGACCTAATCTAAGCTCTTCCAGTATTATCTGTGCTACTTATAATTGTGATGGACATCAATTCCAAGAACCCATACCTGCCAGTTTCTTTGAGAAATCCTTTTTGTCCTCATACACAAAAATATTCTATTAAGTTGTATTTAGATTCTATGACAGGTGAACAAGACTACTGCTCATACTCATATGGCACAGACACAATGCCAACTTGTGGGCAGATGTCCAGAAGTCTTAAAACCACCTTCTAACCTAATTTTCCACCCTAGTGGCAGCCAACTGATGCTCATTTCCTTCTCCATGCAGTGAAAAGAAGAATACATATAATCAGCTACTCCTAGGAGATAGGACCTCAGCAATTTCTCCAGAAGGAAGAACCTCATAGGCAGATATATGGGCAGTCAGTGGTTTTCACAAATCCATTGAATAGAATGGGCACATCATTTCTGCAAAATGGACCAAGTAGTGCATGCGCCCAAGTCTTAAAAATACAGATGCCTGCATACACATATAGAATTTGATGGATTTGTGTACTGTCCATGGAGCCAACAGGCATGAATCACTGAACAATGAATAAGTTTTTGGTCCCGAGGCATTTAAAAAAAAAATTGCAACATGCACATTGTTCAGCAGTACAAGAACAATAACTCCCTAATATAGGTCGAATTGTTCCTTTTTCTCAGCAGTTCAGATAATAAGACGCAAGACGTAAGGCAATTGGTTGCCCTGTGAGCATTTATGCTTGAATATTACTAATATGGAACACAACTAATTACTATAAAATATTCCTAAAAGCAATAAGCACATAACTGTAATTAGTGGGCATGACACTAGAGTTAAACCTTGCTGGCTTTCTCTGATCTACCAAACAATCGTGTATTTATGATTCCTGCACTGAAGGTCAGGCCAATTTGTTATAGCAGCTAAGGGAAGCTAACAGCTCAGCAGAAGCTGACACACTGACAGAGGTTCCATTATAGAGCTGTTTGCAGCATTTACTTTTCCTGTTGTTATTGTTTTCAGGGTCATAGAACCTGAGATTCATTTCACTTGTGAAGAGATTACTGGTTTAGGCAGGAATCTCTATGTGGTCTTATTATTCTCCTGCCTGGACATTCTCAGCAGCCGTGTATTGACAGTTCAATGTAGTACAATGACCTAATCATTACATCACTCGTAATTCATTATGTTACTGGCCAAATGTGTCAAATGCAAAACCACGTAGTTTAGATTCAGTTCACATTTGCATTTTGATACAGCTTTTTACTTACCAACAAGTACAAGAGAAAGCTTAAAGGCTATGCATACCTTTGCAGGCAATTATTGTTAATGATTGCCATTTTTGGCTAAAAATCATATTTTCAATTGGCCTTTAAAATATTGAGCCGTTCTATCACATAGGTTTAACTATTTTTTCTAACTGTGAGACTGGTGCTTTCACTTTCAGCCATCATCTAATAAACCTAATCTCTAAACTACTAAGAGGTCATAAACACTTATTAAAGCCACATTCTTCTCAATAAGATAAGGATTGAGCTATAATGAGTGTTTATAATGTCAGAAAGCAGAGAAAAGGAGCTCATCAGCTCCCCAACTGACAAAAAAGGGAAAAAATCTACAGGCTGCTAATAGAGCATCTCAGCTATGTATAGAAAAAAGGACTCCATATTTTTAATAAAGACCAATTGAAAAAAAAAAATACTTTTAGGTCAAAATTTATAAAATGCAATAATAGTCAAAAAAAAAAGTCTCCTATAGGTGTACATAGCTTTTAAGTGAGCTGCAAAATATTCCATTTTTGGGCTTGTTTGCAGAGGGCAATTTTGATGCATTTATATTACTTGTGTATCCATGTGTATCCAAAAAGTCAAGTTTCTCCTTTTTACTTCTGTTGAGGATCCACTTTTAATTTTGACTAATAAAAACTTTAACAAATCCACCCACTATGAACAAGTTGTAATGCTTCTATCTTGCAGACTTTTTGCATCTAAAAAAAACCAATTTCAGGACATGTGTCAGTGCTTTTTTGCTGTGGTTGTATCAATTTTCAATGCAATTAAGTAGTGAAAAACATACCACACATGGATGGCTTTAGTATATATATAGTCTGTGATTTTCATGGATCCATTGAACAGAATGGGCGATTTCTGCCCTCAAAATGGACAAAAGTAGTGCACGCATCTATGTTTTTTTTAAGGACTAATGGTCAGTGAAAAAACTAAAATTTGTGAATGCACATTTGGTCACTGGATATCAGTGGTGACAATCACAGATGTATGTGTAAGGCCTTACATTTTTACTTTTCCTATGCAGTGTTTTACATCTTTCCCCCTATTACATTTGCTTGATTTTTTTTGTTTCTGTTAGCAGTTGCCCACTTTACTGATCTGAGCAGGGTATATACGGTAATTGTATTAGGGTGGTTGCACACAAAATGTTTCATTTTTCTTTTCTTAGTTTTTTTTTAGCCAAAGCCAGAAGAGGATGAAGCAGGAAGGAGAATTACAAGCCATTTATATTTTCTATTCCTTTTTAATCTAAATCTGACTTTGGCTCAAACAAACTGCTTAAAACACTACCATGAAAACTGGCTTTTTTAAAAGGCACATTTGGAACCACCCTAAGGCTGGAATCATATATAGGTATTTTGCGGCCTTTTTCCGTACTTTAGCACTTTTTCTGACATTTTTCACATTTTTTCTTTCTAATTGCTGTTGTTTCTTGTGTCTATGGCATTTTTTTATGCACCATGTTGAAGCTATGGTGTTTTTTAAAGTGGTTTTCCATCCTTTCACCATAGAAAAGCAAGCCTGAAAACCAAAACCCCATGGGAAAAAATGTCACTGAAAATCCATAAAAAATATGCTGCATAGGGATGAGCAAAACGAGCTTCTGATCCAAGAACCAAAGTCAATATGCTCAAAACGCAATTTTTATACTGAACGGAGATCCATCTCATTACAGCATTAAATGTATGGGTTCCAGCGAGGGAAATTCATTATCACTGGAGTCTCGCAGGACTTCGATGAATAACTTCAGGATTAGATTTTTTACCTTGAAAACCATTTTAAAACTTGGATCCGAAGTTGGCTTTGGTACCGAGGAACCATCCAGTACCAAAGCTGAATTCAGATTCCTGTTTTAAAATGATTTTCAATTTTACAAATCAAATGGCGAAGTTATTCAACAAAGTATTGCAAAGCTTCAGTGATAACTCATTTCAACTCTCCGGAGCCCATGCATTTAAACATTGTATGGAAACGAATCATCAAAAACCACCAGGGTCCCTTGCCGTTTTTTAATAATAGATTTTTTGTTTTGTTTTCAATAAACCTCACAAGTGGTGGTACTTGTCTTTACACTTTCTTTTCTAAAATGTTTTTTTTTCAGTGTCCAAGCTTATGTTATTAATTTTTTCCAGACAAAGGAGTTGCCAGAAGTAATAATAAAAGGCACACTTTTAATTAGATACTTTTTATTATAGATTAAATTAATAAAAATTGTGAAAAAAATGAGGTTATTCATTATAGCCCTACGGCAAATTAAAGTTACACTGTGGCCTGACTCATTTAGCAAGTGTATGTCACAAAACCACCAAACAACAGAAATCTACTCCAGATTCTGGCTGGAGTAAATTCTATTTCTGGGTGACAGAAGATGAGACACATTTTTATTAAGAGCTTTGTGCCTCCTAATTAAAAGGTTTGTGCCTCTTAATAAATGAGTTGGATCTTTCTCCAGCGTGATTTTACTAGAGTGTGAAATGCCTGTCTTTAGTGAATGACCCCAATGTTTTCAACATTTTTAAGTTCCTTTCTGAATCGAGAATATCTTGTGGTATAGTGAACTCCTGCCTCTCAATATAAGTAACTGAGTAGATTAAATTAATCCGGCGATACCTTATATGTATAAATTTTCTTGCGTCTTGAAAAAATGTAAAAGTGGGAAAAAAAATCAGTTTTATTTTGTTGTTGCCATATTTTGACCCTTATAACTTATTTGTAATTATGTGTATGGAGCTGTATGGGGGATCATTTTTTACGGGGCGATCTGTACTTTTCATTGATATCATTCTGGGGTTTGTATGACTTTTTGATCACTTTTTATTACATTTTTTTGTAGAAAATGAAGCGACCAAAAACAGCAAATCGTCTATTTGCATGCTTTTTAGCGTTTTGCTGTTTGCCATATGTGGAATATATTTTTATACTATGGGCGTTTTCGCACCTCACATTTAGTTCTTTTATTTTTATTTTGGGAAGGGGGGGTGATTTGAATTTTTATTTAATTTTTTTACACTTTTTTTATAGGGAACTATAGCATGCAATCATTAGATTGCTATTATCATAGACTCCAATGCACTTGCATTGGAATCTATGATGATTTCACTACTTTCCTATGGAGCAAGGGCTCCAAATGAAATGCTATGCAATAGCCTCCTGTCATTCATAAAGACAATGGCTGCTACATACATGCTCCGGCTCCTCCGATCACTACACGGGGAGCCGGAGCTTCACCGTAAGTGTGCGCTTCCGGTGTTTCACGTGCTCAGATGCCGTGGTCAGGATTGCCCATGGCATTTGAGGGGTTAAATGTCCGTGTTTGGCATTATTGCCGGTTGCGGACATGAGCCGCAGGTGTCTGCTAGAAGAAACAGGCGGCCACCCACGGCTATGGTGCCTGCTCTGCTCAGGAGCGGGCGCCATCTTTAAAGACCCGCCCTGCGCCGTACATGTACGGCGCTGGCGTTAAGGAGTTAATCCATGGAAATAGTAAGTTATAAACATCAATAACTGCTTACAGATTTCAAGTGCATATTGCTATGACTAAAAGAGCAGTCGAAGCTTGAAATATGTAAGCAGTTATTGATGTTTTTAACTTATTATTCACCATAAATTAAATAAAGGAATATGTTTTCTTTTTTTTTTTTTTTTACAGAGTGCTGAATACCAGTAATATTTTCTAAAGATGCAGTAAGCTGGAACCGAAATAAGGCACATCCGTAAAACAAAGCATATAAAAGTACTTGATACGCAGCATTCTCAACATTCATCCACTATAAGCCTACTGCTATATGTAAGTACTTGCTTTATTTGTCTTAGTTATCTTCTTATTTTTCTTAAATATTCCTTTTTTTTTTTTATCTTTGGATGACATTTGGGGGCCCCAAAGAAAACAGGGGCCTACTCTTGACTGCACCTTCTACACCCCCTACACTTAGGTCCTTGCATATTTCTGAATGTGATTAATACCGTAACTTAATTCTATAATGAAAATTATGGCTAAAGATTATTTTATCCCTTAATTTGGCTCACATTATTGTCTCAATTGACTTGTAATAGGAAAACTAGAAAAATGTAATGGGAAGTGTAAAAAGCAGCTAGTTAATTTTCAGTGAATCACAGGCTAATTTTAATGCAGCTTTTCACTTGATTTCTCAGCTAAGACTCAGGGGCCTCTACAGTACAAGCGTTCCACGGGGAGAAGCTATGTTTGTTTGTGCATGATCTCCAGTTCTATTTAATAATGAATACACAGGAGTAACGCACAAGAACTGTCTGTGGCTGCTACGTGTTCTCACACCACATCCTAATTTTCTGATAAAACTGTCCAGTTTCTCCACCAATAGTGATTTGTATGCTTATGGTGAACTTTTCTTTGCCTAAATGGCAATCTTTCCATCATACTGCCAAGCCCAGTCCATTATTCCCAACACTTCTAATTAAGATATGCCTTCTGGAAAAGGAAGGGTTAAGCGTGATCTCTAAGAAGCTTTTAGAAGGGCTACATTTAATTCATTATACAGTGCATCCATGTACAACAAATTGAAAGCACTGGGAACTTGAGGTAGCGATAGATACAAAATATAAAGTAAATTCCAAGTGATTCCATCCTGAGTCATCCATATACATGCACTTGGGTAAGAGGAGTCATAAAATTCACCAAATTGAAAATTGACTTGACAATCTTGGTGAGATAACGTACTGCTCCAGCCATATAAAAAAAAAAGAAGAGTCTAACATCTCTAGCAAGAAAATTTATTAAGCCATGGCATATACTTTTATCCCAATTTGACCTGTTTTCCCTATCTTAATGCATTTTTCAACAGTATTATCTTATTTTCACATTGTGGGTTCCGCTCTTATAGTGGAGTCCATCAGGGCTCTGCAGTGTCTGCTTGTATTTTACAAACTGCAGTGTTTTCTTTCCTAATTGTTGACTATTAACTCTATGTGAATGTCAAATTCTGATTTATAAAAACTTCTACATAGTCAAGGAAGACATAAACGGAGAACATAATTGTTCTAAAATATTTGAAGTTTTATTAGTTTTTTCAAGACTTTAATATTGATGATCTATAAATCAGATAGAAACTGCTATTGAAAAGAGAGGCCTTTTGGATCCACACAATAGACACATTGCAACCTAAGGGATTGAACCCAGATTTATGAGATCATGTGTATTGACTAATAATTTGTATTCTCACAATTTGTTATCATCTCAGCGCCAATAGCTCCATAATTTGTACTATTGAATGGGTCAATATATTCTTCTTTTTTTTTTTTTATTTAAAGTTTTTTCTTAGTTTTGTATAATATCAAGAACCGTGTATCAACAAGAACCGTGTAACACAGTACAGGATAAGACAATAATAATAAACAGATCAGCAGGATAACATATCCAATAGGCGGTACAGAATGTGGCATCAGTTAGACAAGCATTAATCGTAAGAATATTGACATAAATCAAAGTATCAGAGTATCCTTTTCCCAATTAATAGTGTAGTAGAAGAGTCCTAGCAGGGGAAGGGTAAGATCGTGAGAAGGAGGATTCTTCTAGTGATGAAATGGCTGCTTGGAAAGTATTATGGCATTGTAGGTGGTATCTGTAGTGCTAGGCTGAAAGAGCAGCAAAGTTACGGCAGAGTGAGGGTTAATAGGGGGGGACATCCTAGGCATAAAGACTCAAACTCAACCGATATAGGGAGGTGTAAACCTATGGACAAGCCACAGGTGCCATTTTTTCATAAACTGTAAATCAGTTCTAGTCTCCCAAGCAGATAAGTCCTCAAAACGGTGTAGCTGGTCAATTTTCTGCTTCCATTGCATTATAGTGGGGAGTGGTCAATATATTCTTTATAGTGGCCCTTCAATTATCCTGTTTTCTGGATGTTTATTACTTTGATTCACTTTCTGCCTTGTTACCTGGACATTTGCATGTGACCCACCCACTTTGGCTAAAAAAATGTAACTCACTGGTCGTGTGGTTTCAGTTGAGGAAGGCTGAACAGGCCGAAACTCGTCCTATAACACCGCGCTACAATGATTTTGCTACTGAGATAAAAACATGTGATTTATACTAAAATGAGCGCGCTAATTCCAAACATGAACTCGGAATTTGCCTGAAACGTCAAGATTTTAACCCCTTAAGGACCCTGGGATTTTCCATTTTTGCGTTTTCGTTTTTCACCCCCCCCCCACTTCCCATAGTCCAAACTTTATCCATTCACATAGCCTTATGAGGGCTTATTTTTTGCGAGACAAGTTGTACTTTCTAATGGCACCATTGCATACCATGTAGTAGGAAGCTGGAAAAAAATTCCAAATGGGGTACAATTGGGAAAAAAGGCAATTCTGAGGTTTTTATTTATTTATTTTTTTAAACTGTACACTATGCGGTAAAATTGACCTGTTATCTTCATTCTCCAGGTCAGTACAATACAGTTACAAAGGTTCCACAATTATATAATTTTTCTTGCGTTTTAATAGTGAAAACAAATTAAAACCTATGAGAAATTTTTATTTTTCTTTTATAACTAGAGTTGAGCGGACACCTGGATGTTCAGCTTCGGCCGAACTTGAAAAAAAAATTCGGGTTCGGGACCCGAACTTGACCCGAACTTGACCCCTGAAGTCAATGGGGACCCGAACTTTTGAGCACTAAAATGGCTATAAAAATGTCATGGAAAGAGCTAGAGGGCTGCAAAAGGCAGCAAAATGTGCTTAAGAGCATGGTAAATGCTCTGCAAACAAATGTGGATAGGGAAAATAATAAAAAAAACATAAAAGATCTTAAAAAATAAAAATTAGGAATGATGTAGGAGGAAGAGGTTGAGGAGGCGGTGAATGGGTGGATGTGGCCGTGTAGGCTCACGTGGCGGTCTAGGTCTAGGTGGAAGCGGCGGCGAAGGAGGAATAGGTAGCCAACACAGATGTGTGTTATTTTACATTTTTACATAGGGGTATCCCCCAAAATATTGGGACATATAAACAAAACAAAAAAAGAATAAGTGCACTTGAGTACAAGGATGGATGGTTGAGGCTGTTAGAACTGTCTATTCTGCACAAGGTACAGACAAGTCTTGTGGGATCCAGGCCTGGTTCATTTTAATGAACGTGAGCTTGTCCAAATATTGCTGTAGATTCTGGCGGCTAATGGGACCTGAGGTAATAGGTTCAGTAGGACCTGTAGCTCTGGCAGAACGGCCACGTCCTCTCCCTGCACCAGAGGCTCCACCAACACCACCACCATGACCGAGTCCCTTATTAGATGTTTGCCTCATAGTTAGTGTTCACAAAGCAAAGTAAAAAGTGGTTAAGTCTGTTAAAAATTATTAACCCCCAATAAAAACCCTGATGTAGGGTATTGCACTCAAATTATTATTTTTTAAACTCTATATGACAGCGGTATTTGTGCCCTAAATTTCACAGTAACTTATGCATGTCTAATCCCAGATGTGCACTATATCAGAGGGTTTTTTCAACCCAATAAGCACAAAGCTGTATTTCTGGCCTAAATGTGACACTCGCTTATGCACGTCTAATCCTAGATATGCAGTATATCAGAGGGTTTTTTCACCCCAGTAAGCAAAAAGCCGTATTTGTGGCCTAAATTTCACAGTCACTTATGCATGTGTAATCCCAGATGTGCAGTATATTAGAGGGTTTTTTCACCCCAGTAAGCACAAAGCCGTATTTCTGGCCTAAATGTGACAATCACTTATGCACGTCTAATCCCAGATGTGCAGTATATCAGAGGGTTTTTTCACCCCAGTAAGCACAAAGCCGTATTTCTGGCCTAAATGTGACACTCACTTATGCATGACTAATCCTATATGTGCAGTATATCAGAGGGTTTTTTCACCCCAGTAAGCAAAATGCTGTATTTCTGGCCTAAATGTGACACTCACTTATACACGTCTAATCCTAGATGTGCACTATATGAAACAGATGTTTTTTTTTCCACCCCAGTAAGCACAAAGCCGTATTTCTGGCCTAAATGTGACACTCACTTATGCACGTCTAATCCTAGATGTGCACTATATCAGAGGGTTTTTTCACCCCAGTAAGCACAAAGCTGTATTTCTGGCCTAAATGTGACACTCACTTATGCACGTCTAATCCTAGATGTGCACTATATGAAACAGATTTTTTTTTTTTTACCCCAGTAAGCAAACAACTGTATTTCTGGCCTAAATGTGACACTCACTTATGCACGTCTAATCCTAGATGTGCACTATATGAAACAGATGGGGTTTTTTCACCCCAGTATGAAAAAGCCGCATTTGTGGCCTAAATTTCACAGTCACTTATGCATGTCTAATCCCAGATGTGCAGTATATCATAGTTTTTTTTTACCCCAGTAAGCAAAAAGCTGTATTTCTGGCCTAAATGTGACACTCACTTATGCATGTCTAATCCTAGAGGTGCACTATATGAAATTTATTTTTATTTTTTTAACCCCAGTAAGCAAAAAGCTGTATTTCTGGACTTGCAGACATGCAGATATCCTGTTCTGGTGCACTATCGTTGCATAAAATGGCTGCCGATTATTTATTGATATTGACAAACTGAAGTAAAGAAAGTTCGATTTCAGCAGTAGTTGGCTCAGGGCAGGCTTAAAAAAATTGTGCACTGCACCCACAAAAAACATTTGCTGTAGATCACTGAGTAAAAAAGCAGTTCTTCATAAGATTTCTCCCTGATCTCTCCCTCACAGCAGCTGAAGCCTGTCCCTACACTAATTCGAGCAGAGTGACGGGCGGCGCTACGTGACTCCAGCTTAAATTGAGGCTGGGTCACATGCTGTAGTTGGCCAATCACAGCCATGCCAATAGTAGGCATGGCTGTGATGGCCTTTTGGGGCAAGTAGTATGACGCTTGTTGATTGGCTGCTGTGCAGCCTTTCAAAAAGCGCCAAGAAAGCGGCGAACACCGAACCCGAACATTTACGTAAATGCTCGGGTTCGGGTCCGGGTGCTGAAAAACCTAAAGTTCGGTACGAACCCGAACTTTACAGTTCGGGTTCGCTCAACCCTATTTATAACCATATTCTGACCCCTATAACTTTTTCGTAGTTATGTGTATGGGGCTGTGTGATGGCTCATTTTTTGCAGGACGATCTGTTTTTTTCAGTGATACCAATTTGAAATGTGTGCGACTTTTTGATCACTTTTTATAAAAATATTATTGGTTAGTTAAAGTGACAAAAAATGGCAAAAAGTTTATATATTTTTTTCCGTTACGCCATTTGCCGTATGCCATCAATATTGTTATATTTTAATAGTATTCACATTTTCACACGAGGCGATGCCCATGATGCTTATTTTATTATTGTTTAAGTATTTTTATTTTAAGGAAAGGGGGATGATTTGAACTTTTATTTTTTATTTTTATATTTGCAAAACCTTTTTTTTAACTTTTTTTAAGTCACCTTGGGTGACAATAACTGGCAATCATTAGATTGCCTATTGTGTTCATTGATGTCTATATAGACACCATTGAACACTTAATTTGCACTATACCAATACAATGCTGCCACCTAGTGGCCTGTATTGGCATAGTCATCTAATAGGCACCGAAGCCTGCTTGAGGCTTCAGCGTCTTAGATCCATGTAACAGGTTCCCTGATCTCAGCCAGGGAACGCTGTTACTGGAGCAGAAGTGTGCAACTTCCTCTTCCGGACTGCGCAGATGCCGTGGTCACATTTGACTATAGCATCTGAAAGGGAAAATGTATTCATTCAGCCATAATTCTGATTGCATACATGTGCCGCGGGTCTCTGCTATTTAAAATAACAGAAACCCGGCGGCTATGGCGTTTGCTGCACGTGCGAGCGGGCGCCATGTTTGAGGACCGGACTTCCGTCGTACATGTACAGTGGAGATCCTTGAAGGGTTAAGTTATACATGCAAAACCTATTCAGCTATAATATTAATGCATTATATTGGAGATATTCCAATGCATATGTTCCGACCTGTCTGGACGCACTCAGGCTGATGCCAGCAGTAAGTATATAAGGCAATCTGAACAGATTTTGATAAAGTGTAGTATAGGACAAATGGTTTTTGCCCAGTAACAGATAAAAAGTTTTTTTGTTGTTGTATTGTGTAATCTTTGATTATATTTTGAATGAAGAATACACCTTATTGAACAAACAAGCGTTTGCTGGGATTCCTTTTACACTATTCAGCAGATAGCCCATAATTTTCAACTCGGTGGGGGTATGGCGCCCAACACCCTCACCCATTAACTGATTACAGAGCACACATTGCAGCAAAACCAAGCACAGCTCTGTACACTTCTGTAATGGTCGTTCCTTGTTAATGCAGCTCAATCACATACAAGTAAATGAGGAGGGAGCTGCAGTAACCAGGAATGGCCACTATAAGATATAAGGGGCTAGTTCAAGTGCGATGCATGCTCTTCAGGACACTGCTCCAAACCAACATAATATTTTATATTCTACTTTTGTGATTTTCTTGAGGAACTGATAAGTAGGTTTCTTGAGGCTACTGTATGAGTTTATAATAGAGTTTGGAAGTAAAGGGACATCATGAAATGATTGCTTTAGGATCTGTACATTTCTGTCTCCTGCTCTTTACTGGTAAAAGGACCTATTATTCTGAAATATGTGGAGAGAAAGGTTTCTAGAAAAAAGATTTCTCTGTAATTTGCAGCACAATCTCAACAATATCCATCTTTTTTTCCCTACAGGGCACTAGAATTCCTTTCTTGAGATCTTGGCTATTAAGCTCTGAAATAATAAGCATTCATTTTATAGTGTTCTTCACCTGGTAGCTTCTATTTACAGTGATTTGTAAAGCAGTAAATTATCCTTATAAAATAAAATCTGGAAAAACTAATGATATAAAAATGTGTAGGAAAAAGATAAATCAAGTGAGAAAATTAAAGAATACTGTAATAAAAGGCTACTTCATCAGGTCTAATATAGAGATGAACAAATTTCTTGAAATTCATTTTGTGTCAAATTCACAGAATTTTTCAAAACATTTTATTTGGGTCTGATTTAGTTCTACTGGTATATAACAGTCTCCTATCTCAGAGGATGCCTATTTTCTCTCGAAAGAATAAATGCAAGTCTTAAATGAGAGCTAATACTTCTTACAGTGAGACATGCAAACCAGGTTTCCTTCCAAAAGGACAAGAATACTGAATGTCTCAAAGTGAAAACTACACTGGTTAGCTGAGTGGCCTTGGGGCTGCTCTTTTTCATTTGGGAGACCACCATTATTAGAATCATATAGGCTTAGAGACCACTTAGCACTCATGATGAGTATTGTATGACAGGCAACACAGACCAATTATCTGCAACATTCATACGTATGCTCGTTTCTGATAATCGCCACATGTAAAGGTGCCACAGATCACCCCATGAATGAGCGAAACACTTGTTCATTGGGCGAAAGGATGATTGGTGCGGACACCTCAATCATCTTTTCTGTGCATCAGATTCACACAGCACTATTCTGCCTCAAAACAATGAATTTCTATGAGGACAACTGATGACAGAAGCTATGCCTTGTACTTATACAGTAGAGGTGATCACTTACATGCAGTTCTTTACCTCTACTGAAGAGCAGGCAATTATTGGGAAGAATTGCTTCCTCCCCAACAAATGTTTGCTGATCGGCACCGTGCAATGTTCTTTTACTTTTTGGAAGGAAAGCTAATTTTCATACGTTTAGATTTCTGGGAAATATATTTAAATTAGGTTTCCTTCCAAGAAGAAAAAAGCATTAAGCGTATCCGATGCTTAATGATAGTGGTGTCCTTAATAAGAAAGAGCACTCCTAAAAGCACCCCCAAGGCCATTCAGCTAACCAGGAGAGTTTTCTAAGAGATGTATTATACATCTGTCTCTCTGTGATTCACCAGAAACAAATCTGAATTTTTTTAGGAAATTCTGAATAGATTTGGTTATCTATAGTCTAGTACATACATTTGTAGAATAATTAGTGGCAGAATACAGCTAAACCATATTTAAAAAAAAAAAAATATTATATTCTATAAGTATACCTTTTGTTTGAATTGAAGAATCTTTGTGTTTCTAGTTTTTTTCAGTAGAAGAAATGTTTCTACATTGTAGGAAATGAAGGGGATATAAATTTGGGGGCACATTTATTAAGACCAGTGTTTTAGACGCCGGTCTTAATAAGCTGGCCTCTACATAACTTCCGAGCATCCATCGACAATTCAAAATATAAGACAGCTTCCTTGCTGTCTTACAGTTAGACCATTTAGCACCACTATAATAGCTCAGAGTGAAAGTGAGAGACAAAGGGGATCATGTAATAAAACCATCATTTAAATATCGGTTTTAATAACCCCTCTTTATGTCAGTGGAACCGTGGAAATTATGGAGAGGTGCAGGCGCCAGTCTAAATGTAAGCTAGCTTCCTAGCTGGCTTACATTTAGACCATTTTCTACTCCTAAACAAAGCATAGAAAATAATGACTTGTGACGGGCCTGTTGGCCTACCACCTTCCCTGCCAAAGCCATGCCCACTTTTTATGACCTGGCGTGAGCGGGGAAGAAGGCTGCACCATGGCATGTGAGAGAATCTGCGCCAGATATACACCACAAAAGTGGCGTATATCTGGTCATAAATGACCCGCTTGGTGCCTACTATGAAGCTTTCTTAGGTCCTACGTATTTACTGTGTCTGCGTGGCTTGTGAATGCGTTGAGTGGCCATCTAGTGTCTTTCAGCCGCCAAAAGAGGTGTAGGGTGTTCTGCATGCCACACTGCCATAGGGACTGGGTTGCCGTGATAGTATGCTGCAATGCTACATCCAGATGACTGTACTCATGACACTTATAAATAGTCATGTGGAGTAGTCTGGTACATCACTAGTGTAGAAAGACTGTTGCTTTAATAATGACATTCTCAAATACAACAGGTGAAGCCAGTCATAGGCTGTAGTGGTCACCTAGAATGTTTTACCACCTCATTGCTGCAGTGCCAGAAACACAAAGGGATAAAGTTATCAAAACTGGCTTAGTTTCCCATAGCAACCAATCAGATTCCACATTTCATTTTTCACAGCTCCTTTGTAAAATGAAAGGTGGAATCTGATTAGTTGCTATGGGCAGCTAAGACAGTTCTACACCAGTTTGATAAATCTATCCCTCTATTTTTATTTTATAACACTCTTCACCACAATTCTATGGAGTATTTTAAAGAAATATCAGTATTGGTCCCTGATATCAGGCAAAATTCTCAAGAAATACATGTCTTATGCTCATCACTAAATGTTAAGGTACAGTAAAATGCAGATATTATAGTACATATATATAGATATCTAAAAACTGCACCAATTTTAATATAAAACCAAAAATAATCTATAAAACAATTAAAAAGTAAAGAGAATTGAGGACTTTTGGCAGGAAAAATAACACTGACCTATAACTTTAAAATAAAACAAGGTTAAAGGTGGTCTGAAGTGGACAGAAATATAAAGTACGGTAGAATTATAAGGTAACAATGGATGCAGCACACAGTAAATGTTCTGTTATTGACCCACAGAATATAGGTCAGCAAGCAGTACAGAGCAGTATGCTGTATGATAAGGTCGTAACTAATAAGTGTTTGAACGATGTGCCTCTAGGGGAGTTGTGATCCAGGCCCTTCAAAACATGAACATAATAAAGAAGCATAGATATGGGCTATTACTATAATGATGATTAAAAAAAAAAAATTGCTGGATAATATTGCATTCATATGCAATTATAATTCTAGTCCATCTTCTCCTGCATTCAATGGTGGGCCAACATGCTCAGTAGCTTCCCTGCTACCTTCCTCCTCTCCTTGTCGTTATAAGGATCTCATAGTGAATCGGTCTAAACTAGAGATGAGCAAAGTTTTAAAAAATTTGATTTGGCTGCTTCGCCAAACTGCGACAAGAAATTCAATCTGTTCCGAATTACTGTATGGAACGGGCACAATAAAGGGGAATGGTGATTGCACTGCCCCCAGTGATTTAACCCCACAGATGCCACATTTAACGCTCATCACGGCCTCTGAGAATCACATTCAGCCTATTAGGTGGTTAATTAGGGGTTAAAACAAAAAATGCATACTCACCTCATCCATTTGATCATTATTCATTGAAGAAAACCCACCAATTCTCTCGTGCAGTGACGTGACGTGAAGTCACCACCGCCACGTTTTCTTCAATCAAGATGGCCACGGCAGCCTCTCTGTTATCAAATGGATGAGGTGAGTATGTTTTGTGTTTGTTTTTTTACTGCCATTTCACAAAAAATTTATGTGTTACTACTAGTGTTGGGCGAGCACCAAAGTGCTCAGGTGCTCGAGTAGAACACCTCAGGATGCTCGGGTGCTCTACCAAGCAATCGAGCAAAATGGAAGTCAATGGGAGAACCCGAGCATTAAACCAGGCACCACCTGCTTTGAAGAGGGGAGAGTGTTTGGTTCATAGGAAAAGGTCAGAAATTGATGGAAACACCACTGAAATGGTTCGGGAACAGCATGGGGAGGATGTCTGGATGCATCTTGGACTCCCAGGTTGCTGCTGGGAATGATGTTGTCCGAGTAGTACGCCACTTTTACAGACTGACAATAATACACACCAAATCAAAGATAAAATCGATTTTAGAGGAAAAATTGTTAGGAAACATTCTTTCCTGTATATTTACTTGTATATAAAGTGCAAGTGCTGCCAAAAATTACAAGGAAGAGGCACTCCAAAACAACCTGTATATCACATAAAAGAGGGCCTCATTCACATTGTGGTACAATTGTTCAGGTACTAGGACTCCTACGCTCAAAAAGCCTATGCAATAAGGGAAAGGGCTGCCAAAAATTACACGGAACTGGCACTCCAATACACCCTTTATTACACATAAAGGAGGGCATCATACACACCCTTGAAAAACTATGATTGATGGCCTGCTGGTGACCCTCTAAAACATTAGGGGTGAGGGCCTGCTGCTGAGCTGACCATCTAAAACATTTTGTGGGCGAGGGCCTGCTGCCGAGCTGACCATCCAAAACATTATGGGCGAGGGCCTGCTGCCAAGCTGACCATCTAAAAAAAATTGTGGGCGAGGGCCTGCTGCCGAGCTGACCAGCTAAAAAATTTTGTGGGTGAGGGCCTGCTGCCGAGCTGACCATCTAAAACATTTTGTGTGCGAGGGCCTGCTGCCGAACTGGCCATCTAAAAAATTTTGTGGGCAAGCGCCTGCTGCCGAGCTGACCATCTAAAAATTTAAGGGTGAGGGTCTGCTGCTGAGCTGACCCTCTAAAACATTATGGCTGAGGGCCTGCTGGTGACCCTCTAAAACATTATGAGGACGAGAAAAGGGAGATTGAACCATATACCCTTTTTAGTGGTGGAAGTGGTGCATGGGAATACAGTGTATTCAATACACCATAAAAGCTACATTTAGAGTGTCTTTATGTTCAGCCGCTTTACTCTGGTGGAGTAAAGAAGTCAGGGGCAATCCAGGCCCTGTCATTTTTATAAGAGTCAACCGGTCAGCATTTTCAGTTGACAGGCGGATGCGCTTATCAGTTATTATGCCCCCAAGAGCACTAAATATACACTCTGAAAAAATGCTGGCGGCGGGGAAGTCCAGCACCTCCAAGGCGTAGAGCGCCAGTTCGTGCCACGTGTCTAGCTTGGACACCCAATAGTTGTAAGGCACACAGGGATCACTGAGGACGCTGACATGGTCTGCTACCTACTAGTGTTGATCACAAATATTCAAATTGCTCATTTTTATCGCGGATATCGGCACTTCGAGAAATCGCAAATATTTAGAATATAGTGATATATATTCGTAATTTCGAATATTTGAGATTTTTTTTTAATCAGTACACATGATCCCTCCCTGCTTTAGCTTGTAGGCCAATGAGAAGGCTGCAGTAGCTTTGACTTTATGAGTAGTGTTGATTGCGAATTTTTGTAATGCAAAATACTATAGCAAATTTTTAAATTGGCGATTTCTGCAATCAAGAAAATACTGGAGATAAAGAATTTGCAAATATTCGCCCATATATTCGCAAAATATCGCTAATTCGAATATTGGGCCCCGCTCATCACTACTAAAAACATAATTTCTCCCTGCTTCTTGCTTGTGCGCCAATGAGTTAGCTAATATAGTGATAATCTTCTTTGTCTAATAGTTATAATTCATCTGAAGTACAGATTGGAAATAAATTACAAATATTAAAAAAAAAGATTATAGCACTATATTAGCTAAATTGCTCTACATTTGTTTTGTTTTTTTCCGAATATTTGCTATATTGCTATATATTTTCTTATTTCAGAATATTACGAATATTCTAAAAAAAAAGAATATATGGCACTATATCGAATATATTTGTTTGTTAGAATATTCGTCTTTTTTTTCCATCTTAAGTCATGATTCCTCCCTACTTAAGTTATTTAAGCAGGGAGGAATCATGACTTCAGATGGAAAAAAAAATGAATATTTAAAAAACGAATATATAGCACTAAATTCTATAGTGCTATATATTCGTTTTTGACCCACACCTGTATTGATAGTGTAATATTCGCATATTATAGAATAAAACAAATATTCAAATTTGTGAATATTCGACGAATATCCTACGAATATTCTACAAAATATTTGCAAAATATCGCGAATTCGAATATGACCCCTGCCACTCATCACTACTATGTACTCCTTCACCATCTTCCAAAATTTTTCCCTCCTTGCGACACTAGGCTGCGCATCAGGTTGAGGGTGCTGGCGGGGTGTCATAAAACTGTCCTGGCCTTGGAGTGTGTTGCCCTGCCTCTATTGGAACTGCTGTGTGTTCCCCTTGTCGCCCCTCCTCAGTTGACCAATAAACTATGTACTCTGTAGCCAGTGTTGTCAGCTGGAAATTTTTGGAGCAATTTTTCCACAAGGACCTTCTGGTATTGCAGCATTTTGCTAATCCTCTGCACCACAGAAAAGAGAGATGATAAGTTCTCTTTGTAGCGGGGGTCGAGAAGGGTGAACAACCAACATTCGGTGTTGGCCACAATCCAAACAACGTGAGGGTAGCAGGAAAGGCAGCCTAACATAAAGTCAGCCATGTGTCCCAACAGACAAGACTTTGCTGTCCTCATCAGGAGGATGACTCTCAATCTCCTCATCGTCTTCCTCCTCTCCTACCCATCCACACTAAACAGATGGAATACTTCCATGGATACTACCCTCTGTAGCGGAGGCAACCGTCTCCTCCTCCTTCTCCTCATCTTCATCCAATTTGCTCTGAGAAGAAGAACTGAGGGTGATCTGGCTATCACCTTGTGTACTTTCTTCCCCCATTTCCACCTCTTACACATGCAAAGTGTCTGCCTTAATTTCGAGCAGCGAGTGTTTGAGTAGACACAGAAGTGGGATGGTTATGCTGAAAATAGCATTATACTCACCATCTGTGTTGATTCCTCAAAGTTGCTTAAAATCTCACAGAAGTCAGACATCAATGCCCACTCGTCGCTTGCGAAGAGCGGAAGCTAACTGGAAAGGCGACGACCATGTTGCAGCTGGTATTCCACTACTGCCCTCTGTTGCTCACAAAGCCTGGCTGACATGTGGAACGTCGAGTTCCAGCGCGTTCTCATGTTGCACGAGGCGGTGAGCTGGCAATTGCAAGCTCTTCCGCAGCATTGCCAGACCGGCGTAGGTTGTCGATGACTTGCAGAAATGGGTACACACGCGGCGCACCTTCACCAGTAGCTCAGGCAAATTGGGGTAGGTTTTGAGAAACCGATGAACCACTAGGTTGAACACATGGGCTAGGTCTAGTATGTGTGTGAGCTTGCCGAGCTCCGAAGCCGACACAAAGTTAGTTATGGCCATTATCAGACACAACCATGCCTGGTTGTAGGTTGAGTGGCGAGAGCCACAGCTCAGTCTGGTCACTTATCCCCTGATGGAAGTAGGGCCCACAATCCTTGGCGTCGGTAGCACCTGTGCCATCCCAGGGAGTGACTCCCTTCTGGCCTCCACAACGTGCACCCTGTGTGCCGTCAGGGAAATGTAGCATCCCTGTTTAAAAGCACTTGTCCCTGTGTCAGTCGTTAAGTGGACCTTTCCAATAACTGCATTGGTCAGGGCACGGGTGATATTACGGGACACATGCTGGTGTAAAGCTAGGACTGCACACCATGAAAAATATTGGCGGCTTGGGACAGAGTACCACGGGACAGCTGCCGCCATCAGGCTGCGGAAACCCTCAGTGTCTGCAATGTCTCATCCTCATCATCAACCTCTTAAGACAATAATTGTGATTGTCTTATTGGCAACTGTGTCTCATCATTATCATCCACCTCGTGAAATACTAATTGCTGTTCCCCACCGTCATCTTCTTGTGACTGTGGATGCTCCAGAGTTTGGGAATCAGGGCACACAATCTCCTCATGTCCCTCTTCAAGCGGGCTTGGCGAGAGGCCCAAATTAAGGAATGGCGATGAAAACAGCTCCTCGGAATATCCGAGTGTGGGATCACTTGTTTGCCAAGACTCTCCATGGTGGCTGGAAAGAGTATCAGGGTGAGGATTCTGTTGACCAGACTCTTGGCTACTTAGACTGGACTTTGTGGAAGACAGGGTGGTGCTTAACTGACTAGAAGCATTATCTGCTGCAATCCAACCGACCACCTGGTCGCACTGGTCTGACTTCGAGAGAGGTATCCTGTGTCGTCCAGCAAACTGGGACATAAAGCTAGGTATCGCGGACAGGCTCGGACTGGCCCACCCGGGTACAGGTGAATCCCCCGGTGGGCTTCTGAGCCAGGGCCACGGCCTCTGCGTGCACCATCAGCAGCATGGCCACTTCCCCGTCCCTTACTGCTCGCCTTGCGCTTATTAAATGGTATATATGCTTGCAAGTATGTCACACATACAGTAGCACAGGTTTTGTAAGTGTATGCGCAAATAAAGTACACAGAATGTCACAGATATTCAGGAGGTATAGCGCAAGTAATGTTGCTGTCACCACCGCCTAATAAAAAATTACACTGAATGAATGTCACTGATATTTAGGATGCGCAAACATTATACAGGAGGTATATCGCAAGTAATGTCGCTGTCACCATCGTCTAATAAAAAATTACACTGAATGAATGTCACTGATATTTAGAATGCACAAACGTTATACAGGAGAAATGTCACCAGTGGTTAATAAAAAATTACATTGAATTATTGTCACTTAAATTTCGGATACGCAAACGTTATAAAGGAGATGTAGCACAGGTAATGTATCTGTCCGCAGCGGACACTGTCTACAGAAAAAGTACTTTGGATGTCACATATATTTTTAGGATGCGCACACGTTACACAGGAGATGTAGCGCAGATAATATCGCTGTCACCAGCGGCGAAAAAAATTACACTGAATGTCACTGATATTTCAGATGCGCTAACGTTATACTGGAGATGTAGCGTAGGTAATGTCGCTGCCACCAGCAGCAAAAAAATTTGACTGAATGTCACTGATATTTCGGATACGCAAACATTATACAGGAGATGTAGCGCAGGTAATGTAACTGTCCACAGCGGACACAGTCTACGGAAAAAGTACACTGGATGTCACAGATATTTTTAGGCTGCGCACACGTTAGACAGGAGATGTAGTGCAGATAATGTCGCTGTCTGCAGCCGCCAAACAATTGCAAGCTATTTAGCACAGGTTGCGCAAAAAATATATATTGTTGCCAGATACAACAATAGTCCTTAAAAGGACTTTTGAAATTCTAATAGGTTTTAGCAATTTAGTTCAGGTTGCTCTAAAAATATATATTGCTGCCACACACAACAATAGTCCTTAAAAGGACTTTTTTGTCTTTAACAAGTTTTAGCAATTTAGCGCAGATTGCGCTAAAAATATATATCGCTGCCACACACAACAATAGTCCTTAAAAGGACTTTTGGGTCTATAGCAAGTATAAAAACTAAAATATTCCTATTTTACTCCCTACACTATCTCTCCCTTCTGCTCTCCAGCTCTCCCTGACTAAGACGGAGCAGAACACGTGTTATCAGGTGCTATATAGAACCTGATGATGTGTTCCGGCCAGCCAATCACTGTAATGCCAGTAGCCAACATGGCTACGGCATTACAGCGAGTGGCAGTACTTACCAGCACGTTTGTTGGCTGCCAACAAACGTGCTGGAAGGAGACTTGAGCATGGCGTTTGAGCACACGCGGTATTCGGCCGAAGCATGCTCGCCCAACACTGGTTACTACAAAGCTCCAAGAAATTCAGATTTGTGGAGAATGAAACGTTTCCTGAAATTTGGTTCGAATTCCACTTCGGAAACTTTGATTCACAAATTTAATTTATTCATTTCACTTCTAAATTCATAGAAATATATAGCTATGTATCTTTTTTGGACAGTGGAGAAGGAAATTGGTGGTTCTGGTAGTGAAGATTGCAAACTATAGTGCTATAGGGTTGGATTTTTTGCAATTCTGTGGTTGCATTCACAGCAAACATGCAAGTTGCGCTGCAACCACACTTGTTTCTATTTCTAATGCCGTGATCCTTGGTCATGTGATACCTGTTGCACCCAAGACACTATGTAGCCCTAGCCTAAGGTCGTACATTACTCCAGATATATACTATATATACTGTATAAAATTGGAAAAAATGAGGAGGCAGCACACTGTGTAGACGAGGGGTGCACGTCTGGCAAAAGTGGACCAGCACCTAGGCCCAATAAGCTAGAAGAAAAGATAGCCAGCAGCACTCCGAGATATTAAAGGCAAACGGTGGTTTATTAGACCCAAAGTCAAGCTACGTTTCGACAGCTTGTTGCTGTCTTTGTCAAGCATAGTGCACATGTGACATAGATGTGGTATAAATAGGGATGTCAATCCAGAATATATTAACATCAATCATCTGCATTATAATATAAATATACACTTTACAATCCAAAAGTGATTACAAACTGTACATGTAATAAAACGCCAATGTCTGGCAAACAAAGTGCATAAAAAATAATACAACATCAATATAGTGTATCTTTTGTACTAAGGAAAAACCATAATTGGTGCAGGTGATACTAATGATGGCGTGAATTAAAAAACTCACTGTCTGGTGGGGAACTGTATGCTGCATGGATCGTGTGCAGTGGCGTCCCGGTTCTCTCATTGCGCATGCGCGAGAGCGACAACATCCCGCGATAACCGCGGTGGTCACAGACCAAGAACCAGCCTAAACAAAAATGGCCACAGCAGTCTCATATATGATGTGCGCATGTCCGGAAAATATGCGGTGCCGCCCAGCTATCACTATACTGGCGTAGTCATGGAAACAATGATAAATAAACACTACCAGCTGGTCATGCGATCCGAAAAGAGAATCGGCGTTACTGACCACGGGTCTACCAGACAAAGTCAATGAGATCACCGGGCAGACGCCGAGCTATACGATGATCGCAGATGGATATAATAATATAGGAGATGGAGCGTCACCCGATTATGACGGATCAAATTATGAGCCATCAATATAAGAGGGAGAGATGAGCGTCACCGGAATATATCCACGGACTATCATCAATCCCTCATCAGGGGGCGCCACCATTTCTCATATTAATGGAAAAATAAGGAAGGTATAATATAGGTCTAAATATCCAAAAATTTAAATGTATATAAACTAGATGGGTGGACTTCCAATGCTAAATAAACAACAGCATATGTAAATAATATATCGGACGCAAAAATACATATATGGCAATAATTGAACTTAGCAGGGATGACCCATTGCAACCACGATATATGACGGGCCATACAGAGCCCCAATCACGGCAGTGAAGTTGAAAAGAACCTAAAAACAAAGGAGAATATATTAGCATATTTCTCATAAACAATAACTTGATTAAACATGCATGTTTATCTACATGTGCATTATACCCACAGCAAAAAATCGGGTTACAGCAATCACTGGACAGAGACACTAATGGTGTACAGAAAGTGAACCATTCACACCTTGAAGTCCACGTTAAGCCCATTGGGTCTCAACGTTTGCAACGTGTAGATCCAATATAATTCTCGTTTTTTGAGGAGAGCTTGTCGGTCTCCCCCCCGTCTCCCCAATTCAATTTGTTCCAAAATGCGGAATCTCAGATCATTCTGAGTGTGTCCCGCTTCCTTAAAGTGTTTAGACACGGGTAGATCTAATTTTTCTTTCCTGATAGAATAACGGTGTTGGTTCAACCGTGTTTTTACATCCCACGTGGTCTCACCAACATACCACTTCCCACAAGGGCAGGCAAGCTGGTAGACCACGTAGGATGAATCACAAGTCAGGAATTGCGTGATTTTCATCATCCTATTAGTTGCCGGATTAAGGAATGTGTCTCCCTTAAGCATCAATTTGCAATTAATGCAGTGGTAGCAAGGGTAGCAACCAGTTCGAGTGGAGCCACACATTGTTCTCACACTCGCCCTGGTGCTGCCCACATCTGCCCTTACCAATCTGTCACTCAAATTCCTCCCTCTCCGGTAGGAGAACAAGGGGGGAGTTTGGAATTCAGCGACAAGGGGAAAACTATTCCCAATCAATTTCCAGTGTCTTCGAATGACGCCCGCTATTTGTGAGCTGTCAGTTGAAAAGCTGGAAATAAAAGGGATACGAGGAATTGGAGAATCACTCTGTGGCTTGGTGATGGTAGATTGAGTTTCAACCTTTTTGATGCTATCCCTAATTAATTTCTTAGGGTATCCGCGTGTGGCAAACTTGTTGCCCATTTCTTCAAATCTAATGTATCTCACCTGTTTATCCTTAACAATCCGCTGTACTCGTAGGAGCTGACTAAACGGTAGAGACCGGACCATAGAACGAGGATGATGGCTATCATAGCGTAGCAAGGTATTCTTGTCAGTAGATTTCACAAATAAATCTGTACTCAAACCTCGTCCCATGATCCGGACCTCCGTATCAAGGAACTGAAGTTTGTCATTGGACTGGACCATAGTAACTTTCACAGTGGGGTCAATCTGATTAAGGAATGCGTGGAAGGCGAGGAGGTCCAACGTGTCGCCCATCCACACCAAGAAGATGTCATCAATATAGCGCCACCACCCCAGAACTTGTCTGAAGTGGTGGCTGCCATAGATGAATGACTCCTCAAGGTGGGCCATATAGATGTTTGCATAAGTGGGCGCCACGTTGGACCCCATCGCGGTTCCACGCATCTGGACAAAAAAATCATCCTGGAAAAGAAAATAATTCTTTGTTAAAACAAATCTAAGCAATGTGAGAAGAAAAATACGACACCTCATGGAGTATTCTGAATGGATAAGGCACTAATAGGATGATGAAAATCACGCAATTCCTGACTTGTGATTCATCCTACGTGGTCTACCAGCTTGCCTGCCCTTGTGGGAAGTGGTATGTTGGTGAGACCACGTGGGATGTAAAAACACGGTTGAACCAACACCGTTATTCTATCAGGAAAGAAAAATTAGATCTACCCGTGTCTAAACACTTTAAGGAAGCGGGACACACTCAGAATGATCTGAGATTCCGCATTTTGGAACAGATTGAATTGGGGAGACGGGGGGGAGACCGACAAGCTCTCCTCAAAAAACGAGAATTATATTGGATCTACACGTTGCAAACGTTGAGACCCAATGGGCTTAACGTGGACTTCAAGGTGTGAATGGTTCACTTTCTGTACACCATTAGTGTCTCTGTCCAGTGATTGCTGTAACCCGATTTTTTGCTGTGGGTATAATGCACATGTAGATAAACATGCATGTTTAATCAAGTTATTGTTTATGAGAAATATGCTAATATATTCTCCTTTGTTTTTAGGTTCTTTTCAACTTCACTGCCGTGATTGGGGCTCTGTATGGCCCGTCATATATCGTGGTTGCAATGGGTCATCCCTGCTAAGTTCAATTATTGCCATATATGTATTTTTGCATCCGATATATTATTTACATATGCTGTTGTTTATTTAGCATTGGAAGTCCACCCATCTAGTTTATATACATTTAAATTTTTGGATATTTAGACCTATATTATACCTTCCTTATTTTTCCATTAATATGAGAAATGGTGGCGCCCCCTGATAAGGGATTGATGATAGTCCGTGGATATATTCCGGTGACGCTCATCTCTCCCTCTTATATTGATGGCTCATAATTTGATCCGTCATAATCGGGTGACGCTCCATCTCCTATATTATTATATCCATCTGCGATCATCGTATAGCTCGGCGTCTGCCCGGTGATCTCATTGACTTTGTCTGGTAGACCCGTGGTCAGTAACGCCGATTCTCTTTTCGGATCGCATGACTAGCTGGTAGTGTTTATTTATCATTGTTTCCATGACTACGCCAGTATAGTGATAGCTGGGCGGCACCGCATATTTTCCGGACATGCGCACATCATATATGAGACTGCTGTGGCCATTTTTGTTTAGGCTGGTTCTTGGTCTGTGACCACCGCGGTTATCGCGGGATGTTGTCGCTCTCGCGCATGCGCAATGAGAGAACCGGGACGCCACTGCACACGATCCATGCAGCATACAGTTCCCCACCGGACAGTGAGTTTTTTAATTCACGCCATCATTAGTATCACCTGCACCAATTATGGTTTTTCCTTAGTACAAAAGATACACTATATTGATGTTGTATTATTTTTTATGCACTTTGTTTGCCAGACATTGGCGTTTTATTACATGTACAGTTTGTAATCACTTTTGGATTGTAAAGTGTATATTTATATTATAATGCAGATGATTGATGTTAATATATTCTGGATTGACATCCCTATTTATACCACATCTATGTCACATGTGCACTATGCTTGACAAAGACAGCAACAAGCTGTCGAAACGTCGCTTGACTTTGGGTCTAATAAACCACCGTTTGCCTTTAATATCTCGGAGTGCTGCTGGCTATCTTTTCTTCTACTATATATATATATATATATATATATATGTGTGTATTAAAGTTAGGCCTTATTTCAACAAACATGATTCTGACAGTTACATACTCCATACAATTTCCACACATACAGTATAAATATACACAAATGCATACACTGTCCAGACATACAGTAAATATACATACTTGCAAATACTACATTCTTGAAATTTGTTTAGTCTTTGATTCACCATATTTTTCAAACTATTCAATTCGACATTCTATTCTATCCAAATCGAATATGCTCTAATTTCCCTGAACATTGGTACATGACACCCTACGATCTCCTAGAACTCATATGTTTTCTCTCTAAAACTAGAGAAAAATACAACTACTAGAGGAAAAGAGAGAGTGAGTAAGATGTGTAAGCCAGTTACTGAATACCTTCAGACAATTGCCCTGTTTAGCTTAGTGGTCTTGGTGTGCTGTTTTTCATCAGTGAGACCTAGTATGCATGAGAAGTACTGTGTCCAGCCACTGTTGCACAGTTTTTTTGTGAAATATATATGCAAATTAGCATATCCTACATCTGCTGGTACCAGATAGGCTTTGTGTTCTTTTCTTTTTGGAAGGAAAGATAATTTTCATACTTTTGAGTTTCTAAGAACGATATTCAAATTAGCTTTCCTTCCAAAAGGAAAATAACACTAAGCCTGTCTGATGCCAGCAGATGTAAGGTATGTTAATTTACATATATGTTCCCCAGAAATGTAGAGCAGAGTTGACTGCACTATAATACTACTCATAAATTCTAGGTGATCTCTCTGATTAGAAAATGCACACTTAAGGCCACTCTGTCAACCATGGCAATTGTCTCTTGAGACACTCAGTACTCTTGTCCTTTTGGAAGGTGAAATGGCTTACACTTTTCTCTCACCTGAAACAAAATCAGTAGAATTGATTTACTCAGCTCTAATTCATATACATATGTTCTCAATTCATGCATACTGTATGCATCCATACCTATACATGCATATATGGTATATATTACATACATGTAAAGTAAACACACATACAAGCACATACATTAAGTGCAGAATATGCTTATACATGCCCAAATAGTTAGCATGCATACAGAATACATGTAAACTACATACAGATTAATATAATGCATACACGCACATACAGTACACATGTAGATAAAGTAGTATACATACAGTTAACAGAACCATAGCTATATGAAAAGTTAGGTGGTGCCATCATTGGAAGAGATTTGCTGCTGATCTTAATGTGGCTATAATGCTCCACATAAGAGGAGTAACATGAACATAATCCCTTTTTAAATTTACTTGACCTCTTAGAGGAAATTATTTGATGGTTACTTAGCCCCTGCAGTGCTTTATTATACACGGTTGTGATTATCTGAGTAAGCTTATTAAATTGCAGGATTTCAAACCCAGATCTTACATAAATCCTGCTACAAAAGAGGATCACAGATAAAGGTGTGAGCATAATAAGCCCTTACCTACAAAAATCAAAGGAGAATGTTTGTTTTGTGAATAAGACATCCATAAAACATATAACAACCATTACATTTACATATAAATGAACCTACCGCAATGTATATTAGGGCAGAATTACTAACTACTAAGGATACTTTTACACTCGCGTTTGGTGCAGATCCGTTATGGATCTGTACAGACAGATCCGTTCAGATAATACAAACGTCTGCATCCTGTCACACACACAGGGGGTGGGGAAGTGACCACTGAACTACACCCTCACCCCTGTCCCTGCCTACTTGCCTCACAAGTCCTAGTGACAAGGGACAACTGGTCGACAAACCCTTAGCTAGGATAGTGCAGGGAAGACGAACAACACATAAACAGAAAGGTCAAACAAGCCGCGTCAAAACCAAGAGAGCAGATAAGGTACCGGAGGAGCAAGCAGAGAATCGTCAGGACAAGCTGAAGTCAAAACCAGGAGAGCACGCCAAGACCAGAGGATGAGACGAACGGGAAATCGGAAGCCAAGCAGGAACAAATAAACCAGGTGAGTATCATGCAGGAAGGACCTCAATAACAGGCAATCTGTGGCCAGAAGACTGCCTGTTTAAATATAGCACTGGTGAAGTCATGTGACATGGCCAGCGTCACATGACTCCTGAGTACTGATGCAGCCGAGTGATCAGCTCGGCGCTCAGCCCTATTGCGGTAGTCAAGGGGACGGACGACGGTGGGCGCACTGATGACGCGGATCTATTTGTATTATCTTTAACATAGCCAAGACGGATCCGTCTTGAACACCATTGGAAGTCAATGGAGGACGGATCCATTTTCTATTGTATCATATAAAACTGATCCGTCCCCACTGACTCACATTGTGTGTCAGAACTGATCTGTCTGGCTCAGTTTCGTCAGACGGACACCAAAACACATTGATGAGCGGATCTTATCCATTCAGAATGCATTAGGGCAAAACTGATCCGTTTTGGACCGCTTGTCAGAGCCCTAAACGGATCTCACAAACGGAAAGCCAAAACGCCAGTGTGAAAGTAGCCTAAGACTAAGAGAGAGTTAGGTTCGAATTCGACCAAGTACAGCATCTGCATGGAGTTGTATGTTCTCCCTGTGTTTGTGTGGGTTTCCTCTAGGTAGTCCTCCCACACTTCAAAGACATTTTGATAGGGAATCTAGATTTTGAGCCCCATTAGGCACAGCATGATGCTAATGTCTGTAAAGCCCTGTGGAATATAGCACCGCTATATAAGTGCGTAAAAAATAAATAAATAATGTGCATAAGTACTAAAGAATGCTTTGTCTTGTTCAGGCAAAATCATCAAATGTTATGTGTTGTAGTCCTGAATAAAATAGCTACAGCACAGAGAAAAAATTTATCCCAGTAATTCCTTCCTTATAGGGGTATTCCAGCTTCACAATATTAATGGGATATTCTATCCCAACTTAGTAAATAACCTAAATTATCCTATTGTTGTATGCCCTGTTATCTAGTAGCTAATCTACAGGCAATAAAGTGGGAGCTGCTTGAAGGGTACAAGGAGTGAGGGCCCTTTCACATGAGCTGTTAAAACTGCAGTAATCAAGAAGAAGGACGTTTATTCTTTATTCTATCATTGTCTATCATGAGTATTGTATGCGGATAAATTATATATACTACCACTATAGGTGGGCATTATACTATGGAGGAGGGAGTGAGTACATAACACATGCTAGCACTACAGGGTGCATTATCATACAGGCAGCATTACCAGGGGGCATTTTAATACAAGAGCCACTATGGGGGAGGTGAGAACATTATACATACTAGTACTACAGGGAGCATTATACTATAGGGGAACTATGGGGGAGCATTAGAATAAAGGCCAGCCCACTACAGGAGGCATTATAATACAGGTGCAATAATGATCTAGGAGGCATTACAGGGGGGTCATTATAACACAGAGGGTATTATAACATATGGGTTTTACAGGGGGGGGAGGCATTTTATTTACTGGCACTACAGAGGGCATCATAATACAGGGAGTATTACGGGGGGTCATTATAACCACAGGGGCATAAGCAAAGGGGCTTTATAAATACTGGGGCTACTAAATGCAGCATTATAACTACTGGGGGCACTATAGGGGGCTTTAATTACTACTGTGAGCTCTATAGATTGATCTTATTACTACTGGACGCTCTAAAGTGCTGGGGCCTTGCTAATGCTGGGGGCACTATTGGGGGGGCGCCTTATGTTTTCTAAAGGCCATATGGAGGCATTATGGAGAGCATTACTACTAATGGGGTTGCTATTGGCGGTACTATAGGGGACACTATTACTATTAAAGGCAGTCTGGAAGCACTATTACTATGGGGGGGACTATCTGTGTGGCACTGTTATTTCTACAGGATAGTATTCGGGGACATTGGGGAGCATAGCAGGCACAGTATTGGGGGTAGCGGCAGGAAGACAATATTGGGGTTCTGGAAGGAGGGATGATGGAAAAGTGAAGAGTCTAAGATCTCTGTATGTCATCTCTGCAGAAACAAGACGTGGCTCAAAGAAGTCTGATCTCCAAAAATATACGATGAGGAAAGAGAACGTCTACATCAGAGGAAACATCACTGGATGTAAGAGGTACGATATATAGTGCTTTGTTACTCTGTATGTGTGATAGCACTAAATGTAATGTCCATCTACATATGTCTTTAAAAGTAGGGCTGAGGGGTTGGATTGAAAACTTGGCATAAGGGGACTCTATTTCAATTTTCACCAAAGGCAGCAGAAAGGCTCGAATCAGCCCTGGCTCCATCTACTACACAAGGACAAAGCAGTATAGTTGGCAATGGTAGTGCAGAAGAGTTGGTTGGCAGAGGTACAGGGTGTCCAAACCCAGCCGATCAGATTATGATGACTTATCTGGAAGATAGTCCATCAATATCATAATCTTGGACAACCCCTTTAAGGGCCTTTTACACAGACAAATATTTGCCCTAATAACTGCTCTAAAGAATTGAAACAAATTGTATAAAATTGTTCACAAATAATTAATTCCTGATCATCAGCTTATGTAAAAGTCCCTTAAAGGTGCTGCCTAACCATGTAATGTGTATTGCGGTATCCTGGCTCTCATCCAACAACATATATCAGGGGAAGGTAGCATCAGACATGTTGGATCTCTCGGCATCAATGATCCTTACTCTTAGAGATAATAATCTGCCAAAGGTATGAAGGTCAAGCATGCATGTGTATGGGGAAGTCAAGAGGAACAGCTCTTAACACAAGACTTCAGGATTTGACTACTCACAAGGTTTGTTAGTAGTCTGCATCTATAGAGACACACAGGTCTACACAGTAGCTGTGAATATCAATCAGTTACTATTAGTAAATGTTATTAGTAATGTAGTGTTACTAAATTGTTGCACTTTTATATTAGGCTACTTTCACACCTGCGTTAGGTGCGGATCCGTCTGGTATCTGCACAGACGGATCCGCACCTATAATGCAAACGCTTGTATCCGTTCAGAACGGATCCGTTTGCATCACCATGAACCAAAAATATATATATATAATAATTTTTTTTAATTTTTTTTTGTTCATGATAATGCAAACGGATCCGTTTTGACTTACATTGAAAGTCAATGGGAGGCAGATCCGTTTTCAATTGCACCATATTGTGTCAGTGAAAACGGATCCGTCCCCATTGACTTACATTGTAAGTCAGGACGGATCCGTTTGGCTCCACATCGTCAGGCGGACATCAAAAAGCTGAAAGCAGCGTTTTGGTGTCCGCCTCCAGAGCGGAATGGAAGCTGAACGGAGGCAAACTGATGCATTCTGAACGGATCCTTATCCATTCAGAATGCATTGGGGATGAACGGATCCATTTTGGGCCGCTTGTGAAAGCCCTGAAACGGATCTCACAAGCGGACCCAGAAACGTCAGTGTAAGGGAGTCTGCGGTTTTGGTTCGCTTGCGGGCAGATACAGTGGGGCGTCCGCATAGGCGCCTGAGGGGAGGGCTGCGGGGATCTCTGAGGCAGAATTGCCGGGCTGATGGCAATATGTCGAGCCGGTCCTGCCACCGGTGTCTCCTGCGGGTTCCGTTCCGGCGTCCATGCTGGCACAATCTCGTGCCCGTGCCGAGTCTGTTGGGCGTCCGCATGCACACCTGAGGGGTGATTTGCAAAGGAATGCACGGCCGAGTGTGCGTGCATCTCATGCTCTACGCCGGCCACTGGCAGGTAAAGCATCTGTGCACAAATTCAAAGTTGATTAGGGATTTGCTGCACAGGTGCTAATGAGTAGGATCATCGCATGATCTATGAGGTTCTGACAAGCAGCAATCTGTGATTGGCCAGCAGGTGTTTAAAAGGTGATCTCCCTGGCTGATCAGTGCTCACTGTTGTCGCTACAACCTGGGAGTATGCTGGTTCAGATTCACTAAGTTTGTTCCATGCATGAACTCTGTGTGTCTCCATCTAGTGAATGCCTCTGGAAACCTCGTCTCTGCTCTACAGTTGCACCGTGTGTGGCCTCGGATCGGACCTTGGATACTTCACCGTCCCATCCTTAGGTATTTGGTTTCTCGGACACTTCTGTATGAACTTTAGCCTGGTCTGGCTTTTCTCTGACATTTTCCCACAGAGGTTATTACTTGGACTACGTTATTTCTGTATAAATTCTGGCTTGGACTTTACTGCTGTGTTTTCAATAAATCCACGTTTGTTCAGATCTTTGACTGGTTGCTTGGGGTCCTGCAGCATTACAGTTAGTGTGAAAGTAGCCTAAGATGCATTTGCATTCTAGGAATTGCTGTAAAAAGCACAGTACATTTTCTTTAACTTTCCAAATAATCTGTTATCCTGCCTTAAGTGAAAAATAATTGTCATCTTATGCTTTTAAACTGCATTGAATTGGCCTGTCTGTTGTTATATGACATGTCTAAAATCGTTGTGGGAAAACAAACTGGATGTATAGCTATGGTAAGTAAGAGAACCACACGTCAGATTTATCTCTATCATGTTTGCTACATTATTTATTGTACCTGACAGACCATGGCAATAATTTCTTTAAATAAAATAACAGAGCCTGGCTGAAAACGCCAATATAAATCTTAAGAAGTGCAGCATCAATTAACCTGGTGACATAAGGGAAATAAGATTCTTGTGAAAGCACTTATTGATGACTTTGGGTTGAGTATATCTCAGTTGCTTCCTTGTACCCATAATGCATTTCCAATAGAAACATAATGAAGTGATTTTTGATTATCCACTAGACGCTCCACATAGTAAAACTCTTATGGCAAATAAATTAAACACTTAGAACATTAAACACTTAGAACATTACATTATTACAAATCTAATTATGAAGATTCCAATAAAAGGTTTCTTACATAAATTGCAGCAGGAGTTTAAATTTGTGGATCACTAAACTTAAAGGGCTTGTCCTACAAAAAATATTCTACAGTTTTTAAACAAGCACCTGGATCTGAATACTTTTGTAATTGCATGTCATTCAAAATTTAGCATAGCAACCATGTTACTTAATACAATGCATCTGTATAGCACCACCTGCTGTTTGTTTGTTTTCTTATTACTTTGTCCAGCTCAATGAGATGGCCGCACATGCTCAGTTTCATCCTTTAACTGCCTCCTGAGTTTTGATAGGGAGAGAATGGACACACACACTTAGCTGTAGCAGAAAAGACACTCCTCTTGAACTGTCAGCTTGATATAAATTTAGCAGAGACATGTACAGTCGTGGCCAAAAGTTTTGAGAATTACATAAATATTGGAAATTGGAAAAGTTGCTGCTTAAGTTTTTATAATAGCAATTTGCATATACTCCAGAATGTTATGAAGAGTGATCAGATGAATTGCATAGTTCTTCTTTGCGATGAAAATTTACTTAATCCCAAAAAAAACTTTCCACTGCATTTCATTGCTGTCATTAAAGGACCTGCTGAGATCATTTCAGTAATCGTCTTGTTAACTCAGGTGAGAATGTTGACGAGCACAAGGCTGGAGATCATTATGTCAGGCTGATTGGCTTAAAATGGCAGACTTGACATGTTAAAAGGAGGTGTGATGCTTGAAATCATTGTTCTTCCATTGTTAAATTGCAGCAGGAGTCATTCATCTGACAGGTTAGATCATGTGGTATTTTTATAGAGACGGTCGATACGGAAGCGGCGATACCTAATATAAATACTTTTTTTTATTTATGTAAGTTTTACACAATGATTTCATTTTTGAAACAAAAAATCATGTTTTAGTGTTTTCATAGTTTTTTTCAGTTTTTGGGCGATTATCTTGGGTAGGGTATGATTTTTGCGGGGTGCATATGACTTTTTGATCGCTTGCTATTACACTTTTTGTGATGTAAGGTGAAAAAAAATTGTTTATTTAGCACAGTTTTTTTATTTTTTACGGTGTTCATCTGAGGGGCTAGGTCATGTGATATGTTTATAGAGCTGGTCGATACGGACGCGACAATACATAATATGTCTAGATGTCTTTTCCCTATATTTTTTTTACTATTTTTTTTTACTTTATTTTTGGAAAAGGACGCTTTTTTTTATTTTTTTTACTTGAAACTTTTAATTTTTTTTGTAAAAACATTACAGGGTCTGATCCCTGTTTCCATGCAGCACGATACATCTGTATTGTGCTGTATTGAACTGTTAGTGTCTTACACTGTAAGACGCTAACAGTTGCCTAGGAGACCCAGTCTGGGGGCTGGGCCTCCTAGGCCTCCGTACATGCCAGGCCCCAAGCATTGGAATGACTTGGGGCTGCCATGGCAACTATCGAGTCCCCGCCACAGAAGCGCGGGGACCCGATGTATGAGGTGAGGGAGCGCAAACCTCCCATATGCCGCGGTCAGCGCTGACCGTGGCATATGAGGGGTTAATCCACCAGCATCGGCGTTATCGCCGATGCTGGTGGATGCAGAAGGGATCCAGCTGTCAGTAACCGTCGGATCTCTGCTGCTGATCGGGGGACCGCACGTGGGGGGGAGGAAGGACCGCAGGACGAGAATGCTCGTTCTTTTAGTTCTAAGTGCCGGCGATTTAGGATGAGCATTCTCGTCCTGGGTCGTTAAGGGGTTAAATAACAGTAATTATGAGAATACAGGGTTACAGATGTCATTAGGTCCACACAGTATATTATGTGAAACATTGATGCATGTAAACTAAAAATAGATTTAAATAAATAATACTTATATGCAAACTAGGCTAGCATCAAATAAAATCTAACATATATTATTAAAAATGTATTTATTATATTACTATTATATTATGTCATAAAATAAAAAAAAATGCAAATACAATACTTAAACCATCAGTTAGACTGTAGGACTAAGGCTACTTTCACACTTACGTTGTTGTTTTCCAGTACTGAGATCCGGCAGAGTATCTCAATACCGGAAAAAAAAAACATTTCTGTTTAGTCCTCATGCATTTTGTATGGAAAGAGATGCATCAGGATAGTATCTAACACAAGTTCCTCATCTTTTTAACGAATAGCGAAAATTAATGTTTATTTGTCATAGTGTTCATAGTGAGGTGTACAACGGATAAAATGTCATTTTTACTATTTGTTAAAAAGATCAGACTCTTGTATTAGACACTTTTTTTAAGGGTTATACCAAGAGAAGGAATACAATCTTGCTGTGAAGTACCTAGAAACTCATGAAAGACCTGAAAAACAGAACCAGTGTTAGTGTGTGTTAGTCTTACTGTTGTTTTAAGAATTGGACCTAATGATGTAATAATAACTTTCTGTGACCTGGTGTGATGGTGGGATATGGTGTGTTGTTTATCAATTTGTCACTGGTCATAATTTTACTGACTTTAGGGGTGTTGTCTTGTTGCTCTACCATTTTGTGTATTTCCAGAATTGTCCAGTCTTAATTACATTACAGAAAGGTCTGATAACTGAATCAGCTCAGTGACCATCCGCAGCCTGGCTGCCCTCATGCCTCTTGATGAACCCCTGCTGACATTTCCTGACTGTCCATTCATGACCCTCTGCTCTCCAAATGCTGGAGATCACCCCCTGTGGTTCCTTGATCACAGAGGCACCATTTCCAGGTCTGGGTAGCCCGAAAACCATCCACCCTGTCTGCCTACCCCGGGGATATAAGGACAGCACCAGAGGAGGACAAGAGGCCAGCAAGATAGACTTTGTGGGGTGCAGATGCTAAGAACAGCACCTCAAAGAGACTTGGAGGAACCTTGATTACCCTGGAATATACTGCCTCTACAGAGAAGAAGAATCTGGAGTCACACTGCCATATCGATCTCCAAACTGGAGAAGTGTGACCCAAATCTCCTAGGGTATTTATCCTGCTATTGGACTGTAGCTGTGTGCCTGGACTATTTTACCCTTTGTGTGGTGGAGTGTTTTTATGGACCTTTCGGTTTGCATATAATAAAGGTCCTTGGGCTGTCTTCGCTCTGTTGATTTTGGGATACTGGAATAGAACCCTGTGACACCTGGTACAATCACAATTCCTCTGATTTCATCTGTATGTCACATTTCAATAATAAAAATTCTGTAAACTGTAATTTTGCTATGCCTTCTTAAAAGTTCCCAAAAGCACAAGACAAATTCCTGCATATAAAGGGGTTATCTCATAAAGATACCAAACACCATCCATATGTCATATTAGGGCATGTGGACATCATAGAACAGTGATGGCGAACCTTTTACAGACCGAGTGCCCAAACTGCAACATAAACCCACTTATTTATCGCAAAGTGCCAACACAGCAATTTACCTTGAATACTACAGTCCAATATAGAATATCTTCCATGTACTTTATCATTTATTTACAATATCCTGCCTACATTCAGTCCACTGCCTGTGCTGTTCATAGTGTGCCATGCGCTGCTGAATGGCAGAAAAAGTCTAAGGCATATTGGTACACCATAGACTTTTTCCAGGGTGTGGGGGCCCACAGAGGGGGCTCTGAGTGCCGCCTCTGGCACCCGTGCCATAGGTTCGCCATCACTGTCATAGAAGATGTCTACTGATGAGGCCCCTCTAGGAGCCAGAATAGAGGCTCAGATCTGGTGGAACCAGAGCATCCAAATTGCATGGATGGCTATTCATTTGAATGACTAGCAGGTCAGCTAAGGATAGAGAAGATATCATATGATACCTTCTAAGATATTCTCATTTAAGAAATGAATTATCTTTGCCTAAAAACCATAAAATTCAACAGAGAAAATATATAAACTATTAGAACAGTAGTCACAGTTTTGCAAGTGCTGGAGGAATATGTTTAGCATTATCAAAAAATCATTGATGTTAATTAAATAGTCTCCCCTCATAAAAGTGTTCACTGCTAGAAGTTCCTGGTAGGTTAAAAGAAGAGCAAATGTGAGACAACAGTTCATTGTACATTTTACATATCTTAGAAAAACATCACTGGGAGCAAAGTCTTGACTGCGGCATTTGAGAGGTTAAATGACCAGAATTGGGGTCATCTTCAATACTGGTTATTGCAACCTGGTGTAAGCTATTTTATGCAGCTACCACCCATCGCTTCATGCATTCCTTATGTACTTTAGACATACAATTATATCCAAGGGCCTGAAGGGAGTTAAAGGAAAACTAAACATGGGAAATGCAAAAAAAAAAAAAATATGAAAAATGCAGCAATTCCTCCCTTCTCTATTCATTTGATCCACTTTCATGTCATATTAAATTTTTCCGTATACATCCCAGGAGATTAAAGGATTCTCCAGGGCTGCAGATTTTGATAGCATATCCCCCAGGTCATCAATATCTGTTCACAAAAACTTGCACCCCCACCTATCAGCTGTTTCAGGCTGCTGCGGTCACTGATGGTAAATGAATGGAAGCAGAAGGCTCTGTACACTTGAATGTGAGCTGAGTTGTAGTACTCCAGCATTGCTACTACACAGAGAATGGCATTGTCTTGCTCTAGCTCAGTAACATGTTAATTTCTGGTGTGCAGTAGCCCAAAACAGCTGATCACAGGGCTAACTGATGTTATTCCCTCACTGATCTGATAAGGATGACCTATCCTAAATTTGGTCCGAAGTTTAGGAAAACTTCGATTTGCAGCAAATCCATATTTCCTCACACTTCGTGGTAACGAATCAGTTTTTACTAAAATGGCAGCTGCACATGTTACAAAGTAAAAGTAAGAAGTCCGGGAACATGAGATCACCCATAATGCTGTGCAGCCAGCCAATCTGCAGATAGCCATCCTCTGTGATGTCACAGCCCTATAAAACCCTCATTCCCTGTGGTCTGTGCCATTGTCCTGTGAGCTGAGCATAGGGAGAGATGTGGATGTCCTCATACATTAGGGACAGTGTTGTTGAAAATGATTAATAGAAGAATATTGGAGAGCGAGAGTACAGGAAGAGTGCAGGGTGTCAGTTTTATTTATTCATTTACTTATTCCTACATCAGTCGTAAATGTAATTCAATACCAATAAGATGGACACCTTTATTGTTCCAGTGCCAGTTTGCTAACCAATACCATCAAGTCTGCATCTCTTAGGGGGGACCAGGTCTTAAGGATGACCATACTCATCTTTTGCTGGCTTTACTTCCTAAAAAAGCCGACAAGATGCAGAGAGAGGAGGAGCTGGATGTTCCTGATGACTTGTTCCCACCGATATTAGATGTGGAAAAGGAGGAAAATAAGATGGCAGAAGAAGGGCTCCCACCTGTAGGGCAGGAGAGCACTGGGGTTGGAGGAGGTATGCCAGAGCTGATTAATATTCAGTGTTTACTGTCAGATAACCTGCAGGAGATTGCAGTCAAGAACAGCAATAATAGGCATATTGTGCGTCTACCTAACCAGCCAAACCCCATACTAGCAACAGCCCCTGTTTAAAGCTGCACAGCCATTAACAATGAAGGACTACACAGTGTGGTCTTCATTATTAAATGAAAAGCAGCTATAGGCTAATTGGCCATGTTTACCACAGCAGGGCAACAACCCGCCTGCAGAGCGGCTGCTCAATGTGGCTGTACTCTAAGGCAGAGTGACCTGAGATATGCCTGATTCTTAGACATTTGTGACAAATTAATTCGTAACTAATTGAATTTCTTGGCTAACTTCGGCGAGGTTGGCGAATCAAATTTTTCTAAATTTCAATTATCTCTATTAATGTCTGTAGCTTGAAGAATCCCTTTAACTATGACCCTATCAAGTTTCCCAATAAATGGGTTATGGGATCCTTCTAATAAAAAAAGAATTGCCACAAGTGGACAATCCCTTTAGTTAAAAATAACAGTTCCTAAAAATTGAGAAATGATAAAGTGTATTAATACAAAATCTTGGATCTCTCTTGGATTTGTATTGACCTAAGAAAAGTAGCTATATTCATCTGTTTAATCCCCCCTAGCCTCCAGTGCTGCTGCTCCGGTTCTCCGCTGAGCTTTGTTTAAATGACTACAGTGGTTATTGCTATAGCCACATAAACAAAGCCCAGAGGAGAGAATGGGAGCAGCGCACCATAGGGCGATATGTTTTTGTGTTTTTACATCCTACTAAGCATTGTTTATTCAAGCTTTCGCTTTGGTTTTGGTAGGTTTGGGCTGCAAGCGCCAGTTGTTATTACTCAAAATAAGATTTCTGGAAAAAGCATTCAGGAAAGAGAAAAACATGTATACAACTGATTTTTCTTGGCAGCTCCAGTCTCCATGGGATAGTAGTATGATATTATTTACATCCCAGATGTACGTGTGGAGACAGAGCTTGCTGACATTTTCTTGGCGTGCCACCTTGCTCAGAGGCCCAGTTATAACTCTAAGTTGTAAGCAGAGCTAAGTCATGGAGGGCTATGATTTATGTACCAGAGCAGTCTTGAGCAAACCTCGCTTAGCACAATGTCATATTTCAGTAATCACTTGCAGCTTTGATTGCCAGTTCTTGAAGAAAATGCTAGTCTTTTTCTGTCCAGTGTTCCTACATTACTAGTACTAGAGTTGCCAAATTCCCTTTCATCAGCAAAGCTGATAATATAGAAACCAGATGACAACTGTATGTGCAGAAATTGACAACATGGGGTTGGATATCTGGATCAGGTGCCCTGTATAATTTGATAAATTTTCTAGTTATGATAAAAGGCTTATTTAATAAGATTCATGTCCCATTGATTTAACTTGCACCTAATTCATATCCTTAAAGGCTATGTACACCTTAGGGGGCACATTTTTATTATTGCATTATACTGTATTGTGAGCTAAAAATCATTTTTTCAATTGGTCGTTATTAAAAATATTGAGTCATTCTGTCAAAAAGGGTTAACAGTTTTTTTTCTGCCATTTTGCCACCATAGGTGAACACCGTCTTAGGGTCCATTCACACGTCCGAAATTCTGTTCCGCATTTTGTGGAATGGAATTGAGTACCCATTCTTTTCTATGGGGCCGCACGACGTGCGGTCCGGATCCAGAATTGCGGACCCGCACTTCCGGGTCCGCAATTTCGTTCCCGAAAAAAATAGAACATGTCCTATTCTTGTCCGCAATTGTGGATAAGAATAGGCATTTTTTATTAAGTGCCAGCAATGTGCAGTCCGCAAAATGCAGAACGCACATTGCCAGTGTCCTTGTCTTGCGGATCCGCAAAACACACAGACATGTGAATGGACCCTTAAAAACATTATCCAGGAACTGTACCTCTCTTTCATGGGTTGTGTATAGTATTGCATATCAGTCATATTCACTTGACTTAGGATGAGTTGCAATAACAGACAGAGCTCTTAGGTAAGAGTGGTATTTTTCAGGAAGTAACCAAAGCAGATTACCTTTTTAACATGGTCATTCGTGTTTTGCGCGAATATTCGAATCACAAATTTTAATCGTGAATATCGCCACTTGGAGAATTTGTGAAGATTTAGAATATTTTATTTTAGAAGACGTCATCGGCGCAGGCGCACTGAGGGAGTGCTGAGGATACGAGCCTCCTCATCTCAGATCGCCTGCGCCGAATGACGCGAGGCGCGCGATTTTTGAATTACTGACAGGGCCGGCCGGAGGAGGAGATCACGGCTGGCCCTGTCAATCAACACGGCGAGGGGGCGGATTTCTGCAGCAGCTACCAGCAAGTAGACGCCCTACTTGCTGGTAGAGCCCTCATTAACATATTATAAAAGTTCGTTTTATAAAGAATCGGCCGCATGAAAGTAAGTAATACCATTATATTCTGCTATATCGCACTATGAGCAATCTAACTAGCCCAAAAAAAAAAATGAGTTTTGCAGGGTGACAGAAACCCTTTAATCATCACAGATGCTGACTCTTCTGGCACCATTGTCAGCTAAGAGACTATTCTGCTCAGTCAAAATAATCCTTGCTACTATGATGACCTTTAAGCCTCATGCACACAACCTCATTTTGCATCTTTGTCCAACCCACATTTTTTGCAGATTACAAACACACCCATTCATTTCTATAAGTCATTAAAACAGATAGTACACAGATGTCATCGGTGTGTACGCTCCACAAATTATAGCACATGTCCTATTCTTGTCTGTACTGCAGACAAAAATATTCAATTCTAGTAAATAGAAGTTGGAAAAGGTGTTCAGTGATGACAGCAGGTTCTGCCTTGGTACTAATGACGGCGGCATCAGCGTAGTAGAGGGATAGTTAGAGAGTGCCTACTGCTATCATGCATAATACGGAAACACACAGGACCAACATCTGGTGTGGAGTGCCATTAGCTACTATGGCCTTTATATTCAGAGATGTGTGGAGGGACTGGCTTTCGGTATGTCCCAGACATCATGTTATTAGACCTACTGCCTTTTTTACTCTTTACTTTTACCCTCAAGAATGGGAATGGATAGGGTGATGGATCTCCCATGCACAGTATCCAACAACCTCCTTGAATAAACTATAGGTTTATGTTGAAAAAGTTTGACATGACATGCTACTTGAGGATATCCGGCATGCTGTAGACATGCTAGAGTGGCAGCCTGTATCGCAACAAGGGGAGATGCCACCCACTATTAATGTGACCCTGCCTTACCATATACCCTTCTACAGAACCCAAAATATAAGGTGCACCACCTCGGCAACCTATGAGTGTTCAGGATATTACAACTGTAACATATGTGTATGCTTCCATGCACAACCATATCTCATCTTGTATCCAGGATAGAGGAAGCTCAACAGGTACTAGAGCCTCCTTTGATTGTACAGTTTTCCCCAATAATCCTACCTTTTCACTCTAATATTGCAATTGTTTACATATATCATCCTTACAGTCACACATACAGTATAAAGTTCCATTCAACTCCAACAACTCTTTTTGGTGTTATTTTGTGTTTTGTTTTTTTCTCACAATGACTATATATTATATAATATGATATAAAAATTCTACACACCCCTGTTAAAATGTCAGGTTTCTGTGATGTAAAAAAATGAGACAAAGATAAATCATTTCAGAACTTTTTCCATGTTTAATGTGACCTATAAACTGTACAACTCAATTTAAAAACAAACTGAAATCTTTTAGGTAGAGGGAAGAAAAAATATAAAATAAAATATGGTTGCATAAGTGTGCACACCTTTAAACTAATATTTTGTTGATGCACCTTTTGATTTTCTTACAGCACTCAGTCTATTTGGGTATGAGTCTATCAGCATGGCACATTTTGACTTGGCAAGATTTGCCCACTCTTCTTTGCAAAAACACTCCAAATTTGACAGATTGCGAGGGCATCTCCTGTGCACAGCCCTCTTCAGATCACCCCAGCTATGGCTGGGCCATTCCAAAACTTTAATCTTCTTCTGGTGAAGCCATTCCTTTGTTGATTTGGATGTATGCTTTGGGTCGTTGTCATGCAGAAAGATGAAGTTCCTCTTCATGTCCAGCTTTCTAGCAGAAGCCTGAAGGTTTTGTGCCAATATTGACTGGTATTTGGAACTGTTCCTAATTCCCTCTAGCTTAACAAATGCCCCAGTTCCAGCTGAAGAAAAACAGCCCCAAAGCATGATGCTGCCACCACCACGCTTCACTGTGGGTATAGTGTTCTTTTGGTGATGTGCAGTGTTTTTGCGCCAAACATATCTTTTGGAATTATGGCCAAAAAGTTCAACCTTGGTTTCATCAGACCATAACACCTTTTCCCACATGCTTTTGGGAGACTTAAGATGTGTTTTTGCAAAATGTAGCCTGGCTTGGATGTTTTTCTTCGTAGGAAAAGGCTTTCGTCTTGCCACTCTACCACATAGCCCAGACATATGAAGAATACAGGAGATTGTTGTCACATGTACCACACAGCCAGTACTTGCCAGATATTCCTGCAGCTCCTTTAATGTTGCTGTAGTCCTCTTGGTAGCCTCCCAGACCAGTTTTCTTCTCGTCTTTTCATCAATTTTGAGGGGACGTCCAGTTCTTGGTAATGTCACTGTTCCATATTTTCTGCACTTGATGACTACTGTCTTTACTGTGTTCCATGGTATATCTAATGCCTTAGAAATTCTTTTGTACCCTCCTCCTGACTGATACCTTTTAACAATGAGATCCCTCTGATGTTTTGGATGCTCTCTGTGGACCATGGCTTTTGCTGTGGGATGCGACTAAGAAAATGTCAGGAAAGACCAACTAGAGCAGCTGAACTTTATTTGGGGTTAATCAGAGGCACTTTAAATGATGGCAGGTGTATGTTGACTCCTATTTAACATGATTTTGAATGTGATTGTTTAATTCTGAACACAGCTACATCCCCAGTTATAAGAGGGTGTGCACACTTATGCAACCACATTATTATTATTTTTTGTTTGTTTGTTTTCTTCCCTCTACCTAAAAGATTTCAGTTTGTTTTTCAATTGAGTTGTACAGTTTATAGGTCACATTAAGGCCTCATGCACACAACAGTATTTTTTCTCAGTCCGCAAAACGGGGTTCCGTGATCCGTTTCCGTTTTTGTTTCCATGTGTCTTCCTTGATTTTTGGAGGATCACAAGACATGAAAAGTGAAAAAAAAATCTAAGTCAAGTTTGCCTTGAAAATGATAGGAAAAAAAACGGATCGCGGATGACAATCTTGTGTGCCTCCATGTTTTTTCACAGACCCTTTGACTTGAATGGATCCGCGAACCGTTGTCCGTGAAAAAAATAGGACAGGTCATATTTTTTTGACGGACTGGAAACACGGATCACGGACGCGGATGACAAACGGTGCATTTTCCGAGTTTTCAACGGACTCATTGAAAGTCAATGGGTCCGCAAAAAATCATGGAAAACTTAAAAACTGACAAGGAACACAACAATGGTCGTGTGCATGAGGCCTAAAGGTGGAAAAAGTTCTGAAATGATTTATCTTTGTCTCGTTTTTTTACATCACAGAAACCTGACATTTTAACAGGGGTGTGTAGACTTTTTATATCCACCATCCATTGCAGTCAGATACGACCGTGTCCAGGTCTGATTTTCCGTGCTAAATTGGGAGGGTGCAGGTGAGAGCTGCAGTGATTTTCCTTCACTATATATATATATAGAAAAGTAGAAAGAGTAATTGTCAGTAAGGTTTTTTCTGTTACTGTGGTTGGCTGGATTTTTTTTACCTATAAAGCAATCCTGATAGACTTGTAGTACCTTATGGATCGGAGGCTCCAATTTACACTGGCTTCAGACCTACTAAGCAGCTTATTGAAGTAAATCTTCAAAGTTGGGTACAAGAGGAACAGTATCTGCTTTTGTCAATAATTTAAACAGAGGCACTGCATAGACATTTATCTACAAACATGTAATAAGGACTGGATTTGTGTTTTCTCCTCTGTACTAACAATTATTCGAAATGTATGGACTTGATGCGATTTTATGTTATAAAATGATTTATTATATGTTATATACGCACAGCATTGATATATGTTATATATGCACAGCATTAATATATGTTATATATGCACAGCATTAGCCTGGGAATGAACTGTATGGAGCCTTAGCTGATTGCACACTTCATGCAAATCAATATGGAAACAGACAAGATCTCCGACTTGTTTCTATTATCTCTCATATTATTACTCTTAGACTTTTATGCAGAGACAGAAACTACAAAGGTAGCATCTGTCCCAAAGCCCCAAAGGTGCAATTTACAATATTGGTGTCTACTTATGTGATACCAGAGCCTTTCGGCCACCTCAGGAACTAGGGTACAGGTATGATTGCAACCTCTGCACTTCCTATACCTGCTTGTATGAAGTGGATTGTGCATATGCTCAGCCATTTTCTCATACAACTCCTCCCCACCTCAGCCGTCCACAGGGGAGCAGATAGGGATCCTAAAGCTTAGTGATAACAGCAGTTGAACCCCCGCTGATCTAATATCTCTCACCTATCTTTTGGCTAGGGGATGACTGTCAATTTTAAGAACCTCTTTAGATTCTGCATTTGCCTACAACATTGTGGATTCCAATTCAAATTATTATTTTTAGAACAAAATCTGTAAAAATGTCTCTTGGGGATGATTCTCTTTAAGAGCCCATGCAGTCTAGTACAGTGTCAGCTGACCATCATATGCTTAGTCAAAAGTTGAAGGTACAGGTATATTTTCCCCATAAGTATTTTTCCTAGAGTTGAATACCTCCATGCATAGCTCTTCTGAAGTCAAATAAGAAAACTCCTTTAAATTCTGCATATGCCTACAACAATGTGGATTCCAATAAAATATTTTTTTTAGAGTGGTTGATAATATATTATAACTAAATCTGTACAAATGTCTTGTGGTGTTAATTTACCTTAAAAGCCCATGCTCTTTAGTACAGTGTAAGGTTGGGCAATACCAAAACAATTCCCACAATAACTATTTTAAGAAATGTATAGCAATGATATATATATTGCAATAAATACCAATCCAACAAAGAGACATTATACTGTATGGGGCCAAAAGGAGACATTATATTGTATGGGGGCCACAAGGATACATTATACTTTATGAGGGCCACAAGGACCATTTTTTACATCCCGCTCCGCTGTTGAACTTCCCCTTCCTTGGACAATGGAAGGCCAGGACCAGGAAAACTCCCTGAGAGAGAGAGTGGCTTTACCTCTCTCACTGGCTGCTGATGTTGGCCACCTGACTTGTGTGAACGGCCATTTTGTGACATCAGACGTCGGTGAGCAGGGTCATGGGGAAATAGGAGCAAGGAGGAGGTGGCCGCTGCGGGAACTAACATGCTATGTATGCAGTCGGCAGGACGTTGACATTTTAGAAGTGGTCAGCACACATTCGACCGCTCTATGACATCCATAAACACCGCTGTTATTAGGAAATACCATATCACCTTTTCTTAATACCGCTTTATGTCATGGACACTGTTATATCACTCAACACTAGTACAGTGCCAGTTGACCATCATATGCTGCCGTAGAGACTTAGCTAGAAGTTGAATGTACTTGAGTATTTTCCACATAAGTATTTTTCCTAGAGAAGAACAACTAAATACATGCATCCTATGAAGTAAAATAAGAGCCCATACACCCATACACATGTGAAATGTCACATGTTAGACGGCAAATGTCATCTGAACCCACCAATGTCTCCCAACATCCACCAACTCTCCCCCAATAGCCGATTTCCCCAAAAAAATAAGCCGCTGTCAGAGGGGTCTTATGCAAGCTTAACTATGGGGGAGATCTCTGGTGATAAACTAGCGTTCGAAATATATCTAATATGTATGGCCTCAGTGTTTATCTCGCAAATTATTTTTCTTGTCTAAGAAAGAGAAACGCATTGAGATTGACATCATTTGATAAGCTTGCTGTGTTTTTGTGCTCTATGACAAAACAACATCACACACAGTACTTTGTGTAATCAAACAAAACATCCCCCAAGGCTCCGACAGCTTCTGTGAACAACCTAAAAATGATTTGTTCCATTAACAGCTAGAATGAATTTTAATTTCCAAGCAGAGAGCCTAGAATATTTAATATGCTATAAATCCATTTCTTTATTTGTTTGGGTTCAGGCACTTGCCATCCACATCAAGCATGCTGTTTGCTCTAATATTCATTTAATGTTTAGACAGGATATCATTTGGCCTGGAGGAGCAGAGAAGATCCCCAGAGAAAATCTTTACACACAAATCATGCTGTTCTGTAACAAGAAGTTTTAGACATGCACCGATTGTTAAAGTAACATGAGGATATTGTACCGCTGTGGTCGATATGCAAGAAAGCAAACAACCGCCTGCAATTTATCGTGTTATATTATTATAAGTTATGCATTTCATAATGCAACAAGATCTGTAAAGAATAGATCAAGGCAACTGGACGTACTGTAGATTTCTTGAAAACGTTTCACTCGTTCTTCCAACGAGCTTTCTCAATTCTGAGTGACTGTACAAGAATTCTCTGGGAATAAATATGTAACTGAATAAACATCTGGTAATTATACCCAGCATGGGGTCAGAGGTAATTATACCCAGCATGGGGTCAAAGGTGTTGATCCCATTATCCTAATTGGAGTCAGTAGGTGATAAAGACTTCCCAGAAAAAGGTGTCAAGACAGCATTGTATGTGGCAGACAATAGATGTCTAACCCCCCCCCCCCCCCCCCCCGCCTCTATTCAAGCTTGGCTTCTCCATTTTACGTAGATGTCCTCCTTCACACCTCGTTTGTACCAATCGGCCTCCTTATCCAAAACACGTACTTGACTGTCTTCAAAGTTGTGACCTGTTTCTTTTAGATGTAAGTACACGGCTTAATCTTGACTAGAGGTTTTGGCTCTTCTATACTGAGCCATACGCTGATGCTGTCTTGACACCTTTTTCTGGGAAGTCTTTATCACCTACTGACTCCAATTAGGATAATGGAATCAACACCTATGACTCCATGCTGGGTATAATGACCTCTGACCCCATGCTGGGTATAATTACCAGATGTTGATTCAGTTACATATTTATTCCCAGAGAATTCTTGTACAGTCACTCAGAATTGAGAAAGCTCGTTGGAAGAACGAGTGAAATGTTTACAAGAAATCTACAGTACGTCCAGTTGCCTTGATTTATTCTTTACAGATATACCATGACCTGGATAAATGAGAACCTTCACAGACATAATGCAACTAGATTTAAAACTATTTATACAGTATGTGAAAGAGAATGTTATGTCTGCAATAGGATTTTTACAGTACATATAGGGACCAGCTACACGGCAGGACTGGTCGCGGGACACCTGTTGCGGCCAGCATTGAAGAGTAGCAGTGATCCTATAGAAATGAATGGGATCGACACATCAGTCAGTCTTGTATTTCTTGCGACTGTGGTGGCGATCCTGGCTGCAACAGGTGTCATGCAACCTCTGTCGCTGTGTAGCCATACCTTTACCCTAAAATACAATCCAGTTTGATTTGTATTTGTCTTTCATAAAACCATTGACCTCTTGAAACTTCTTTTTAGAACCCACAGTGCACAGTCAGAACAGACAGAAAAGTCCAAGGCACCTTAAGCCTGCCGTACACATGAGAGAATGATATGCCAAATGACAGGAGATCAGTTGTCCTTGGGATCATCTGTAGAGAAGATTACACCAGCAACATTTCAGACTAAACTGGTTAACCAGAGAATCGTTGTTTTTTAAAAAAAAATAGATTCCCTAGCATAATGGCAAAGGATTGGCCTATCATTCAGCCAATCATGCCATGAACATGTAATTTCAGTCAACAATGGACAAAATTTTCCAACCTGGTGGATCACATTTTCACTAGTGATGAGCGGCAGGGGCAATATTCGAATTTGCGATATATCATGAAAATTTAGGCGAATATTCGCCAAATATTTGTGATTTTGTGATATTCGTAAAATTATTTTCGATTGAGCTATTATGCGCGCGCACATGCCCTTTTAGCTAATAGCTACATAAGTGATGAAAATTATTGGCAGCAACTTTCGAGATGGTGAGGAAGAACTCCTGATCACGGTAAGTAATTGTACATTACAGCACTGTTTTAGATTTAAATTCCATGCATATCATAACAATAGCTTTATATGCAAATAGAGTTTTTCAAAGTATTCGAGATCGCGCAAATCGCCACTATTGATTTGAATATTTTAGCGCAATACATACAACTTTACCTCTAATCAGGTCTGACAACATAATAATGACTGTTGAACTTAGCCTGTGATGTCCCAACAATACTAACTCTATAACCTACACTACACCCTGTACTGGACACGATCAGCTAAACTAGAGTATTCCCTACTAACCTATACTATCTAGCACTAACTGTCTGGTTATATATTTCAGCTAACTATCTCTATAACCTACACTACACCCTGCACTGGACCCTATCAGCTATTCAGCTACACAATTCCCTATTACTATCTAACACTAACTATCTGGAATATTTATATGCGCTTTGGAATGTAATTTGAAAAAGCACAGCACAGTATTCAAGCTCCTCTCTCTCTCACATGAAACTCCACAAAATGGTTGCTGGGGGAGTGTCTTCATTTATATAGTGACGGGGTAGGTAACTTTTCTATTGGTTGCTAGGGATGTTGCTAAGCTGTGACAAAGCCTTCTCATTGGCCCACAAGCTAGAAGAAGGGAGGGACGATCACCTGATGTGTACTGTGTTAAAAAAAATATATATATATATTCATCATTAGGAATATATAGCACTATATTCTAAATATTTGCGAATTATAGAAGCGCTGATATTCGCGATAAAAATTTGTATTACGAATATTCGCGCTCAACACTAATCCAGTCTGCTGCTGGTTTTCCCAAAAGATCGCTGGCTGAAATTGGCCATAATGGGCTGATTTAAATTTTGTGTGAATGGACAGCTTTAGTCTCATCACTAAACAGACATAGTGACCTCAATAAATGTGAGACATATAGTGTCCAGTGGTGCAATCAAAATGGCATACACCACTGGCCTCCATCAACTGCATAGAGTAGAAGACCTGATTACGTGCATAATTCATCTGAAGTAAAGAAGTTAATTTGATTCTTTTGACCACTATTTGTGACATTACACACTTTGTAAAAATGTTGGGTGGTACTTTCTGGGGACATTAAAGTGTTTTTTTCCTTCACTTCAGCAAATGACATCTTGCAGACACATTTATACAAGGCACTTACTAATGTATTGTGATTGTCCATATTGCTTCCTTTGCTGGGTTGAGTCATTTTTCCATCGCATTATACCCTGCTGCATCCATAGTTACGACCACCATGTAATCCAGTAGAGGTGGGCGTGCTTGCACCCCATAGGAAAAGGCTCGGGGCTCTCTTGTGGCCAGCATAGTAGGAGTGCACATACTTCAGCGCTTTTTCCTATGTATTAACATTGTCTACATGATACATGACATTTTCTGACATAAGACAATACTTTTAAGTAAATTCATTTTGTCATGTGTCATAGTTACAGACTGCCACTATTCCAAAATGAAAGGTCTGTATTGGGCATTTAAACCGCCTTGACCCGGGTCCTATAGTTTCATAAAATGAGAAAACTCTCCATGCACATTACTCCATTCTTCCTTTTTTCACCCACAGTGCTATTCTATGACCGTTACTGTAATTCAGATGTGTAGATGAACAGATGTCACTAGTTTATAATAAGGGAAATCTACCTAATAATTGATTATTACATTACAGAATTTTAGCATTGTTTTGTTTTTGTATTATGGTGTCATATGTATGTATTTTATAAAAGACTTCCCTAAAAATATCTAAAATAAAAAATATCATCTACATTTTTCAACTCAGCACCTGGATCCTAGTACGTTTGTAATTTCATGTAATTAAAAATGTATTTTAGTTACCGAGTTATTCAATGAAATCTATCTGCATAACGCCACCTGCTGTTTGTTCTTTTTATAATTTTTTGGACCACCTCACTGTGGTGGACACACATGCTCAGTTCCATCCTTCAACTGTCACCAGATGCAGCAGAAGGAACAAACACCCTGAGAAAGGACCTATCCCCTGAGCAGCCAGCTTGAAATAAATCTAGCACAGCAATTGGAGCAATAAATGGGGAGATCTCTGAATCCATGTGAAGTACAAGGCTGATATGACTCCTGTTTTCATTTTGTACACTAATCATGTGTTAACTCCTTTTAAAGCGTTAACTAGTGTTGAGCAAAACATTTGAAGCAGAATTTGGTACAAAGTTTAGGAAAATTAGGAAAATATTGTGCTTGGTGGAAACAAATATTTTTTTTTCTAAAATGGCAGATGCACATATTACAAAGTGAAGGTAAGAAGCCTGGGAACGCAAAACCACCCATAATGCTGTGCAGCCAGCCAATCCGCAGATAGCTATTCTCTGTGATGTCATAGCCATTCTCTGTGATGTCATAGCCCTATAAAACACTCACCCCGCACGGTCTCCTCCATTATCCTGTGAGCTAAGCATAGGGAAAGATGTGGAAAGCGCTCATGTGCTAGGGACAGTGTTGCTGAAAATGATTAATAGAAGAATATTGGAGAGGCGGAGTGCAGGGAGACTTATGCTGCGTCAGTTTTATTTATTTATTCCTACGCTTACTCATTCCTACATCAGCCATAATTCAATACCAATAAGATGGAAGCCTTTATTTTTCCACTGCCAGCATGCCAACCAGAACCATCCAGTCTGCACCCCTTAGGGGGCTAGGTCTTTATAATGACCATCCTCATCTCTTGCTTGCTTTAGTTCTTTCAAATAATCCTTCAAAATCTCCATGTCCTAGAAAAGCCATCAAGATGCAGAGAGAGGAGGAGTTGGATGTTCCTGATGACATATTCTCATCTATATTAGATGATGTGGAAAAGGAGGAAAAGCAGATGGCAGAAAAAGGGATCCCACCTGGAGGGCAGGAGAGCACTGGGGTTGGAGAAGTGGGTATGCCAGAGCTGATTAATATTCAGTGTTTACTGAACATCAAAAATATGCATATTGCCCCTTCCCCCCACACACACACCTGACCAGCCAAACCCCATACAAGCAGCAGCTCCTGTTGAAAGGTGCCGCATGGTCATTATCAATGAAGGACTATACAGTGCGGTCTTCATTATTAAATGAAAGGCAGCTGTGTGGCAGAGTGCCTTGGTATACCTGATTTATAGTGATTTGTGATTAATTAATTTGAAACTAATCAAATTTCTTGGCTAAATTCTGCAAAGTTGCTGAATCAAATTTTTAAAAACGTCACTCATCTCTAGTGTTAACCTTTTGTAGCAGCTGTACCCAAGAAACTACCTATGTTTTGAAAATCAATATTTAGAATTATATGATACAAACAGTTATCAAGTTAACCCAGCCATAAGAGAAAACATTTTATAGGTATGGTATTGCATTTGCAATATATGAGTTGGCTGTAGAATCATTAGCAGCTGCCATCTTATAACAAGTAAGACCCTCAACCTCTTATAACATTTAAAACATTAAAAAAACTCTTTTTTTAATGGATAAGACCAACATATAAACCTAAAGAGAGTATTTTAACAGTAAAACCACTGGTGTAGTGTTTTCTGCCATTCTTCTCATATATGTGGTTCTATGTTTAAAAATATCAAACAAAACTAAAATATTTTCTGACCTTACAGAATTTCAGATCAACAGTGAGATGAATGAAAGTCCATGTTGTTCTGGGCAGCAGGGGATTTATAGCATTCAAGAATACTTGCCCCTCACTGCTGGCAGCACAGCATATAATCATAATAGCAAATGTGCTAGCTTATTTAAAATGTGCATAAATCAGAGCAAGCATTGCCATAGAGTCCTGATTTTGTAGGTTCCCTACATTTAAAATGATGTAGATCCTCCTGAGTTCTGTTGAAATCACAAGTAATTGTAATACTGTGTGTACTCCACTGCCAGTCCTGAAACTGGTATTAAAAACCTATTAAATAACTTGGAAGAATGATGTAGTTGTTTTAAGCTGAGCCGGATTTCTAATGAATTGAACTATCTTAGAACCTTCAGCCTTTTTATAGGCTTCTGCATTGAGTAGGGAGTTCTTCATTTTCTTTTATTATGCAGCATGAAACTACTGTATATTTTTTAACTCATGCAGTGCATTCTGAAAGTATTCAGATGCTTTCACTTTTTTCACATTATGTTGCGACCTTGTGCTAAAATAAAAAATAAAAAAATAAAAAATTCCCCCCATAAACCTACACTAAGGTTTTCAAATGTATTAAAAGGAAAAACTAAAACTTGAAATTTAGCCCTGGGGCCCTTCCATTTATCCTTATCATCTTTGAGATATTTCTACACCTTGATTGGAGTCCACCTGTGGCAAATTCAGCTGATCAGATGTGATTTGGAAAGATATACCCTTGTCTATATAAGGTCTTTCATCTGACAATGCATATCAAAGCAAAAACCAAACCATGAGGAGGAAAGAACTGCTTGAAGTGTCCAGAGATCTAGAGAAGGGTTCAAAAAAATTCTGCTCAGCTGAAAGTCCCCAAGAGAACAGTAGCCTCAATAATTCTTAAAGTAATCAGTGGAAATGGGTCTTGGCAAGAGAGGTGACCAAGAACCCAATGTTCACTCTGGCTGAGGTCTAAAAATCCTGTGTGCAAATGGAAGAAACTTTCAGAAGGTCAACCATCAATGCAGCATTACACCAATCTGGGCTTTATGGCATAATGGACAGAAAGAGACCTCTCCCCAGTGGAAGACAGATGAGAGCCTGCCTGGAGTTTGCAAAAAATCACTTAAAGAGAAGCAAGAATTTTTTGCCTGATGAAACCAAGATTGAACTTTTTGACCTCAATTCTAAACATCATGTTTAGAAGAAACAGGTACTGTTTATCACCTGGACAATAGCATCCCTACAATGAAGCATGGTGATAGCAGCATCATTGTGTCAGTTTTTTTTTCAGTGGAGAGACTGGACAGCATTAAGAGAAAGCTGAATGGAGCAAATTACAGAGATATTCTTAATAAAACCGTGACCCAGAGTGTCTTGGATCTTAGACTGGGCTGAAGCTTTACATTTCAACAAAGAAAATGACCCTACACAAAGAGTCACAGCACAGGAGTGGCATAGGGACAACTTTGTGAATATCCTTGAGTGGCCCAGCCAGAGACCTGTCTTGAACCCTATTGAACATCTTTGGAGAGAACTGAAAATGGCTGTCCACTGACAGTGCCCATCCAACCTGACAGAGCTTGACAGGATCTTCAGGGAATAGTGGCAGAAAATCCCTAAATGCAGGTGTGCAAACCTTGTGGCATCATACCCAAGAAGACTGGAGGCTGAATTGCTGCCATAGATGTTTCAGCTAAGTCCTGAGTAATCTGGGTCTGAATACTTATGTCAATGCAATATTTTAGTTTTACCTTTCCAATAAGTTTGCAAAGATTTTAAACACTTTCTCGTTATGAGGTATTCAGTGCAAAATGATAAGGATAAATTTGAACTTTTAAGCTCAAGGGTGCAACATAACAAAATGTGAATCCAGTCATCACAATCGGTTCTGGGAGCTAAACGTATCAGTAAGTTATAAGTAGAGTTTGTTTCAAGACAATTTTAACCATTGGGGAAAGCATATTCCTGCAGGTCCTAGCAGTGGGGCTCGTTGGCAGTAGGACTATTTTAAACTGTATCTGCATCCTCAGAATACAGTTAAAACCTATGGTGGCCCTCTCTGTAGTAGGCCACAGGTCACATAATGCATTGCACAGTCTTCACCGTGCTGCTAAAATTACATCCCTTTTAATGGCCCAGTGAATGCAGCAATTGTCACTGAATTGTGCCTATTGCACTAGGATGTTAACAGTACAGGAAGGAGGAGGCTCCAGCCACTATGCTTATCAAAGGAATTTTTTTTTTTGCGTCATCAGATTTTATTGAAAACAAGATGTGGTACAGTGTTGCAATAAAAAAATATCAATTAATAATTTGTGTGTATAACTTAACTGGGAGCACTATTACTGTGTGGAGCCTACAATAGAGCACTATTAGTTTTTGGGACCTAAATGGGTCATTATTTAGTGCATGAGACCTACAGTACAGACCAAAAGTTTGCACACACCTTCTCATTCAAAGAGTTTTCTTTATTTTCATGACTATGAAGGCATCAAAACTATGAATTAACACATGTGGAATTATATACATAACAAACAAGTGTGAAACAACTGAAAATATGTTATATTCTAGGTTTTTCAAAGTAGCCACCTTTTGCTTTGATTACTGCTTTGCACACTCTTGGCATTCTCTTGATGAGCTTCAAGAGGTAGTCCCCTGAAATGGTCTTTCAACAGTCTTGAAGGAGTTCCCAGAGATGCTTAGCACTTGTTGGCCCTTTTGCCTTCACTCTGCGGTCCAGCTCACCCCAAACCATCTCGATTGGGTTCAGGTTCGGTGACTGTGGAGTCCAGGTCATCTGGCGCAGCACCCCATCACTCTCCTTCATGGTCAAATAGCCCTTACTTTCAAAGTTTTCCCAATTTTTCGGCTGACTGACTGACCTTCATTTCTTAAAGTAATGATGGCCATTCGTTTTTCTTTACTTAGCTGCTTTTTTCTTGCCATAATACAAATTCTAACAGTCTATTCAGTAAGACTATCAGCTGTGTATCCACCTGACTTCTCCTCAACGCCACTGATGGTCCCAACCCCATTTATAAGGCAAGAAATCCCACTTATTAAACCTGACAGGGCACACCTGTGAAGTGAAAACCAAGACTACCTCTTGAAGCTCATCAAGAGAATGCCAATAGTGTGCAAAGCAGTAATCAAAGCAAAAGGTGGCTACTTTGAAGAACCTAGAATATGACATATTTTCAGTTGTTTCACACTTGTTTGTTATGTATATAATTCCACATGTGTTAATTCATAGTTTTGATGCCTTCAGTGTTTATCTACAATTTTCATAGTCATGAAAATAAAGAAAACTCTTTGAATGAGAAGGTGTGTCCCAACTTTTGGTCTGTACTGTATAATAGAGCACTTTTTGTTTTAGGGGCCTAAAAGGAGCACTGTTATTACGTGGGACCTAAAATGAGGCAGAATAACTATGTCATCCAAAAGGAGCATAAAAAGGCTTAAAGGTCTAAAAAGAAAAATAATAATTCCAGTTTTATTTTTTCCTTCGTTTTGTCAAATTCAACAACTTTCAATTAAGGATTATTTCTTCATCCAAGCCACAATACACACAATAATTTTTGGAAGAACAGTAGCTTTCTATCAATGCCTAACAGGCTGATGATATTGGAATCTCTGCAACATGTCACTGCCAGAGGCATGAATTCAGTTTTTGTCAGTTTCAGCTTTTTGTATGTGATCTTATTTGGAACACAAGTGCACTTTGGAGAAGCAATGGTTTAATTCATCAAAGTCTCTTATATCTCTGACAGATACAAATTCAGTTATATCTCTTCAGGCAAGGAATATTTGCAGGGTGTTAGAAACTGTTACCGACACAAGGAGCTTAGAGCTAAAATACTAAAGCACTGTACGTTTAAGATGTTGATTTAGCCTAAAGGACCCTTATATTGGATAATCCATATACATGACCTTTATAGATTTTTCTTAGCTTTGTTCAGCCCGTGTCTTATCTCCTGTGTAATATATAAATTAATTCCAATGTAATCATTTTAATTTCCTTTCTGCCACAATGAATTCTGAAAATCTGCTTATCTATAACATATTGTATACTGGTTTCAATATCATTCTGCTCATTGAGCCTATTTTACCATGTAGAATACTTGGCATTTTACTTGGGTCAGTTTGTGATTTGTGCCACATGGCTCTGTATCTCTGTAGGCTTATACCACTTGGGTTAAAGGGGGTGTTTCACTTCATCAAATGGCATGTAGACAAAGGAAATACGAGGCATTTGCTAATGTATTGTGATTGCCCATATTGCTTCCTTTGCTGGCTTGATTCACCTCTCATTGCATTATAAATTGCTCCTATCCAGGGATTACGACCACCTACAATCCAGCAGCGGTGGCTGTGCTTGCACACTATAGGCCTTTCTAGTGGCTGGGACGGCAACAGTGCACTTTTTTTTTTTTACAGTGTACGAGCATGGCCACCACTGCTGGATTGCTGGGTGGTCATAACCATAGAAAAAAGCAATGTATAATGTTATGGAAAGATAAATCAAGCCAGCAGGAGAGCCAATATAGACAATCACAATACATTAGTAATTGTCTTGTATTAACTTTGTCGACATGATAAATACCATTTGATGAAGTGAGAAAACCCCTTTAACTATTCCCTACTTGCTATAACATCACTTACCTTAGTACATGGATATAGGGGTTATATTATTAATCTATAAATGTATAGCAGAAAACTCAAACTATTCCACTGGCAAAGAAAAGCCTAGCTATAGTACACCTCTACCTCTACACCCTAACAGGGATCCTGTACAGTGACTGTCATTAGATAACTCATTCAAAAGGCATTCTAGTATAAATATTACCCTGCATTTCTATACTAAACTATATTTCTTATAATTTCTCTAATTTTACATTTCACTTCCGCCGTACGATAAACCAGGCCATTTATCTCTTTTGAAACTGGCAGGTCTTATCTCCAGTGCTTATTGGTTCTGACTTTTAAGTAATGCTGTTTTTATAATATCATGAGTGAGAGTAGAAAAGTGACAAGTGCTTTGAACGTTTCCCACACAGAAAAATACTTGTCACTTTTAATCCGTTTTGAAATGTGGGCCTGACAAACTTAGATGTATATTTGTATGACACTTTAACCTACATATAAAAAGCTGCGCCCCATGGATAAGAATCACAGGAAGAATATTAGTAGATGGAAGATGTTTTCTGAGGATTGACTATAGCTAGGCTCTCCTTCCCCCACCTTAAACTCTAGCTTTCATTTTAAATATCCTAGCAAAGGCAGACTGGGACATTGGTGCCCTGGCAGCCAGAACTAGGGCACGTGCCCACGAGCAATGCAACCCATACTCCAGCATATACGTTATTATTAAGAAGATCTCTGATTTAACATATTGGGGGAGATTTATCAAACCAAGCGCTTTCTGCCCCAGTCTTGATATCTTCTGTGCTGCTGGAGGATGCGTATAATTTATGAGAAGGGGCATACCTCATTATAAATTTGGCACATCCACCCGCAGTCCATCTGCCTAAACAGAAATCTAAGACTGCTCAGAGCTGCAGTAGATTTCTGACTTATTTGCGCCAGAAAACTGTTGTAAATGAAGATAAATTTACTGAGGTGACCCGCGCCCCCCCCCCCACCCCGCTTTAGGGAAAGTGGCGAGGGCAGTGTAAAATCTGAGAGATGAGACATTTTTTTTAAAGTCGCAAACACATACAGTAGGATGCGACTTTCTAACACCACTTTTCAGGTGCACTGTAGATGTTAAATCTCCCCCGTTGAGTCTAGCGACAAGATTGTCACTACTATTAATACTACACCTATATAAACATGCATTCACAGCGTTTTTCAGTTCCTCATCTCCCCATGCCCTTTTATCTCTTTTATGTTTATGTTTGAGTTGTAAGACTTTATCATTGACTGATGGCACATATCAGCTTCAAGCAATATCTCCTTGTCACTACAGTGTACTCCCATATGAATGGCATGGCGGAATGAGATGATCAAAAACAAGGTCGCTGAGCAAAGAAAATTATATTCCTGGTCAGAGGAAAAAAACAAATGTAAAAGATAAAGGTTTAACCATAGCAAAGCTGAGGAAATGTCTCCCTGGACCTGTAGCACTAATATGCCTGAAGCTGACAGATTCTTTACAGGAAGGTGACTAGTTTCACATTATGTATTACAAGGTAGGTTCACCTTTGCAGATAACTACTAGATGACTAGTTAAATACTGTCTGGGGGCATAAATACTCTGTGGGGGCACTATGGCGCATGGTTACTGTGTAGGGGTGCTATGGTGGCATAACTAGTGTGTGGGGGCTCTATGAGGGCATAAATACTGTGTAGGAGGCACTCACTATGGGGGCATAACTAGTGTGTGGGGACACTATTGGGCATAAATACTGTTTATGGGGCAAAATGGGGATATATAGATTGTGAGGGGGCACTGCTGCTATTGTCCCTCTTTGGCCTTTTAAAAATTAGGAGGTATGTTACAGCACTTCTTATAACACTGTAAACTTATGTTCACAAACCTAGCTATTGCAAAACTACAACTTTCATCATGCCTGGACAGCCTGTAGCATCAGGGCATGAGTAATAAAATGAAAGCTGTGCTGTGATTGGTTGCACAGGATGAGAGGCAGATTGAGAAGCAGTGCCTCAACAGTTACAGTTACATTAGTGAATAGATTTTAAAGTATCCTGAATCAAAAACACATTACTTTGAACTTTACAGAACCCTGTCGGGTGGACTTGACATTCCCCCAGTATTTTAAGGTGGATCATGAAGAGTATATGTGCCAAGTTTCATTGAGATCCATCAAGGCATGTAGGAGCCTACAAACAAACGTTCACATATACTGTATATTCCCGGCAAACAATTTGGACATTACGCAAAATATGATTAGAGACATCCTAATTTATTTTCTCTTTCTATCTTTCTTTTTTCTTTTTCTTTTTTTTTTTAACCCTGGAAACTGTGGAAATAAGTAATAAAGCCTTAAAGACTATGGACCATAAGGGCAAATTTTTTGTGACAGCATTTTAATTATTTTGGGCTAAAAAATTATGTTCTCAATTGGTCTTTATTAAATATTTTCAACAGTTTGTGAGATACAGGGGCTATAAATGAGCATGTAGGCTATCATATCTGAGTGCAGTCAGCTGAGGGCTCATGCAAAGCCTTATCTTTTATCTCCTGGCCTCATAAACACTCATTTCAGCCATATTCTTATCACTGTTTTCTGTGTAATAGACACTCACTGCATTTCACTAGACAAGAGGAATGTCTTCAAAAGAAAAGGTGTGACTTAGCTGTAAGAAGGTGTTTGTTAAGGTGTGTGCTAAAATTGCTCCAAAATATATCAGATTATCAAATATTCTTAATTATTGGAATTCATTGAAATCCTAAAGGGTAGATAAACCCCAGGAAGATAATCTAACATTAATATATCATTTGTTGTCAGATTATCTTGCAGTTGAGTTTTAGGCCCCATGCACATGACCATAGTTTCAGTCTATATCCAATCCCCATGTATTACATATCAGATGCCGACCCTTTCACTTCAATGGGGCTGAAAAAATGTGGATAGCACACTGTGTGCTGTCCGCATCCGTATGTCAATTCTGCGGCCCCGCATAGGAGATAGAAAATGTCCTATTCTTGTCCATTTAGCAGAAAAGAATAGCACATTTCTACAAGAGTTGGAATAAAAATGTATTGTGGATAATACCCGTGTTTTGCAGATTGATTTGCAGACCACACATGCAGCCAAGTACATGGGGCCTAAGAAGCAAATGCAAGACTATAGGGCTTGGGACTGCATCAGTCTTGATAGGCTCTGCACTGTTAGAAGATGCGCCACATTTATGCCTCATCATAACTTAGGCGCATCCTCCTGCAGTTTGTAGGCCTAAACAAAAGTCTACAACAGCTCAGAGCTGCCATATATTTCTGACTTTGGTTACACCAGAAAACTTGCATAAATGAAGGTAAATTTGTATCTGCTGTTGACAATGCCCCTTTCCAGGCCCCCTTTTAGAAAAGTAGTGAAGATGGCGTATACAGAGGCACTTGTGACTTTTTTTTTCAGAAAAGTTGCATTTAAAATATCGACAACACAAAGCTTGCGACTTTTTAAAGCCACTTTTCTGGTGCAAGGGAGATGATAAATCTCCCTTTATGACTATTTTTGTACTGGATGATGGATAGAGATGAGTGGATTTAAGCTTTCAAGTTTTGTAAAAATTTGAGTTGCACCCGAATTCGAATTTCTGGTGATTTGATTAAACTGAATATGAGGGAGATTTGGGGAGAGACAGAAAAAGAGAGAAAACAATTGCTAAAATAAAATAATTTCACTACTAGAGAGAAAATGTTCCATGGTGTAGTGTACAGTCGTGGCCAAAAGTTTTGAGAATGACACAAATATTAGTTTTCACAAAGTTTGCTGCTAAACTGCTTTTAGATCTTTGTTTCAGTTGTTTCAGTGATGTAGTGAAATATAATTACACGCACTTCATACGTTTCAAAGGCTTTTATCGACAATTACATGACATTTATGCAAAGAGTCAGTATTTGCAGTGTTGGCCCTTCTTTTTCAGGACCTCTGCAATTCGACTGGGCATGCTCTCAATCAACTTCTGGGCCAATTCCTGACTGATAGCAACCCATTCTTTCATAATCACTTCTTGAAGTTTGTCAGAATTAGTGGGTTTTTGATTGTCCACCCGCCTCTTGAGGATTGACCACAAGTTCTCAATGGGATTAATATCTGGGGAGTTTCCAGGCCATGGACCCAAAATGTCAACGTTTTGGTCCCCGAGCCACTTAGTTATCACTTTTGCCTTATGGCACGGTGCTCCATCGTGCTGGAAAATGCATTGTTCTTCACCAAACTGTTGTTGGATTGTTGGAAGAAGTTGCTGTTGGAGGGTGTTTTGGTACCATTCTTTATTCATGGCTGTGTTTTTGGGCAAAATTGTGAGTGAGCCCACTCCCTTGGATGAGAAGCAACCCCACACATGAATGGTCTCAGGATGCTTTACTGTTGGCATGACACAGGACTGATGGTAGCGCTCACCTTTTCTTCTCCGGACAAGCCTTTTTCCAGATGCCCCAAACAATCAGAAAGAGGCTTCATCGAAGAATATGAGTTTGCCCCAGTCCTCAGCAGTCCATTCACCATACTTTCTGCAGAAGATCAATCTGTCCCTGATGTTTTTTTTGGAGAGTGGCTTCTTTGCTGCCCTTCATGACATCAGGCCATCTTCCAAAAGTCTTCGCCTCACTGTGCGTGCAGATGCTCTCACACCTGCCTGCTGCCATTCCTGAGCAAGCTCTGCACTGGTGGCACTCCGATCCCGCAGCTGAATCCTCTTTAGAAGACGATCCTGGCGCTTGCTGGACTTTCTTGGACGCCCTGAAGCCTTCTTAACAAGAATTGAACGTCTTTCCTTGAAGTTCTTGATGATCCTATAAATTGTTGATTGAGGTGCAATCTTAGTAGCCACAATATCCCTGCCTATGGTTAACAATGGAAGAACAATGATTTCAAGCATCACCCTCCTTTTAACATGTCAAGTCTGCCATTTTAACCCAATCAGCCTGACATAATAATCTCCAGCCTTGTGCTCATCAACATTCTCACCTGAGTTAACAAGACGATTACTGAAATGATCTCAGCAGGTCCTTTAATGACAGCAATGAAATGCAGTGGAAAGTTTTTTTTGGGATTAAGTTAATTTTCATGGCAAAGAAGGACTATGCAATTCATCTGATTACTCTTCATAACATTCTGGAGTATATGCAAATTGCTATTATAAAAACTTAAGCAGCAACTTTTCCAATTTCCAATATTTATGTAATTCTCAAAACTTTTGGCCATGACTGTAGTACACAACTTTGTAGGCTGATTTAAGTACTTTCAATTAGGGTAGAATCGATTAATTGGCAGAATTGAACCCGAATTGAATTGTGAGTAACTCGCTGCTAATGCTGGATTCAATGGATTTTGGTGCACATTTTCTTCAGTTTCAGCACATCTGCTGCCTCTAGAGATATGCTGCTGATTTCCAAATAGTATTCACTATATCTAAATGATCTCTTTATTGGTTCCGATTTTGCAGCTGGGAAGCGAAAGCTGATGATAGATAAAACGGTTGTGTGCAATTAATATATACTTTAATTTTAAAAATGACACTATTTTATGTCTGGTGAAATAGCTCTTTCCATTAACATGTTGGCAGACTGGATCATTCACATTTAAGCAACCATTTCAAGTGTCCTTGCGCGTCCAATATGAATTGCACATCAACGGTATAAATTGGCTGGTAACGGTACTTTACTTAATATCATACTTTTAGAGAAGTAGTATTTGAACAAGTAATGTCATCCTGGCAGCTTGAATTACAGATCTTTTTGTAGAATTATTTTCAGCCTGACTTTCAAATGGACCCAGATTAGATTTGTCCTCATGAGATTAAGTTATATTTAATCATTTACAATATATTGCCAGAAGTGTGAAGTCATAAAAAGATGCTTGAAACAAATGCACAAAAAGATTATTATCATTAATTATATTTACAATGCTTAAACACTGCATTGTTGTTAGGATGCCAATGGCTCTAGGCACGGGTGTAAAATGTAAATGTACTGTACAGGATAAAACCACAAAGAAAGAAAAAATAATGGCTTCAATTCCAAATCATTTGCATAGGCGAGATACTAAGAAGTCTTAGTGATATATGTTTTGGGGATTGTTAACAGACTGTGAAGACCGACAGCCAAGAGTGCAATCGGATTAATAGCTGTCACTGTTATTATCTCTAAAGCATATAAAAAAAAAAAATCACACAAATCAACTCAAAGCTCAAGTGCAGACGAGTGAAAGGTATTGTTTCTTTTTCACATAACTCAACTGAGACATTTTTCTGACTATAATGAAAATAGAAGAGTTTTGACAGAGTAAATGTCTTCATATTTCTCCTAGAGAGTGATGGAATAAATAGTGGGGAATCTTTTAGAAGAGACGTCAAGAGACAAGAGACAGCATAACCCATGTAAGTACACCAATGCAAATCCACTGCCTTGAAGGCTATGTATACTTTTGGGGTAATTTCTTTTTAAATAATTGCATTGTACTCATTTTGAGCTAAAAATAATTTTATTCAATTGTTTTTTATAAAAAAATAAATGTGAGCCTGTTTCTCTGTACAGCCTTCAGATTCTCTAGTAGCAGGATCTGTATTTTTACTGTGTTCCGTCAGGCAGCTCAGCGGACGGCTCCTTATCTCTGACCTCCTAAACACTCAATATAGCTAAATTCTTATCTTACGGATGTGAATGTGGCTTAAATAAGTGTTTATGACTTTTTTGTAATTTAGAGATAAGGTTTACTAGCAGACCGACACAAAGTGAAAGTATGATTCACACAGCTAAACTGTTAACCTTTTGTGACAGAAAAGCTGAATATTTTTTAATAAAGACCACTTGAAAAACATGATTTTTAGCCCAAAACAAGTAAAAAGCAATTGGAAAAAATTGCCCGCCAAGGTGTACATAGCCTTTGAATATTGTACAGACTGGGGCTCAGCAACCTCTGGCACTCCAGCTATTGTAAAACTATAAGGCCTCTTTCACATGGGCCAGTTTTCCACCCGGGTGCAATGCGTGAGGTGAACGCATTGCATCCGCACTGAATCTGGACCCATTCATTTCTATGGGGCTGTGCACATGAGCGGTGATTTTCACGTATCTCTTGTGCGTTGTGTAAAAAATGGCAGCATGTTCTATATTCTTCATTTTTCATAGAAGTGAATGAGGCTGCATGAAAATCGCAAGCTTCCGCAAGCAAGTGCGGATGCGGTGCGATTTTCACGCATGGTTGCTAGGTGACGATCGGGATAGGGTCCCAATCTTTATTATTTTCCCTTATAACATGATTATAAGGGAAAATAACAGCATTCTTAATACAGAATGCTAAGTAAATTAGGGATGGAGGAATAAAAAATTTAAATGAAACTCACCTTATCCACTTGTTCGCGATGCCCGACTCGTCTTCTGTCTTCTTCTTTGATGACTTGGGAGGAAAAGGACCTTTGGTGACGTCACTGCGCTCATCACATGGTCCATCACGTGATCCATCACGTGATTATGTGATGGACCATGTGATGAGCGCAGTGACGTCACCAAAGGTCCTTTAGCTAGGTCCTGACGAAAGAAGAGGAGATCCACTACGCGATCAAGTGGATGGGGTGAGTTACATTTGTTTTTTTATTTTTAACCCCTCAATGGACATTTTACTAAGCATTCTGTATTAAGAATGCTATTATTTTCCCTTATAACCATATTATAAGGGAAAATATTAAAATCTACAGAACACCTAACCCAAACCCAAACTTCTGTGAAGAAGTCCGGGTTCGGGTCTGGGTATCAAACATGCCGATTTTTCTCACTCGCGTGCGAAACGCATTAAAACGCTTTGCACTCGCGCGGGAAAAATTGTGTATTTTCCCGCCATGCACCCGCATCCTATCCGGCCCTCACACGCGACACCAGTGTGAAAGAGGCCTAACTCCCAGCATGCACATTTTGCTCAGCTGTTCTCAGAACCTCCATATAAGTGAATAGAGCAAGCTGGGAATTGTAGTTTTGCAACAGATGACATGCCAGTGGTTGCTGATCCCTGGTTTAGAGCTTAGAACAGGCCATTAATATCATACTGGTGGGGCTCATCTACTTGACCACTGTGTTTTTTTTTTGTTTTTTTTTTGTTTTTTTTTACCTTTGCCTGTCTACCTGCATGCCATACATATAGAAGCTGTGCAGAGAATTGCAGGTTTGAGTGAAACGGTATGAAGCTGCAATACCCTGCACTGCCACTGCTAAATAGATGGCGTACAGGTATACACATTGTGGTAAACATGGAAGAGGCTGCAGCATTCACATGAGTACCGCAACACCTTGCAAAGTGCTGGTCACAGGGGAGAGTCAGACTCCTCCATTCTGATACTGATGGTCTATCTTAAGGATCCCAGAAACCCCTTTAATAAGCCTTTAAGCATTAATGAAGATTAAATTATATAATAAAAGAGGAAATAATTGTCACATTAGCATTACATTAAGCATCAGTACAAAATCTCAAAAATGTACCCATTAGGTTTCTAAATAGCCAAACATAGTTTAGGATGAAAACTCTGACAGTTGATGTATTACTGTCACAGCTCCCCACATAAAAGTAATAAGTTCTGGGAATTACCACTTTAGGTGGGCTGTAAAAATTGGTATAATATAGTTGAAGGCCCCCTTGCAGCTGTCGGATTAGTAATTACCAGTGGACATTTTTTCTGCAAGTGTGTTTTTTTCACTTGGATTTTTCTGAAAATTTGTGGCAAAATTATGAATTGTTGGATTTTATTCTTTGCATTGAGCATTCAAAACCTACATGTAATCCACATGTATTGCAGTGTAAATAGTGCAGAATTTTCCCAAAATACATTATAAATCTATAACATCTAAGCATGCCCTGACTGAGGAGAAGAATAATTAGAAATTATTATTATTTTTTTTTTATTGCCCCAACTTAGGGTAATAAAACTGCATGTAAACACTTAATGTCTATTAAAGGGGTTGTGTCATTTCAGCAAATGGCATTCATCATGCAGAAAAAGTTAATACAAGGCACTTACTAATGTATTGTGATTGTCCAGATTGCCTCCTTTGCTAGCTTCATAAATTTTTCCCTCAAATTATACACTGCTTGCATCCAGTGGTTACGACCATCATTTCATGCAGAATTTGTACCAAAATATGGTATATAATAAATATGACTGTCTAGTTTAGAAAAGCCATTTTTTTGTCTCTTGACCTCATAAACACTTATTTAAGCCATATTCTTATCAGTTTGATCAGAATTGAGTTCTAATGAGTGTTTATGAGGTCAGAAGATCAAAGATAAGATCTACACATGAGTCATGAAGGGATATAAAGAAAACAGAAAGTGATAGCTTGCAAATAGACAGATTTTTAAGGTCGTTTCAAATATGTGTTATGCAGATCCGTTAGGCTGTTTCAGCCTGCCGGATCTGTAAATACTGGGCACTACAGTGCGCTGCCTAACTACCGTCCAGCCCCATTCACTGTAATGGGGATTGGCAGAGATCTGGCCGCAAACCGGCAACTATGCAGAAAAGTAGCTGGACAAATACCGCTGCGTGCAGCAGTTTTTGTCCAGCTGCCTTTCAGCATACTTGCTGGGTAGCTGCCAAATCTCTGCCGATCCCCATTATAATGAATAGGACCGGTCTGTGATTAGGCAGCGCACGGTAGCACCAGGTATTCAATGAAGTCAGAAAGAGCAGACATTCAAATGTATAAATTACACGTTTTACTCTTTTCCCACAAAACTAGATATCAATCTGCTCAGCTTCTCCTGCTCTATAACATGCTGCTTGCAGATGGCATTCAATGTAGACATTCAAGGCAGATAGCATTGCATGTATTGGTGACAGGTTCTTTTTAAGGACCCTAAAATTTTGTAATCATAAATTATACTATGCAGTCGTTATATCTTCGAAAACATTACGTGAGTTCCCAAGGAAACAAGAGCCCTCCTCTTGTATCCATAGGAACTAACTGAAGACTCAGAAACCTATTTTGAGTCAATGTGTTACGGATTTCTCTGTAGGGCATCACAGCGAGGTTGTGCAGCTTTACTACTTCTATTACCTCATTATACATATCAGCTGTTTAACTCTTCAGGATATTTTTCTTCTATGCCATCTATAGTCCATTACCATTAATAAAGTCTCTTGTTTCTTAAGACAATGAAGATGGACTGCATTTGGTGAATTGCATGTTTGACGGCTTAAAAGAATAAACAGCCTGGAAAGTAACATAGACTTTGGCCAAGACTTAGGGTGGCCATATAGACATTAGTTTAAAGTCAATCAAAATGGACAATTTCAACCAAAATGAACTTTTGTGAGATGAAATTTAACAGAGAATGATTGTTTTAGCCGACCAATGACAGACCATCATCTTTTGAAGACAAGTTGGCCATGTTTAATATTTTCTTCTGATAGTCGGACAAAAGATATTTTGTTCAAAGAAAGATCAGTTGTGAAATAAAGATCTTTCTTTGAAAGAATGTTCTCAGAAAGATCTTTCTTTCATCGCCTGACTGAACATGTACAGTATGGGCAGTTTGAAGAACTGTAATGGACAATATGGTGTAAAGTGTCTGTGAAGTGAACGTTCACCAGATAACTGTATGTTCAAATACTGTTTAACCATCAACTTGTATCTGATGTGTGTGGCAACCTTTAGACTCACTTACGGAGATATTCTAAGACTGGATTTACAAACGCAGGTTTTAGTATAAAGGATATCAGCGCAGAATGCCCAAATTTATTAAAGAGGCACAGGGTGTGCCCCAGACGTTGAAATGTACATCGTCTATGAGCTAGCATTGATTTGAACTATTATTTACGTCAGCTTCTGGTTAAATGATAGTAAATCTGGTGGGCCACACCCCTCACATTAAGCCACACCCACTTTTATCACCACTGTCAAGCGAAAAGTCACAAATTATTGTGCAGTTATGGCATGCACCATAATTAGCAACTTTTTTTTACAATGCAATAAATAATTTAGTAAATGTCCCTCAATGTCCTTTCCTGTACAATGTCTGTTTTAGTACTGTAAGTATTTGCATTCCCTGCATACAAATAATTCTGGAGCACTACAAAACGCTATGTTGTGCTGTTCCTCTGGTATTCCTTCTAGAAGAAAATGACAACTGTGTGTTATAATTTCCCCATGTAAAGGGTTGTGTCACTATAGAATTTGGCACTGTCAGTTGCCTGGATAGCATCTAGGGCAGACTGGGAACCAAAAGTGGCCCCATTTTGTAGTTGGGTCCAAATTGACAGAAGACAGGGCCTAGGAGGTGGGGCCAGCAATATCATGCTGCAGCACATTATAGCACCATAACAGAACCAAATACCAAATACCCACATACAGCAGCACAAAATACATCCCCAAAAACTTCCACTGGCCAGCAGTGAGGAGGTTTCAGGCAGCCCCCTGGACATCGGCCCAGCGGGAACTTTCCCTGTAGGGTCTATGGCCAGACCGCCACTGATAGCGTCAGACTGTATAGGGACACACAAGTCACTGAACCCAAGATAATAATTCCACTTTACCGAAGTGTTCACAGAAACACTGTATCATTCTTATGAGATATATAGATGGACCCTTTATGATAAATGATAGGACAGTCAGGATATTGATATCACAGTTACTCTATGTCATGGCCACACTAGATAGGAATGAAATGTGAGGTTTATTGTCCCCAGATAAACACCAAAGTGGACTACAAACACAATAAAGTGAAGAAAAAATGTACCTTCTGTTCTAACAATGTCCTGCAAAAATATATAATTCCCTTGCTTCAGTGTACTGAGGGGCCCTCAACAAAATCCTGAGGTATTTTCCCCACTGTCAATGGGGTGCACAGATTAGTGGTGGTAGATTTGGAGTCATCCTGCTTTGGACAAATCCGAATCGTTTTGATTCTTTCTCTAAGCAGTATGGTTCCTAATCAACATACAGTATGGGTTCCACTGCCGCCAAATAAAGATGGCCTCCAGTAATGTGAGTCTCGCGCATGCTTTATTACTGTAAGTAGTGGCACATGCTGAACTGTATTACACTGCAAATCTGAATGCGGATTCCTTGTGGATTGTGGCACATTTAACGAATCTGGGCTCAAATTTGTTGTGTAATACAGTTCAACATGCGCAGCTATTTACAGTAATGGAGAATGTGTGAGACTCACATAGTCTCACATTACTGGCGGCCATCTTCATTCGGCGGCAGTAGAGCTCATACTGTATAATAAAGGTATGGTGATCGGGAAATCATACCATTTAGAGAAAGAATCAAAAAGATTTGGATGATACCAGAGAGAGAAATTACTAATAAATATGATATTTGGGGGTCTTAAACGTACTGCCTGGGGAATAGGAAGATACCATCCCAATGCACTGTCCCTGATTTGGGGTGAACACATGAACAAAAATGATTGGGTGGCATTCAGTTAGTCCTTACGTTGGGATACTGCGAGAAGTGTGCAACCAATATGGATGTGTGAGGTGCCGCTTCCATGCTGAAGGCAGTGATATCAATAGTATGACCTATTTATTGTACACACATCCAGTTGGTAACACAAAATTCTAAGAAGAATAACAGAAGAACAGAACAACATAAAGCTTGAGATTGCTTGTACCCAGCAATAGAGCTTATTGTAGCACAGGCTCATAAGTTGCTACTGTTAATACTTAGAAGGGTGAAATGACAAGTTAATTAACAGAAGAAAGAACAAACTGGTAGTTCAGGCAATTAATATGGTCCACAGATCAATGGATGTTGTCACAGCAAGTAATCTGATGACACATTAATGCCTGAATACTTCTGCTTATCAAAATCACTGGTAATTACATAGGAAACACTGTTATGTAATATACTATAACCTTTCCTATCAGCATATTCATGTTACAGTCTAGGAAATATTAATACACGTATTAGTAACAGGTAACAGGAACAGAACAGAACTGAGAGCAGGGTGTTAAATGCATAACATGATTTTCAAGCAAGCAGGATTATAGACCTGACAACCTCTAACATGCCTATGTATATACAGAAACTTCCCATTCCTATATCCACCATTGTAAAACAATAAATTATATAAATTTAGTTATGAAATAATCCCAGATAAATCAGACAGTCGCAGCATAGTTACTTTGGGTATTGTACGTAGCTGCACTAACTAGTGAACTATCACTAGGGTTGTCAAGAGATTTCTCAGATAGAAGAGAAGAGAATACCATACATAAGTAGTCAGATGGTAATAAAGAGAATTAAAGATTTTAAAGCTGAAGTGAGCTTCGATCATTTTGCACTTAAAGGGAATGTATCATCAGAAAATGACCTATTGTTTAAATGATGTTTTTATGTTTAACATATTTTTTAATAATTTTTGGCGGTTATTTTTTATTTTCCATGTCAATATCCATATTTAAACAAATGCCATAAAATCCTGCAGTTTTCACAATGGTCACTAAGCCTAATAGGCACTGCTTCTTGGTCTGAACAGATCACTTTACTGCAGTTACCTGCTTATCTATACACAGAGGTGATATCATTACAGACAGCTTTAGAAAGACTGGATTCCCCATTTACAATAAGTGATTGTCAAAGCTTATCTACTCCTTCCATGCACAATGACCTCCACACTGGTGACAGAGCATGCCTAGAAAACTCTCCCGTAGAAGTCAATGAGGTCACCTTCAGTCCATTGTCCATAGGGCGGTTGTAAAGCAATTTTTTTTAATACTTTCTAAATGCTGTTAAGAAGAGCTCAGGCAAGATGGCAGCCCCAGTAATTATGGTCAGGAAATAAAAAAATAAAAAATCTACAATCAGAAAATAAAAAGAGATTAGAAGAAAAGGATATGTGTTACTGCCTGGTTTTAAGTGGCAGTAAAATGTTGGGTGACATTTCCTTTAAAAGGAGCATTATCAATTGGAAAGTAGCGGCAAATTGAAGGAATGAATAATCTATTGAGAGCTCCGCCGGGGCACTAAGTGGAAGCTAGACTTACTGGACTAAGCAGTTCTGAGACTCTGTGACTGAGAACCGAGTTTCACTCAGAATGTCCTCAGAATAGGTCATCAATATCAGATGTTGGGTGACATTTTCTTTAAAAGGAGCATTATCAATTGGAAAGTAGTAGCAAATTTAAGGAATGAATAATCTATTGAGCGCTCCGCCATAGTGCATAGTGACTGAGAACTGAGTTTCACTCAGAATGTCCTCAGAATAGGTCATCAATATCAGATCGGTCAGAGTCCGACTGCCATCACCCGACTGATCAGCTGTTTAAAGAGAACTCAGCGCTTGTATAAGTTCACTGTTTACCTGCTCACTGTCAATACTACAGCAGCCAGCAGGTTCAATTACAGCTCCCCCATCCTATTCACTTGAAAAAGACGGAGCCGTCCTATTGAAGTGAATTTCACCTGCTCACTGTTGCAGTTTTGACAGTGAGCAGCAGGGGCGGACTGGTAACTTAAAGTGGCCTTGGGAAAAAAAATTAAAAGTGGCCCCATGTTGTAGGTGGATCCAAATTGACAGAAGATGGGGCAACACAAGTAGGCAGGGCCAGCAATACCACATCACAAAATAGAGTCCCATCAGAACCATATACCACAGTGCAGCACAATTAACTGCCCCAGAAGGTGTCCCTTTGTGGTGGTCATCAATAGATACATATTCTGTCCTTCTCCTTCTGTTGTCTCTGAGTGGGATATGGAGCAGGAGGCATAGGAGATGTGATGTAGGCCACGGCAGATTAATTCAGGAGGACATGTGCGGCCATTGTTTGGGTATATGAGCACTTGATTCTCTAAGCTTTACCCCTGATAGCTCATTATGTACCCGGCCAGTAGCCATGAGAAGGGTTTAGGTGGCCCCTTGGGCATCGGCCTACCGGGAAATTTCCCTGTAATGTCTATGGCAATCCGCCCCTGGCGAGCAGGTAAAGAGAAGACAGTGCTGATATGAGCGCTGCATTTTCTCTTCAAACAGCTGATCAGCAGGGGTGCCGACAGTCAACCCCTCCGCCAAACTGCTATTGATGACCTATTCTGAGGATACTGTAGGTCAATATAAAAAAGTAGAAAGCAGACAACCCCTTTTAAAGTTAAACGGGTTGTCCCATTTTTTAAAGTGATAGCTAATCCACCACTCCGCTGGTCTGTGTAGCTCTGTCACGAAAGTAGGCGTTTAAGCTGCACAGCAACGCCAACATCATAGCAGTGGTAGCTGCAGATGTAGTAGAGTTAACACACATGCTTTATGAGACGCGTTATCTAAACTAAATGCGTTAAGCAAACACCTTTAATTGCTTTTCAATGGCTTTTGTTTCAAGATACAAAGTTAACTCTGCTACATCGTGTAACTACTACGTTGCTGCTCGCTTAGACTTTAATGGACGTATCGCTGTAGTAAAAGCTTCTGTTGCTAGTGCTGTGTAGCTTTGGTGGCGACTTCCATTGATGGAGCTGTAAAGACCACATAGCTGATCAGCAGTGGTGCGAGGTGTTGAACCCCAGCTCATCAGCTACTGTAGGATAGGCCACCACTTAAAAAAAAACCTGGACAACACCTTTAAAGTTGCACCTAATTTAACAAATAACATGCACCATTTAATAAAAACTTTAGTAAAAACTTACATCAAATATTACCCTCATGATGAATTCCCCCATAAATGTTTCCAGATCACTGGCAATGCACTCAACAAACATGAAAATGTTCGTTTTTGAGAGCGGTGCTCACAGCAAGGGATGAACGGCATTTAATTTTTTACAGATTTTCCATAAGAGCAGCTTGTCCTTCTATAGACACAGTGAGCGCTACAAGCGTAAGCCAGAGATATAAAACTTCTCATAACATAAAATGCAAACCTAATAGCATACAGCTAAGTGAATGGCGCTGGCAGGATATGCAGCCGGAAGCACTCGGCTCATTATTTATGTGGTAGAAATAGAAGTGTGGTTTATTGCAATTCAATTTATTTACCAAGTACATTCTACAGCGACAAAAGAGAAATCATTTCTGTAATAATTCTGATGATGCTACTGATTTATCAATGCGATTTCCAACCAGCTCCTTCCTCTAGATGGAGCAGTATTGAATAGAAAAATACCCATCAGGATAATATTCAATGCCCCACTATAGCTAATAAAATAGGTAATGATGGAAAACAGAAGCATTCTGAGAAATAGCCATACAACAAAAAGATCAAATAGCCATACAGCAAAAAGATCAAAAATCTTAATGCTCACCGAAATAGTAGTAGTTACCCTGCATATCCCTCCGCTGATTACAAAATGGAGAGTTTGATCAAATTCTTTAGCTGCTTAATTGTAACAGAAATGACATTTTAAAGGTGTAAGACCATATACGTGTGGCATCTTTGCTGTGGTTTAGTTGCATTTATTTTTGTAAAAAAAAAAAAGTACAGGCTGTAGTATACTAATATTTTTCCCGAAAATCTCTAAAAACACAGCAAAACTGAACCTGATTACCTATGTATATTTCTTCATTATGTATTTCCCATTGCTTACGTACTACTGAAATATCCCATAGCTCCTTTCACAGATTGCCATCACTGTTTCCGACACACACACTCCATTCTATTTCACAGGAAGACATTCGAGCGACAGTATCATACGTTTTATAGAGTAGGAGAAAACCAGAGTGCTTACAGAAAACCCGGAATTCCGTCTGGCCCATTAACTATAATGGGGACTGGCGGAGATGCGGCCGCAACCTGGCAAATGTGTCGGGATTTTGCCGGGTGAAAATCGATGCACGCAGTGTTTTTTGTCTGGCTGATTCTCAGCATATTTGACAGGTTGTGCCCGGATCTCGGTCCCCATTATAGTTAATGGGCCCAGCAGGTATCAGGTAGTTATGCAGTAATAGATACAATATGCCACAGATCCATCTCTGCAAATATATAACATTAAAGGGGTTATTCTATGATTAATCAAAAAAATCTGACATCATATGGAACATGACAATCTCTCTAACAGAGCTAGAACCAGCCCTGTACCTCACATGGATCCAGAGAGCTCCACATTCATTGCTCCAATTGTTCTGATAGAATTATATCAAGCTATTAGTGATGAGCAGCATAAGCAATATTCGAATTGGCGATATTTCGCAAATTTTTGGCCGAATATTCGCCATAAATTTGGCAAATTCGCAAATTTGTGATCTCGAGTCATTGTTTACTTGATTGCGAAAATCAGCAATGTAATATTTTTGCAATAAATTTGTGATAAATTTGCGATTAGAATATTCAACACTATTCACAAATACGAATATATTGCACTATATTCTAAATATTCGCAAATTCTCAAAGTGGCAATATTCGCGATTAAAATTCACAATTCAAATATTCACACTCAACACTACAAGCAGAGCAGCTCAGGGAGTGTGTCCTTTCTGCTGCATCTCTCTCCCTATCACAGCTCAGGAGATGTATCCTTTCTGCTGCATCTCTCTCCCTATCACAGCTCAGGGAGTGTGTCCTTTCTGCTGCATCTCTCTCCCTATCACAGCTCAGGAGATGTATCCTTTCTGTTGCATCTCTCTCCCTATCACAGCTCGGGGGCATGCCCTTTCTGTTGCTTCTCAACAGGTATGTCCTTTCCACTGCATCTCTCTCTACCTATCACAGCTCAGAGGTTATGTCCTTTCTGCTTCACCTCTATTCCTATCACAGTCCATGGGGCATGTCCTTTCTGCTGCCACTCAGAGGATATGTCTATTCTGCTGCACCTCTATCCCTATCACAGTTCATGGAAAATTTCCTTTCTGCTGCAGCTCAAAACATATGTTCTTTCTGCTGCACCTCTATCCTTATCTCAGCTCAGGGGGTGCATCCTTTCTGCTGCTCTCTCTCTGTAACTGTCGCAACTTCTAAGAATATTCAGCTGGTGACAGTTGAGGAATGGAACTGAGCAGGTGGACAAAAAATAAGAAAAAGAAGAAATAGTAAGTGGTGATAAATATATTATTGAATAACTCAGTAGCTATAATACATTTTTAATTACATGCATTTACAAAATAATTCAGATCCAGGTGCTGGTTTGGAAAATGTAAAATATTTTTTTGTTGGACAGCCCCTTTAGATACACACAGAGATACAACATGGTAACCATAAATGGATGGAGTATTAAAAATACATACAACATAGATACACAGTACTGCTGTGTTCATGAGACCTAATAAGAGGCAGCACAACAAAGTAGTTATATATTTACCTGATCATTATTCATACTCTTTATGTATTTCGAGCATACTGATATTATGAGAATTGGGAGTCAAAAACCCTGCAAAAACGTAGAGAACCCAGCTGAACAATGCTTTATTATAAAGAAAGAACCATAGCAAAATTCTATCATAATTAACAGATCAAAAGCTATATTTTGTACAAATGTAATAGCAGCAGTGCTGGCTGAAACCCCTATGTATCAACCAAGATATTGATCTTCTCATAAATAAACCGTGGAAACCCTAGTGAGATTTGCTCAGCTTGGCAAACCTTCACAAGTTTATCTTAGCCTTGAATAAATGCACAGTTCGGGTTACCCAGGGTTCAATGGAATGTTACATGGTACATTTAATCCATAAAGGACAATATATCAGTCTAAGGGCTCATGCACACGACCGTATGTATTTTGCGGTCCGCAAAAAACGGATCCTCAAAAAATACGGATGACATCTTTGTGCATTCCATATTTTGCATAATGGAACAGCTGGCCCCTAATAGAACAGTACTATCCATGTCCATAATGCGGACAATAATAGGAGATGTTCTATTTTTTTTGCGCAACGGAAATACGGACATACGGAAACATAATGCACACGGAGTAACTTGCATTTTTTTGCGCACCCATTGAAATGAATGGTTCCAGATATGGTCCGCAAAAAAAAAAACAGAACAGACACAGTAAGAAAATATGTTAGTGTGCATGAGCCCTAATACTGTATTCTGTAAGTGACATTGATCATGTACAGAAAGTAAATACAAAGCACTTACTAATGTATTGTGATTGTCCATATTGCCTCCTTTTCATTTTCCATCACATTATACACTGCTCGTTTCCATGGTTACGGCCACCTTGCATTCCATCAGTGGTAGCCGTGCTTGAACATTATAGGATGCAAATAAATCTCCACTTTATTGCCGTAAGCAGAATACAGGTAGGGTGATGCGTTTCGGCTAAACAGCCTTTTTCAAACAAGACTGATTATTTCTACAAATTGAACATTATAGGACAAAGCACCGGCGTCTCTGTTGGCTGGAACCATGGGAGTGCGCATAGGCAAGCATGCGTAGCAGCTCTTATCCCGGCCACCTCATATCTGTGCTGCAGTGGTGGTCATATTCCCTGGAAACAAGCCGTTTATAATGATGGAAATGATGGAAAAATTTACGTAGCCAGCAGATTAGGCAATATGGACAATCACAATACATTAGTAAGTGCCTTGTATTGCGTTTTTCTACATGATAAATGCCATTTGCTGAAGTGAGACAAACCCTTTAAAGAATACTGTTCTGCTGCAGCATAGCAATAATGTGATACTATTGTTATTAAATGTATGAATGTATCCTCTCGGGAGCATAGCTATAGCGGAAGCAGGGGATGAGGCTGCTACGGGGCACAAACTAAGAAGGGACCCACTTGGGAGGAGTACTGAAATATTTTATCGCCAGCAGTATTATACAATAACATTATATACAGTGACAGTATATAAAGTCTGACATATACTATATACATGTAGGAAACAGACGGAGCAGGGTGAGGGTTGCACGGGAGGAGGAGGTTACTGGGGGGGCAGCATTTAAAATATGTTATGGGGCACGGTCAGTTCTAGTTATGCCACTGTATCCTTTAGTATATAATCAGATCCAAACCAGGGTTTTGGAGTAGAGATGAACAAATTAATTTGTTAGAATCAAAATTCAACTTAACTTTTTGAAAAAATTCTGATTCGGTAGAATGTTTAGATAGAAAAAGAGAGAGGTGATTTTCCAGTGATTTACAACACTTTCAATTTGGGTAGAATTGATTTGTACTCAAATCAAATTTCTTGGCTGATCCGGACAAATCGGACTGCAACAAATTTTTGGAAATTCACAGGTTTATAGGTAGAAGGGATTGTGCCCCGGGTGCTATGTTTTGGAAATTTGCTGGTTCATACTGTAGGTAGAGGGTAGAGGGGATTGTGCCCCGGGTGCTATGTGCTGTTAAACTCAACCAAGCCACTGCATCTTGGCCAGGGCGTTTTATTACAGGGGTAGGGCATTTTACAAAATTGTTGCTCCTGGTTATGATCCAAACTCATCAACAAAGCCCTTGAACATACTAGTCACAGACATACAGATTCTATTATAATTTCCTTTCGAAAGCAGGATCTATAAATGTAATATACTGAATTTCCATTTCATTACTTCAACATCTCTGTAGAGCTCAATACAATAAGTAATCAGAAGTAGGATTGTGATGTTCTTCTACTGTCTACCAGCTAATAGCATTCTACACCACTGTATATCTTCTGTATATATCTAATGTATACAGCATTAAAGAAGATCCCTAAAGTATTTTTTTTTATCTTGAATCTAACCTAAAAATGTCAAAACAGTCATCAAAATTGTATTGATGTGTTGATATAATGAAATAAATACCAGGGAAAGCCGTGAACACAGCACAGATTTGCCAAAGAAGATTTTCTTTCCCCATGATAATAGTATAATTGACTGTTTTGTGCTAGAGGCTATTGAACAAAATGATTATCATAAAGTATCATATATGTCTGGTTATGGTTCATGAAATGATGATTTGTCAATTGGGTACAATTTTATTTGTTAATGAAATAACCAGTTTTTCAGACAACAAGGCTAGTTTCACAAGTGTGGCACATCTCTCCAGCTGGCTGTTCTGCCGGACAAAAAACACTATCTGCAGTGTTTTTTTGTCTGTCCAAATTTGCCAGGGAGCGGTTGGATCTCCACCGGATCCCATTATACTCAATGGGGTCCGGCGGGCAGGCAGCAGTATCCAGATTCGGAGAACTCCAATGACAGAACAGCCTGCCAGACAGCTATGCCGCAGATGTAAAACTAGCCTAAGGTCTCAGTCTCCTGTTCCTAGAGCAAGCACAAGGATTCCCCATGGCCCCTTACTACAGAGCAATACTTCCAGTAGAGAATATTACTCTAAGGCTAGGCTGACAGAACTGTCCTTATATACAGCTGAAATTTTCACATCGCAATCACATTTGGAGACTTCTGTTGGAGGTATACATCAAGAGGACACCTTATGTGTACATTCAACTGAAGGCTGCAGTGTGTTTCATCCGCAGTCAGAATTTGTCACTTCTCTGCTTCTTCTATTAGGAACATTACTCAATAAACACTACTACTCCCATTTCTGCTACCACCACTCCCTCCTCTCCTTGCTATGTTGCAGTTGAAGCATATTATTTTTGATAAATTCTATATTTCTTGCTATATTTTATAGCAGTCAGATCAGACTGGGTACCTGAAATTAAGCTGGAAATCCAAGCATAGACAAAGAATTCTAAATGTTTGGCTGTCTACAGCCACCACTAGAGGGAGCTTAGGAGCTTATTATATACTGTTTGTGGGCTTATTACGCTTATTATATACTGTTTGATGTGTTTGCTATGCTTATTATATACTGCTTGATGTCAATAAAAAAAATCTAAAGAACCTTCTACTGGTGACTATAGATATTACCAGGCAAATATCATTTAATTCTAAGTGTATGCACGGTTTAAGTAAAAATGGAACTGTAGCCACTATGATATGACCACTATAAGTATATATTAAGAAACAAATCAAGAATATTAGACCTAGACTATTAAAATGGTGTTTATGTGTACACATTGACTTTCATTCCCTATGTAATCCAGGTCTATTCCTTTTTCTCCAACCTAATGTCTTGAAGTGTTCCAAGTGCCACTTATTTGTACAAGGCACATATACACAGATTAATGACTATAAACCAAAACAGGAAAATTGTGGTCAGTATGACTAGAAATTGCAACCACAAAGCAGGGGCGTTGCTAGGTTATAACATTCGGGGCCTGGGCCCCTGATGTTTTGTCCCAGGCCCCGAATTTCCTGCCTGCCAGATAGATACAACTGTATTGCTGTCCTCAGGACGGCAATACAATTGAATCTAATGCCCTGCAAGAGCTGAAGGACCTGTGATGACATCACAGTCTATGTTATCAGGTTTTTATGCAGTAGCTGAAAAGGACCTGTGATGATATCACCATCATGTGACCAGTGCAGGAGAGGATGACTCAGCAGTGAAGAGAAGTCCTGGGAAGAAGCTGTGGTGAAGTCTGTACATGAAGAGAGGTAAGTGAAGGGGTAGATTACTCAGTGTGAAAGGCAGAGCAATGTTGGGAGTTGTAATTATTTAACTGGGACTGTATGTTAGGGCTGAAGGGAGGAAAATTATTTACATAGGACAGGGGGTGGAGTAATGTTATTTACATGGGACTGAATGTTGAGGGGTAATGCTATTTACATGGGACTGCATGTTCAAGGTGGCTGGGGAGGGGGTGATGTTATTTACATGGGACTGTATGTTGAAGATGTCTGGGGGGTTGTTATTGGAGGAGGCAGGAGAGATGGTGTGATGTTATTTACATAGGACTGTATACTGGAGGGGGCTGTAGATAGAGAAGGATGTTATTTACATGGGACTGTATACTGGAGGGGGCTGGAGAGATGGTGTGATGTTATTTACATGGGACTCTATGGTGGAGGGGCTGAGGAATTATAATTTCTGAGGACAGTGAACGGAGGAATATAACTACAGGGGGCACTGCAGGGAGCATTATAAATACTGGGAGCACTCCAGGGCGAACATAACAGTAGGGGGCGATATAAAAACTGGGGCACTTCAGGGTTAGCATTATAACCGTAGGGGGCATTATAAATACTGTGGACATTAGACGTTCTTATTACTACTGGGGGCTCTTTTGGAGGGACTTATAGATCCACATTATTACTAAGAGCACTATGGGGGGGCCTTATTACTACTGAGGGGTCTGTAGAGAGCTTTATTACCACTGGGGGAACAATAGGGGGCCTTATTTCTACTGGGGGCTCTGTAAGGGCATTATTAATACTGGAGGGCTCTTCTACTAATGGAGGCACTATTGGGGAGCACTATCACTGTTGGAGGCACTGTAGGGTGCAGTATTACTAATGAGGGAATTCTGGAAGGGAATTACTATTGGTGGGACTATGAGGAGGACTATTACTATTGGGGGCACTCATTTTCCTTCAGGATAGTATTTGGGGGTACAGCGAGCAGCAGGATAACACAGTGGGGACTCCAGTTTGGTAGATGATGATAGAAATGTGAGGAAGCTAAGATGTCCGTGTGTCACACTGTACAAAGATGAGGCGCGGCTGAGAGAAGTTATATGGACCAAATGGAGAAGATGATGACAGGGAAGATCTACATCAGAGGAGACGTCACCAGGGAGGCACTGGATGTGAGCAGTACGTGCTGCTATATAGCAAGTACAGCAAAATGTCTTCAGTGCTAGTGTTTTCCGGGGGAGAAGGTTTGGTTATGGGAGTGCGTTTGGTCGACTCAGAGAATTGGGCCATATGCATTGGGACTTAGGCCCCAGATCTTTTAAGACCCTAGCAACGCCCCTGCCAAAAAGTATGAACATGAGCTAAAGAAACATGATGAACATGAGCTAAAGAAAACACTAATTACTCTAGAAGCCTGTAAGTATTGCTGGGAGATTGATGTCTTGAAGAAATAATTATATATTTTAAAAAAATACGAAAAAGGATAATTGGTGAAAAAATGAAATTGATTACATGTCATAAGTTTGATTTATACCCGTACAATTTATAGCAATTATTTATGACACCGTTGATTGTAGATTTATGCTGAAAATCGTAATTAGGCTTTAACACCAATACAACAAGCTCAGCTAATTTTAGTCATGGCTAATGCAAACAATGGCACTAATGTGGTAACAGTTATATTATTGAGAATATCTTTATTACATAAACTAACACTGGAGTCATGGTGACTGATTGTGTTTTCCCTATATCTCAGTGTAGTGAGGAAACTATTAAAGGGATTGTTCAGGTTAATTAAAAATCTTAAAAAATGGCCTAGAAGGGCTTAAAATAAAATAAAAAAATCATTCAATACTCACCTCTTTCTCCAGTATCGTTCTCTTCGGCGCTGGTCCATTTCTCTTGCCACTGTCTGTTTATAAACAGTAGCGGTGATGTACTGGGATATTGCATGTGACCACTGCAGCTAATAACTGTCCTGAGTGGTCTACCACTGGGAACAATGAATCATTACAATAGTCATGTTCTGTATCCAATATGTTACTGTACACATCACCAACACTGTGATATGCACAGTTACCTGCACGTGTATGGGATGTCACCGCTGTGGTAAGTTTTCCTCAGCGGGAGAGGACAGTGACTGTTTGTAAATTCAGCGGAAGCAGAACCAAACCAGCAGAAAACGGTGCTAGAGAAACTGGTGAGTATTGAACATTTTTTAAGACATTTTAGGGCTTGTCCAATTTTAATTCTCGCAAATACCCCTTTAAATACAGTGGTGTATAAAAGTTTGTGAATCTTTCCGAATTTTCCATATTGCTGCATTAATTTTATCTAAAACTACTTCAGATTAACTAAAAGTAGATAAAGATAACCAAATCCAACAAATGAGTAAACATTTTTAGACTTGGGCATTTATTTATTTATTATGTAAAATGAACTACAATCACATCTGTCAGTGGCATAAGCTGGTTTAGTGCAAGCAAATCCTACTGTATAATAAAGAAAGTTCTGCAACTTCCTAATATAATTCATAATTTTCTTACAGGTTCTGCTGGCTGTAGATGAATGGAAACCGTAACTTATTTCTTCCAGTGGTTGAGACTTTGGTGTTGATATGTTTTGGCAATGTGCAGACATGAAGGAACAAATCTGCGGTAGCTTATATCACACATCGGTGACAAATCCGCAGGGAATCTACAGCAAAATCTGTATATATTAAAGATATATTCCAATGCAAATAAACAGTTCCCAAAGACCACAAATGCTGGAAAAAATTGCTGAATTTTTCTCACCTCCCCATTTCCCTCAGCTGCCATTCCGATGGTCCGGGGTCCCTGCTGTGCTCTACTTCCTGCTCCTGTATCGGCATGGCAGGAAATGGTTGTGAATGCTACTCAGCCAATCATAGCCAATTCCTGCCAGGAGCAAGAAGAAGAGAGCAGCTGCGACCCCGGCCCCATTGCTCATTCTTTTGGTGATTGGTAACACATTTACATAGGGCAATATAAACACTCATTCCTGACAAGCGGCCCAATAATCGTAGATAAGGCCCTTTCATAACATAAAATTGTAGGGGTATAATTATGGGAGGGACATACACATATCTGTTAGCATAGCTTCATCAGAATTTTTTTCACTCTACCCTTAAAACAGAAACTAAATCAACTACTGTCTATAAGATGAATACAAAGGGGTAAACTTGTGGCTGCTAAAAGTTACCACTGTGTATAAACTACAATCCGAATGCTGCCCCTTCATATTATGCCTGGTATCTGATAGCTGCTCTCAGCCAATCATTATTACTTGGAAAGCTTATAATGATGCTGACTGGCTGATAGCTTCTGATGTTGTAGTTTCCTATACTGCCCCCAATACTAGATTCAGTGTGCAGTCTAATAAATTGTTAAATCATATATGGAGACCTTTCAACGGCACTTTAGCGATGTATTGATGGTGCCCTAAACCTACATGATACGTTAAGCATTACCTTTGCAAAGCGCTAGAGATCAGTGAATTAAATTTAAACAACTCAATTTGACCTGAATTTTGTAGCAATGTGAGTCACATCCAAACTTTTGGTGATTTGATTTGAGTGAATTTTGGGGAAAGGGTAAGAAAGAGAGAGAAAGAGAGAGATAATAAAAAAAAAACTTCCAGGCCAACCGGAGCATGTTCGGATCCCAGATCAAAACGGTCCAGCAATTCAAACACAAATCAAATTTTGAGTGATTAGCTCATCTTTACAAATCATCATTAATTTTAATAAACACAAGGAAGAGAACGACTGTCTAGCACATTAAAAAAAATATAACACATCATTGAACTGACATTGAAGGTTTGACACTGACATGAACCAGGCATTATTAAATAACTAATCATGTGTGAACCCTTAAAATGAGTACACTGCGTACAGAATTATTAGGCAAATGAGTATTTTGACCACATCATCCTCTTTATGCATGTTGTCTTACTCCAAGCTGTATAGGCTCGAAAGCCTACTACCAATTAAGCATATTAGGTGATGTGCATCTCTGTAATGAGAAGGGGTGTGGTCTAATGACATCAACACCCTATATTAGGTGTGCATAATTATTAGGCAACTTCCTTTCCTTTGGCAAAATGGGTCATTAGAAGGACTTGACAGGCTCAGAAAAGTCAAAAATAGTGAGATATCTTGCAGAGGGATGCAGCACTCTTAAAATTGCAAAGCTTCTGAAGCGTGATCATCGAACAATCAAGCGTTTCATTCAAAATAGTCAACAGGGTCGCAAGAAGCGTGTGGAAAAACCAAGGCGCAAAATAACTGCCCATGAACTGAGAAAAGTCAAGCGTGCAGCTGCCAAGATGCCACTTGCCACCAGTTTGGCCATATTTCAGAGCTGCAACATCACTGGAGTGCCCAAAAGCACAAGGTGTGCAATACTCACAGACATGGCCAAGGTAAGAAAGGCTGAAAGACGACCACCACTGAACAAGACACACAAGCTGAAACGTCAAGACTGGGCCAAGAAATATCTTAAGACTGATTTTTCTAAGGTTTTATGGACTGATGAAATGAGAGTGAGTCTTGATGGGCCAGATGGATGGGCAGAGAGCTCCAGTCCGACTCAGACGCCAGCAAGGTGGAGGTGGAGTACTGGTTTGGGCTGGTATCATCAAAGATGAGCTTGTGGGGCCTTTTCGGGTTGAGGATGGAGTCAAGCTCAACTCCCAGTCCTACTGCCAGTTTCTGGAAGAAACCTTCTTCAAGCAGTGGTACAGGAAGAAGTCTGCATCCTTCAAGAAAAACATGATTTTCATGCAGGACAATGCTCCATCACATGCGTCCAAGTACTCCACAGCGTGGCTGGCAAGAAAGGGTATAAAAGAAGAAAATCTAATGACATGGCCTCCTTGTTCACCTGATCTGAACCCCATTGAGAACCTGTGGTCCATCATCAAATGTGAGATTTACAAGGAGGGAAAACAGTACACCTCTCTGAACAGTGTCTGGGAGGCTGTGGTTGCTGCTGCACGCAATGTTGATGGTGAACAGATCAAAACACTGACAGAATCCATGGATGACAGGCTTTTGAGTGTCCTTGCAAAGAAAGGTGGCTATATTGGTCACTGATTTGTTTTTGTTTTGTTTTTGAATGTCAGAAATGTATATTTGTGAATGTTGAGATGTTATATTGGTTTCACTGGTAAAAATAAATAATTGAAATGGGTATATATTTGTTTTTTGTTAAGTTGCCTAATAATTATGCACAGTAATAGTCACCTGCACACACAGATATCCCCCTAAAATAGCTAAAACTAAAAACAAACTAAAAACTACTTCCAAAAATATTCAGCTTTGATATTAATGAGTTTTTTGGGTTCATTGAGAACATGGTTGTTGTTCAATAATAAAATTAATCCTCAAAAATACAACTTGCCTAATAATTCTGCACTCCCTGTATATTAAATAGCTGAAATATAATAATATACACTGATCACCGTATAAATAATTTCCCCCTGTCATAATGTTAAACTTACTGCTGAAAAGTCAAGCTCCCTACATGACACACTCAAGATACGGCGGCAGAAAAGCAGGGATTAATATTTATTCCCTGTTAAACTGTCTTGCATTGGGCTGCTTTGCCACATGCATTTGCATGATTGAAATGGGAAGCATGTCAGTTGACGGTTCACATTTAAATGAGCGACCAAGGGAGGGTGGACAGTTTAGGGTACATGTCATCTTTTCGCTGCCACGTTGGAAATTTGCATAAGCTGTAAAAGTAAAAAATGTTTTCCAAATAATCATTCTCGACCATGCTCGATCTGAATTTTTTTTTTCATACATTCGAACAGTTACAAAATCATCAATTATTTGTCATATAGATATATAGACATTTTTATATTGCACAATCATTTTGTCCCAAATTAGAATGATTAAAGGCTTTGTACACAACTTTGGAAGCAATTATTTTTCATTTCACAAATTTTTTGGCTAAAAATCATATTTATTAAAAATATTGAGCCATTCTGTCACAAAGGGTTAACTGTTTTTCTAACTGTGTGACTGGTACTTTTACTCTCACTTTGTGCCATTCATCTAATAACCCTTATCTCTAAACTACTAAGAGGTTATAAACATTTATTAGTAAGATAATAACTAAGCTATGATGAGGGTTTATAATGTGAGAAAGCAGAGATAAGAAGTCAGTCTGCTCCCCAGATGACGCAAAAGACAAAAAATCCACAGGCAGCTAATAGAGCATGTCAGTGCTGTACACAAAACAGGATTCCATATCTTTAATAAAGACCAATTGAAAAAAATATTTTAGCTCAATATAAGTACAATGCAATAATTAAAAAAAATGCCCCCAAAGGTGTACATAGCATTTAAAGGGGTTATCCAATCCTAAAAAAAAGCCCCCCCCCCCATATGCTGGGCCCCCCACGCTGAATATATTTTCCCGGGTCCCCGCTCCATGTGCTGGTCCTTGTCCGCGCACCGCCACTGGTGCTTCTCCCCATGCACGGATGAAAACATCCGATGTTGGGGGGGGGGAACAGCCAATGGCATGTGGGGACAGGAACGAGCCTCCCTAGTGTCACCCGCGATGCTAGGGAGGCTCGTCCCCACCTGCCATTGGCTGCCCCCCTCCCAGCCCTGACACTAGATGTTTTCATCCGTGCACGGGGAGAAGCAGCAGCAACAGTGCGGGGACCAAGACCAGCACAGGGAGCGGGGGAGTATATTCAGCATGTGGGGCCCGGCATATGAGGGGGCTTTTTTTAGGATTGGATAACCCCTTTAAAGCCTCATGCACACAACCATATTACAGATGCTTTTCGTAAAGATCTGTAATACATAGAACACCCATGCTGTACCTCAGTGTTTTCCCTTAGCAGCAACGTTTCATACTGTGCTGGGACTTATAGGAACTCCACGTGCCTGTGTGCCATTTATAATAAGATTATCAATTACAGTTAGTTAGAGATCAGTTACAGCTTTGCACAATTTTAATGCTCATGCATACATCTTATGCCATATTACCATATGAATCCATTTTGCATGCTACTATATGTATGGCCTTCGCTAGACACTAAGGGCCAGATTTATCATTACCAAACATTTTTCGAATTTATCACAATTAATTATTTTAAGAATAATCAATTATTAGAAGCCCATATTTGCTGATGCCATAGACATCATTGGCATATCCACACATCAAGCATGTGCAGCTGTTTCTATAATTCCCATACATGAAAGAGCCACACACAAACAGGGCATACTTCACCCTGTAAAACGGACTACAAAAGAACCCTGTTCTCCTGATAATTCCCCTGCATGTATCATAAATATCTATGGGTGGAATACCCCTTTAATTTTAAACACCTTATACAACACTAAAATAAAGAACAAAGTTTTATTAAGGCTTAGAGTCATTTCCAGAGCAAATGATAACTAAAAAATACAACTTCAACTTGAATGCATTTTTTATATATTTTCTGTGACATTACTTCTACCTTCAAATAAGATGTCACCTCGCTATTGGTTTGCCCAGCCAGTATATTAATAATGTATTTAAACCAGCCCTGTCATTTACCAAGCACTTTTTCTTGGTCTTCTAGAAACTACCGAAGTAATACCGTTGGAATATTACATTTTTTTTCAACATAATTTCTATTTTACAGCTCCACTGTATAATGTGTACCTGAACCAATATAAAAAGCATAGACCTGCAGCAAGATATTACATTTTTAAATTTTCATGCTTCAATAGACAAGTAATATTAGTCTTTCCAAGGAGACCACGTCTGTAAACCTTCCCGCTTGCAAATGCAATAAGAGTAATTGTGCTTGAATAAAAACAAGACTGATTAAAATGCCTTGATGCTGTCAGTGCAGATAGAGTTTAGAACTTTTAGGAGAATAGTAAAGCTCAGTATATTCTCTTAGGTGGTTGTCCAGAGAGTTTATTGAAGGGAGGCCACAAATTACTATGTTGATATAAAGGGCATCATATTTCCAGCATGGACATCATTTTCCAGCATGGACTATCACATTTTGGAGAGTATGATGCACAAGAATTTGATACATTCGTTATAATTAGTGTTGAGCGAATTGAGCTATGGATCCAAGATACAAAGTTTATTCGCTCAAAACTTCATTTTAATGCTGTTAGGAGACCCCTCTCCATACAGCATTAAAAGATATGGCCTCCAACGTGGTGAAATTTGTTATCACCGAAGAATGTTGGCATTTAGTTTTTAAAGGGGTTGTCCAGGTTCAGAGCTGAGCCTGAACATATCCCCATTTTCACTCTTCCGGCCCCGCTGACATAAGCATCGGAGCTTTTCTTGCTCATCTGCTCTCTTTTGCCCTGTGCTGAATCGCACAGGACAAAGGTCTTTTCTTGAGATCCGGTGACGTACCGGGCTCTCCATAGAATAAGTTAGGCAGTGAGCCCGGTGACATAACTAATGCACTAATGGGGGGGCTTTAACACTGCCCTAGCCTATAAAATGGCTAGGGCAGTGCTACAGCCCGCCCATCAGAACTGGTGACATCACCAGGAACACTGCTAGGCCTCTGCCTAGCAGTGTAATAATATAAATAAAAAAGCCCTTGCCCTGCGCAAATCAGAGCAGGGCAAGGGAAAGCATCAGGGTGGCCGGAGGAGTGAAAATGGGGATATGTCCAGGTTCAGCTCTGAACCCAAACAGCCCCTTTAAAGTTGAAAACTATTTTAAAGCAGGAATACGATGTTGGCTTCAGTACCAGTTGGTACCGAGGTACTAAATCCGACTTCCGATCCAAGTTTTAAAATAAAAAAATCAAAGTCCGAAGTTATTCACTGAAGTCCCGCGAGACTTCGGTGACAATGAATTTCCCTCGCCAGAGCCCATATGTTTGAATAGTGTACAGAGACAAATCTCCGTACAGCATTCAAATGAAGTTTTGAGCGAATCGACTTTTGATCTTGGATCCGAAGCTCGACTCGCTCAACACTAGTTATAATGAATTATACAATTAGGCCCATATATATTTGGGCACTGACACAAATTTTGTTTTTATTACCTGTTTACTAAAACATATTTAAGTCATAGTTATATAATGGGCATGGACATAAAGTCTAGACTTTTAGCTTTCATTTGAGGGTATCCACATAAAAATTGGATGAAGGGTTTAGGAGTTTCAGCTCCATGTGGCACCCTGTTTTTAAAGGGACCAAAAGTAATTGGACAATTGACTCAAAGGCTGTTTCATGGGCAGGTGTGGGCAGTTCCTTCATTATTTCAGTCTCAATTAAGCACATAAAAGGCCTGGAGTTAATTTGAGGTGTGTTGCTTGCATTTTGAATGAACTCTCCTTGCAGGTGAAACAAGACATCCTTCATCTGCGAATACAAAAAAAAAACAAAAAAACATCCAAGAAATTGCTACACTATAAGGAGTGGCAAAATCTACAATTTGGTACATCCTGAGAAAGAAAGCACTGGTGACCTCAACGATGCAAAAAAAACCTGGACACCCATGATCAAAAGCATACCACATCATCTGTAAAACACAGAGGAGGCAGTGTAATGGCTTGGGCATGCATGGCTGCCAGTGGCACTGGGTCCCCAGTGAAACAGGACAGAAGCACCCAGATGAATTCTGGGGTTTTCAGAGACATACTGTGTGCTCAAATCCAGCCAAATGCAGCCAAACTGATTGGTCGGAGTTTCATAATACAGATGGACAATGACACAAAACATAAAGCCAAAGCAACCCAGGAGTTTATTAAAGCAAAGAAATTGAATATTCTTGAATGGCCAAGTCAGTCACCTGATCTGAACCCTCATAGAGAAAGGTCCACAAACAAACAGCAACTGAAAACAGTAAAGGCCTGGCAGAGCAGTAAAAAGGAGGAAACACAGCATCTGGTGATGTCCATGAGTTCAAGACTTCAGGCATCCATTGCCAAGAAAGGGTTTTCAACCAAGTATTAGAAATTAACATTTTATTTACAATTATTGAATTTGTCCAATTACTTTTTAGCCCCTGAAATAAAGGGATTGAGTTTAAAAAATGATTTAGTTCCTCACATTTTTATGCAATAATTGTATTCAACCCATTGAATTAAAGCTGAAAGTCTAAACTTCAACTGCATCTGAATTGTTTTGTTCAAAACACATTGTGGTAATGTACAGAACAAGAATTAGAAAAATGTTGTCACTGTCCAAATATATATGGAGATAACTGTATAATGACATACATGTACAAAACCCACAACATAAAACAAGTGCTCCTTTACCAAGTGCATGGTAAAAAAACTAATTTTAAAATGTTATGCTCTGGGGGCATATAAAGTCTTTCAATGACAGAAGGAGAACAACAGATCCTCCTCTTCTCCCTGTGCGCTGTCAACAAATCTCCTGTTGGCTCCTTTCTCCTCTACCTACAGATGGTATCTACAGATCCCACTTCATTCTGATCCCCACTATAACTTATTAAACAGTCTTCATTAAAAATAGCCTACTATTTAGTATAAGTAACAAAGCTCAGTTATCCTGCTGAGTGTGGCATAGTTCTAACAGAAAACTGCTCCTGGCTATGTCAGGTCTCTCTGCTCTTCCCCTTCCTTCTCTAAATGTTAGAGACATCAGCAGAGCAGCAGAGATGTGGTTGTACAGGAACATCAAAGAGTGAAAGGGGGGAATCATCCAAGTCTTCAGGGAGGGTACACGACACAGGTTGTTCTGTATCAGGGTATACAGTCGTGGCCAAAATTTTGAGAATTACATAAATATTGGAAATTGGAAAAGTTGCTTAATTTTTTATAATAGCAATTTGCATATACTCCAGAATGTTATGAAGAGTGATCAGATGAATTGCATAGTCCTTCTTTGCCATGAAAATTTACTTAATCCCAAAAAAAAACTTTCCACTCCATTTCATTGCTGTCATTAAAGGACCTGCTGAGATCATTTCAGTAATCGTCTTGTTAACTCAGGTGAGAATGTTGACGAGCACAAGGCTGGAGATCATTATGTCAGGCTGATTGGGTTAAAATGGCAGACTGGACATGTTAAAAGGAGGGTGATGCTTGAAATCATTGTTCTTCCATTGTTAACCATGGTGACCTGCAAAGAAATGTGTGCAGTCATCATTGTGTTGCATAAAAATGGCTTCACAGGCAAGGATATTGTGGCTACTAAGATTGCACCTCAATCAACAATTTATAGGATCATCAAGAACTTCAAGGAAAGAGGTTCAATTCTTGTTAAGAAGGCTTCAGGGCGTCCAAGAAAGTCCAGCAAGCGCCAGGATCGTCTCCTAAAGAGGATTATGCTGCGGGATCGGAGTGCCACCAGTGCAGAGCTTGCTCAGGAATGGCAGCAGGCAGGTGGGAGCGCATCTGCACGCACAGTGAGGCAAAGACTTTTGGAAGATGGCCTGGTGTCAAGAAGGGCAGCAAAGAAGCCACTTCTCTCCAAAAAAAACATCAGGGACAGATTGATCTTCTGCAGAAAGTATGGTGAATGGACTGCTGAGGACTGGGGCAAACTCATATTCTCCGATGAAGCCTCTTTCCGATTGTTTGGGGCATTTGGAAAAAGGCTTGTCCGGAGAAAAAAAGGTGAGCGCTACCATCAGTCCTGTGTCATGCCAACAGTAAAGCATCCTGAGACCATTCATGTGTGGGGTTGCTTCTCATCCAAGGGAGTGGGCTCACTCACAATTTTGGCCAAAAACACAGCCATGAATAAAGAATGGTACCAAAACACCCTCCAACAGCAACTTCTTCCAACAATCCAACAACAGTTTGGTGAAGAACAATGCATTTTCCAGCACTGACAGGCAAAAGTGATAACTAAGTGGCTCGGGGACCAAAACGTTGACATTTTGGGTCCATGGCTTGGAAACTCCCCAGATCTTAATCCCATTGAGAACTTGTGGTCAATCCTCAAGAGGCGGGTGGACAAACAAAAACCCACTAATTCTGACAAACTCCAAGAAGTGATTATGAAAGAATGGGTTGCTATCAGTCAGGAATTGGCCCAGAAGTTGATTGAGAGCATGCCCAGTCGAATTGCAGAGGTCCTGAAAAAGAAGGGTCAACACTGCAAATACTGACTCTTTGCATAAATGTCATGTAATTGTCGATAAAAGCCTTTGAAACGTATGAAGTGCGTGTAATTATATTTCACTACATCACAGAAACAACTGAAACAAAGATCTAAAAGCAGTTTAGCAGCAAACTTTGTGAAAACTAATATTTGTGTCATTCTCAAAACTTTTGGCCACGACTGTACATAGGTAGAGAAGCATTTGGTTCAATGTATCAGTGGGAGGGTGTGAATGACACAAGCTCTGTGTCTGTGTAAAGAGAGAGAAGAGAACCCATGGTGTCTCCTTCAAGGGTAGAAAAATTACACACTGCTCAGCATCAGTGTGTGACATCACAAGGGAGAAAAGATCGATAATGGACTTTAGAATAAGAACTGAATCGAGGAAAGAAACTGAATTGATAAAGAAGTGCTAGTAAAGACAGCTGCATCGTAAATCCACAGGCCTCATGTCCTTCATGTATTACTGTGAAGGCACACTCACATGAGAATGGTTAAAAACTAAGATGGAAACTGCAAGTCAAAGGTCTAAAATGAAAGAAAAAATCCAGATTGCAGACTTAAACTTTTTTTTTTTTTACTGACAGTAAATGTGAAAGGTATCCATAGCCTTAACTAATTTCTTCTCCTCCAAAACTCAGAGGGTTGTTTATAGGTGCATTAGAAAAACTCCTACCTTTTAGTTATGCTATACTGTCTGCAGAGACTCTAGGTACAGTGGTGTACTGATGGAATTGTCAGTTACACGAGTCCTGGCTTTTAAGATACATTTCAAATGCCCCTCTATGTATAAAAACTGAAAACAAAAGTGCCTGTGGTCTTTACCCTACAACACAGCCCACAGTGACAGAATTATTAAAGGTAATTTTACACCGGCCATATACAGCACAGCCTGACAAATATGAGCTGAAAATAGATAAAAAAAATCGCCAGACAAGCCACAGTGGAATTGCTTGCCCTTCTTGCTCTTAAAGGTAAGATAAGATTAGTAAATTGAATGGTTCATATTGTTTGTGTTTTAAGCTGTTTTCAGTATTGTCTTGATGTGCCAAAAATGACAACATTTTCTGTCCATTATCCTTTTTATAATTTTTTTTTTTTCAAACACATTTTGCAATGTTTTCAGATACTGTCAATCACCATTATTCAGGCTGTCTGTCAAATAGACATACTGTAAGATCACTTCTTTGGGAATTTATTGAGTTTTTCCTTTCCAGTGTCATGATGTGTACATGGAAACGGTGGTAAAACGGTAAAATTTGTCAGCTGCATTTAATGAAAATTTAACTCCTGTCACTCTGTTTTGCTTGCATAAAGCTTATACTTTTTTTTAAAAGTTTTTGATAAACAGTCAAAATCAAACAAAAAAGGGCAGCACTATAGACCGTCCATTTGTGCCGGTGATGTCACCTGGATCACTGCTAGGCAGGAACCTCTGCCTAGAATAGTGAGGACCTTGCCCTGCACGATGCAGCTCAGAGCTAGGGGGAGCATTGGAGGAAGAAATGCTCCGATGCTCCCCTCAGACATGGTGAATAAGTGAAGAAGAGGTTATGTCTGGGTTCTGCTCTGAACCTTGACAACCCTTTTAATTGATAAAACATAACTTTTATTACTATAGTTTAAAAATGTTTGTAAATGGTTATAAATTAATTGCCTAAACAAGTGGAGTCTAGGGAGGGTAAAGCACTACATTGGAGTTTCCTGAGGCATTTGTGCAGGGGGTCTGTCTTAATCAGGATCAATGTGTTTCAGGCATTTGCTCCTTTTGCTAAACTGGTGACCTCTTATCCATATGAAGTTGGTTGTCCCTCAGTGTGTTTGATAAAGATGTGACTTCAGTGGCCTACTATAGATATTTACTTGCCCTACTGCTTAACTAGTGCATTGTGTATACCTAGCATGTTTAGCCACTGTTAGAGCATTCGCCCTGACAAGGGCTATCCCCAGTCTATGAGGAACCTTGGTTCTATCTGTCAATCTCCCACTCCTAGTTTCTCATTTTGAACCCCCTTTCTTACGCATTTCATTATCCAACAGCTCATCAGGAAGCAGCATTTGAGGCAGTAAAATAAACTTTTCAATAAACAGTAGCAAAGTAAACAAAAAAACACACAAATGGCAATGAAATGCTGCACATTTCTGTGATTTGTGTGACTTTGATGATCCTTTTATACGCAAATAATAATAACATCAGTTTGGAACAGATTTGTTGGATTTGAACTTGATGGTAAATGTGGTGGTATAGATAAAAAAATAATTTGAATATAGCAGAGTAGGAGAAAAAAAAACTGACATTCTTGTGGCTTGCCATAAAATCATTAATGTTTTATTCCCAAAACCAGAACACAAGGTTAGTCTAAATAACAGAGGAGCATAACAACTTCACTCCGACAATATATTACCCATTATAAACCCTCTCCTAACATTAGCAATGTCCTCAGGGCCCCTGGACATGGTGGAGCCATCCGAAAGGTCAGGTAGAGAATACCTTGACCTGCAGAAAGGGTCATTTATCAAAAGCCATACAGATGAATATTCATCAAAGAAATACTGGACCTAATCCATAACTTGGCAGGGTACTGCTCATGATTTGAATTAGGGTACTTTCACACTAGCGTTATTCTTTTCCGGCATTGAGTTCCGTCCTAGAAAAGATCAGTTTTATCCTAATGCATTCTGAATGGAGAGCAAACCGTTCAAGATGCATCATGATGTCTTCAGTTTAGTCTTTTTGCCTTTTCAGGACAGAGATAATACCGCAGCATGCTGCGGTTTTATCTCCATCCAAAATTCTGGAACACTTGCCGGAATGCCGATTTTGGCATTTTTTCCCATTGAAATGCATTAATGCAGTTTTTGAGGTCTGCACATGCTCAGACTGCAAAAAATGTGAAAAAATTAATAAATGCAAGAGAGACGGATTTCAATGCATTTGTCATGCCTGCCGGAATCCTCTGCCGCAAGTGTGAAAGTACCCTTAGGCCCTCTACTGGCCTCACCTAACATCACCTCAATCAGGGCTCTGTAAGATGTAATTATTAAGGAAATCATCCAATACTACCTCTAACCCCTCCATGTTTAATATGCATGTGTGCAGAATATTATGATGGGTAGAAAATATATCTTAGTGGACAGATTCTGGGTCAAAAACTGACCTCATGAAACTTTGTCGTAAAAGTCCATTAGCATACATACTCCCACTCCCTGACATCAGAGGCTTGTCTAGTGGTGGAATTTGCAGAGTTTCTTAAGGTGTGTGTGTCCCTTTAGCTTTGTCATTTCTTTGAGGGACAACTTGTTTGTTCAACTGGCCAACTTTCCTGCTACTCCCAGGCAACCAGACTTCTACCATCTCTTAATGTATTGAGCTCCGTTTATTTTATCCTTTTTATTTTTTCAAACCATTATTTGTTGCATTGTAATAGTACGGCTCTTTTAAAAACTTCCATAGACACATAAAAAGTGGCCACATCTCCATTGCAGATTCCAGACAAGGGAACACTGTCCATCAGGTATTACACCATAAATGTTTGAGATGAGAATACCCCTCTAAATCCAAACATAAGCAGAATCTGTATGTAGATTTTGTATTTAAACCAAAGGTTACCTTGACTCAATGTTCAAGACTACTCTTTACATAGAATGAATGCACAATGTGCCTCATTAACAGTAAACAAATCAGTACTATGAGCTGAGATCTCCCATCCTATGCAGGTACATAGTGACCTGCATTATCATGCTGTACAGAGGCATCTATACCATTAACAGAAAATAAAAAAGATGACTAAAAGTTATGATAAGCCCTGAGAACTTCAGTTTTTTTCTCCCATTAGCCTGAAGATGTGAAAGGCTCATTGATGGATGACTCATTTACAATGAAGACTAGTTATTTAATTTTGTTTTGCAATTTTGGCCAAATCCAGTTTTGTTGTAGCATATTCCTCTAATAATTGACTATGCAAATTTCTGCCAAATAATAATAATCTTTATGTATATAGCGCCTACACATTCTGCAGTGCTTTACAATCATTGCCGAATGGCACTAAGGGAGAATTTATGCACTATTTTTTTTTATATAAAATTGTGCAAAAAAATGCTAAAAGTTGAAAAACTAGACATCATTTATAATAAGATGTGTGGCCTTAAGCTTTTAGACAAACGTCTTAATACTAAAAGTACAAAATTAAGCAAATTGTGGCACAAATAAAACTTTCTGAATTTAGGACAGTCAAAACGTAGTAAATTCAATCTGCACTCCCCATAACAAGAAAGTAAAAACATAATTTTAGAAATTAAAGGAAAACCTAACATCTTGTGTTTAGACTAGAGATGAACCAGTGAACCAATGGAGATTTGTTTCAGGCCTGGTTTGTTGAATTTTTTGTTAAAGTTTGGTTTGGACCTGAATCGGTTTGGGCCAAACTGAAGTTGTTCCAATTGTCAGTGTCAATCAGACATCATTTACTCTAGCCTCTGTAAGAAGCTACAAGGAATCATCGTGGATGATAGGTACGTGTCACTGAGGTTCCTGGCCTCGGTGGAGTAAGAGCCGTTTTTTATGTGTCAGCAGCAGTTGCTGTTAGACATCTTAATACTTAGTATGGCTGTATGGCTAATCCGGGACAGCTATTACTGGGAGTAGTCAAAGTGCTGGGTGGGTTTTGTTCGAGGGCGGGTTTTGCCAGGCCTAAAAACCAGCCAGCACTTCCAGGTGAGGACGATTACCTCAATCTGACAGTGGAGTCAGGAGGTGTGTGCTGGGATCTGAGGCTTGTGCTGTGCTGGAGGGCTGAGACCCGTCTGTAAGTGAAACGGGCCCCCTAAATGCCTGCTATGGACTGCTGGAGGCAGAACTGCAAACAAGGTAATATTTGCTATGTTGACTTTTCATTGTGTGTGAACTAACACCAAGACTGCAAAGTGACATTTTGTTTTTTGCTTTATGCATGAATAAACACGGAAGTTTGATTTAAGAACTGGTAATTTGCCTTTGTACTGCGTCCGCACACCCTGTCTACCAGAGCGAATGCCCACACCTCCCAGGACTTATAATTTTTAGGAAAACATCTCTTTTTAATTTTTTATGAATTATCCCCTCTTCCCTCCCCAACCCTGAAACGCAATGACAGCAATAGTAGATTATGTCTGATTGACACTGATGTACTAAGCTACGGGTAAACAGACATTTGACGGTGTTAACATACAGAATGTTTAAAAACACACCATGCCGGCACATGTCTCATGCTTGTTCATATTTCAAAGTGGCATTAGTGGCATGATGCAGGCCACAGCAGCAGCAGCAGCCGTAAACAGCCCCTTTTTTTTTTACTGCGACCAGGTGGAAAGTGAATAGGTAAACGGATGAGTGAGACTTGTAGCTAGGTTTCACCTCAATACACACTAGTAGATTGCTGCCACACCAGGGGTACTGCTGCAGTAACCACGCATACATGCAGCTTAATTAAATTTAAACCCCACAAAAAAGGATTTCTGTGAAAATAGGGGAAAACAATGAAGGTATTTTCCAGGTGGGAGTTGCTTTTGAGCTGCACCTGCTCTTCTGATAGCTGGTACAGTCAGCCACACGTCCTGTTTCCCCTCTCCCTGGCTATTAGTTGCACTGCTTCTTTCTCTTGTACACAACACACACAATTCTTCTGTGGAATCTCAGACTTTCCTTTCACTCTCCCTGGCAATAAGCTTGATTGATTTCTGACTGTCCCTGGCAGTCCCTTTTTTTATTCACTCTCCCTGACTCCCTAAGATCGTTTTCCTGGCAGACACTGTAGGACCCAACCACCCTCATCCACAGCCCAGCATAGAATGGCATTCTGCTTGTTCTGCTAGGGGACCTCCATGCCTGCTACAGCACTGATTAGCTCATCTTAACTATCTGTCAGCCTGGGAGCCAATCAGGAAAAGCTCCTCCTCCCGCCACTTCCTGTTAGGGTCATGTGAGAACCCTTTTTCTTCATCCCTAGTGATTTTTTCCTACTGACATGTGCACCAAAATGGCGCTAGACATGGTTTCGGGTTCATCTGCCATCTGGTTCACTCATCCTTAATTTAGACCCTTTGCTATGACACTTGAAATTTAGCTCTGGACAGTTCCAATTTCTCTTGATCGTTTTTGAGATGTTTCTACAACTTGACTGCAGTCAACCTGTGGAAAATTCAGCTGATTGGACATAATTTGGAAAAACACTCCCCTGTCGATATCTGGTCTCATGGTTGACTATGCATATCAGAGCAAAAACCAAGCCATGAGGAGGAGAGAACTGAGGGGTCTCCAGAACTGAAGTGTTATAGGAAATGTCTGAATACTTATGTCCATGAAAAACATTTTGTTCTTCTTTTTTAACAAATTAGCAACATTTCTAAAATTCCCAACATTTTGTTCTCATTATGAGGATTATGTGCAGATTTTCATTTTTTTTTTGTATTAGCACGAGGCCACAACATAACAAAATGTGAAAAAAGTGAAAAAGTCTGAAGACTTTCCAAATGCATTTTATGGAATGCCAGTCTATTAAAATGTTGAGCTAAGTTTTGTTTTGCTTTTTTAAATACACTGGCAAAACCATTAACTCTTCTTCATTAGCCAACTTATTTTGAAGGGATACTTCACACACACATATTACCAACCTATATCGGAGTTTTCTATATATTTTTGGAAAAATTTATGGTTTTCTGGATAACATTTTTTAAGCCATTTAATGTAGTCTACTTTCTGTCCTGGCTCTTTAACTTCCTCTTTCCTTGAACTTTTAGCCTGGCAGACAGTCTAACACTCTCAGTCAGACCATCACAGAAGCCAGAGGTCCCCTTTAATGTCTCAATTAGAGCATCACACATTACACCAATAAGTGCAATGCTTTTCTGTCAGCATCTTTATCTTGCCCTATCAAGAGAAATGGCATATGGCTGTCCCAATTCTACAGCTACTACTACAAGGAAGATTACCTTGCAGATAACATCTTCTTAAAGCAGCTATAAACAAAAAGTAGGTTACCCATACATTAAGACATTGTGTATTCATTACTTCAGAAAAATATAATATTTTTTATTTGTATGTGAATGGTATAGTAAATATACAAAAAAGCTCAATATTCTAAAAGAAAATGCTTTATATGAATATTGAGTTTGGATAATATTCCTTTCTAAAATAATTATCCCTTTAACTTCCCACTAAGCACTGTTCACCATATACACTTGTTATACTATACACTACTAGCACTACTATATGTCAAGAAGAATAATATAGGGGCAAATGAATGAGATGAAAATATATGACACTAGTCATCAAATGGGCAAGATTCTCTCAATATGACTATTAGGCCTCCTGCACACGAACGTATTTTTTTGCGGTCCGCAAAAACGGGTCCCGTTTTTCCGTGATCCGTGACCGTTTTTTCGTCCGTGGGTCTTCCTTGATTTTTGGAGGATCCACGGACATGAAAAAAAAGTCGTTTTGGTGTCCGCCTGGCCGTGCGGAGCCAAACGGATCCGTCCTGAATTACAATGCAAGTCAATGGGGACGGATCCGTTTGACGTTGACACAATATGGTGCCATTTCAAACGGATCCGTCCCTATTGACTTTCAATGTAAAGTCTGGAGTCCCTTTTATACCATCGGATCGGAGTTTTCTCCAATCCGATGGTATATTTTAACTTGAAGCGTCCCCATCACCATGGGAACGCCCCTATGTTAGAATATACTGTCGGATATGAGTTAGATCGTGAAACCTCATTTCCGACAGTATATTCTAACACAGAGGCGTTCCCATGGTGATGGGGACGCTTCTAGTTAGAATATACTACAAACTGTGTACATGACTGCCCCCTGCTGCCTAGCAGCATCCGATCTCTTACAGGGGGCCGTGATCAGCACAATTAACCCCTCAAGTGCCGCACCTGAAGGGGTTAATTGTACTATCATATCCCCCTGTAAGAGATCAGGGCTGCCAGGCAGCAGGGGGATGACCCCCCCCCCCTCCCCAGTTTGAATATCTATTGTAATAAATCGTTGGTGGCACAGTGTGCGGCCCCCCCCCCCTTCCTCCCTCTATTGTAATAAATCGTTGATGGCACAGTGTGCGCCCCCCCCCGCCCCCCCTTCCTCCCTCTATTGTAATAAATCGTTGGTGGCACAGTGTGCGGCCCCCCCCCTTCCTCCCTCTATTGTAATAAATCGTTGGTGGCACAGTGTGCGCCCCCCCGCCCCCCCTTCCTCCCTCTATTGTAATAAATCGTTGGTGGCACAGTGTGCGCCCCCCATCGCCCCCCCCCCTCCCTCTATAGCATTAACAACATTGGTGGCCAGTGTGCGGCCTCCCATCTCCCCCCCCCCCCCGATCATTGGTGGCAGCGGGTCACTAGCAAAGATTCATACTTACCTGGGAGAGGCGATGTTCGTGTCCGGCCGGGAGCTCCTCCTACTGGTAAGTGACAGTTCATTTAGCAATACGCCGCACAGACCTGAGGCTGTCACTTACCAGTAGGTGGAGCTCCCGGCCGGACACGAACATCGCAGCAGCCGGTAAGTATGAATCTTCTACTACTGTACTATTGCTATGTAACCATGGCAACCAGGACTGTAGTAGCGTCCTGGTTGCCATGGTTACCGATCGGAGCCCCAGCGATTAAACTGGGACTCCGATCGGAACTCCGCTGCCACCAATGATGATGGGGGGGGGGGGGAGATGGGAGGCCGCACACTGGCCACCAATGTTGTTAATGCTATAGAGGGAGGGGGGGCCGATGGGGGGCGCACACTGTGCCACCAACGAATTATTACAATAGAGGGAGGGAGGGGGGGGGGGCGCACACTGTGCCACCAACGAATAATTACAATAGAGGGGGGGGGCCGCACTGGCCATCAATGATATTCAAACTGGGGAGGGGGGGGGGGGGTCTGCCCCCTGCTGCCTGGCAGCCCTGATCTCTTACAGGGGGATATGATAGTACAATTAACCCTTTCAGGTGCCGCACCTGAAGGGGTTAATTGTGCTGATCACGGCCCCCTGTAAGAGATCGGGTGCTGCCAGGCAGCAGGGGGCAGTCTTGTACACAGTTTGTAATGTATTCTAACTAGAAGCGTCCCCATCACCATGGGAACGCTTCTGTGTTAGAATATACTGTCGGTTCTGAGTTTTCACGAAGTGAAAACTCAGCTTGAAAAAGCTTTATGCAGACGGATCTTCGGATCCGTCTGTATAAAAAGTAACCTACGGCCACGGATCACGGACACGGATGCCAATCTTGTGTGCATCCGTGTTCTTTCACGGACCCATTGACTTGAATGGGTCCGTGAACCGTTGGCCGTGAAAAAAATAGGACAGGTCATATTTTTTTCACGGCCATGAAACACGGATCACGGATGCGGCTGCAAAACGGTGCATTTTCCGTTTTTTCCACGGACCCATTGAAAGTCAATGGGTCCGCGAAAAAAAACGGAAAACGGCACAACGGCCACGGGTGCACACAACGGTCGTGTGCAGGAGGCCTCAATCTGATATTTAGTAGTCTTGCAAAGGAAACAAAGAAATATTTTCACAATTAACAAAGTTAGGCCTCCTGCACACGACCGTTGTGTGCACCCGTGGCCGTTGTGCCGTTTTCCGTTTTTTTTCACGGACCCATTGACTTTCAATGGGTCCGTGTAAAAAACGGAAAATGCACCATTTTGCAGCTGCATCTGAGATCCGTGTTTCCTGGTCGTGAAAAAAATATGACCTGTCCTATTTTTTTCACGGCCAACGGTTCACGGACCCATTCAAGTCAATGGGTCCGTGAAAGAACACGGATGCACACAAGATTGGCATCCGTGTCCGTGATCCGTGGCCGTAGGTTAGTTTTTATACAGACGGATCCGAAAATCCGTCTGCATAAAAGCTTTTTCAAAGCTGAGTTTTCACTTCGTGAAAACTCAGAATCGACAGTATATTCTAACACAGAAGCGTTCCCATGGTGATGGGGACGCTTCTAGTTAGAATACACTACAAACTGTGTACAAGACTGCCCCCTGCTGCCTGGCAGCACCCGATCTCTTACAGGGGGCCGTGATCAGCACAATTAACCCCTTCAGGTGCGGCACCTGAAGGGGTTAATTGTGCTGATCACGGCCTGTAAGAGATCAGGGCTGCCAGGCAGCAGGGGGCAGACCCTCCCCCCCTCCCCAGTTTGAATATCATTGGTGGCCAGTGCGGCCCCCCCCCTCTATTGTAATAATAGGTTGGTGGCCAGTGTGGCCCCCCCCCCTCTATTGTAATAATTTGTTGGTGGCACAGTGTGCACCCCCCCCTCCCTCCCTCTATTGTAATAATTCGTTGGTGGCACAGTGTGTGCCCCCCCCCTCCCTCCCTCTATTGTAATAATTCGTTGGTGGCACAGTGTGCGCCCCCCCCTCCCTCCCTCTATTGTAATAATTCGTTGGTGGCACAGTGTGCGCCCCTCCCTCTATTGTAATAATTCGTTGGTGGCACAGTGTGCGCCCCCCATCGGCCCCCCTCCCTCTATAGCATTAACAACATTGGTGGCCAGTGTGCGGCCTCCCATCTCCCCCCCCCCCCATCATTGGTGGCAGCGGAGTTCCGATCGGAGTCCCAGTTTAATAGCTGGGGCTCCGATCGGTAACCATGGCAACCAGGATGCTACTACAGTCCTGGTTGCCATGGTTACTTAGCAATAGTACAATAGTAGAAGATTCATACTTACCTGCTGCTGCGATGTTCGTGTCCGGCCGGGAGCTGCCTCCACCTACTGTTAAGTGACAGGTCTGTGCGGCGCATTGCTAAATGAACCGTTACTTACCAGTAGGAGGAGCTCCCGGCCGGACACGAACATCGCAGCTCCCAGGTAAGTATGAATCTTTTACTATTGTACTATTGCTAGTAACCCGCTGCCACCAATGATCGGGGGTGGGGTAGATGGGAGGCCGCACACTGGCCACCAATGTTGTTAATGCTATAGAGGGAGGGGGGCCAATGGGGGGCGCACACTGTGCCACCAACGAATTATTACAATAGAGGGAGGAAGGGGGGGGGTGCGGGGGGGGCACACTGTGCCACCAACGAATTATTACAATAGAGGGAGGAAGGGGGGGGCCGCACTGGCCACCAATGATATTCGAACTGGGGAGGGGGGGGGGGCTGCCCCCTGCTGCCTGGCAGCCCTGATCTCTTACAGGGGGATATGATAGTACAATTAACCCCTTCAGGTGCGGCACCTGAGGGGTTAATTGTGCTGATCACGGCCCCCTGTAAGAGATCGGATGCTGCTAGGCAGCAGGGGGCAGTCATGTACACAGTTTGTAGTATATTCTAACTAGAAGCGTCCCCATCACCATGGGAACGCCTCTGTGTTAGAATATACTGTTGGAAATGAGGTTTCACGATCTAACTCATATCCGACAGTATATTCTAACATAGAGGCGTTCCCATGGTGATGGGGACGCTTCAAGTTAAAATATACCATCGGATTGGAGAAAACTCCGATCCGATGGTATACAAGCGACTCCAGACTTTACATTGAAAGTCAATGGGGACGGATCCGTTTGAAATGGCACCATATTGTGTCAACGTCAAACGGATCTGTCCCCATTGACTTGCATTGTAATTCAGGACGGTTTCGTTTGGCTCCGCACGGCCAGGCGGACACCAAAAAGACTTTTTTTTCATGTCCGTGGATCCTCCAAAAATCAAGGAAGACCCACGGACAAAAAAACGGTCACGGATCACGGGAAAACGGGACCCGTTTTTGCGGACCGCAAAAAAATACATTCGTATGCAGGAGGCCTTAGACTGAGCTTCTCTAAACTCCATCAATATTTCATGGAATAAAATATTAATAGGTATATGCTATAGTAACACTAAAAAGATGGCGGCCATTTTATTTCTCATAATGATTACTCCCTAGGCAAAATGAGCCATTAACTAATGAAAGGTATTTGGGAATATATTTATAATAAAGTTATACTGAAGTATTTTCATTTTCTTAATTCCTGGAGAACCCTAATGGGTTCATTTGGTGTTCTGGTGTTTTAAAAGAAAATAAAAAAATGCTGCAGACTGCTCTATTTTTGCTGTCAAAATGTACCAGAATGATTAACCCCTCATGTAAATTTGAACAGAGTTTTACCTCAATCTTAATTTCGTCCAGCAGCCTTAGCTATATTGAGGAGATTTTAGAAACAATTGCTCAATTGTGAGAAATTATCTCTAATTTCCTAATATCATGACCAGCAGCAAATCAACTCTGTAAATCGTGTCTTACCCAATTCTTGCTTTCTGTAAGCTACAATAAGAATTTCAGAATTACTGAGTTGTAGAACAATTCACCTGATCCTCTGAATGGTTTTCAGATATTAGTTAAAGGAAAAAACATAAATCTTTAAGGGGAGCAAGACCTTGTATGAGGATGAAATCTACCTTGGTTATGAGGACCTTCTCACATAAAGTATTTGTTCTGTTTGATGCAGCTGGCAATAGATAGCGGTCACATCTTTCTTAACAAAAGGATACAGCCGGTAATATTACATTTTAATAAATCAGTCTCTTCTTGTGTACTGTTCGCCCTACGCATTCTTCTCACTCCTCTACAAGCCACTATCATATTGTGTTTATTTTCCATCTTGTTAGCTCACTAGCTCATTCAAGGCCTTCATTAAATCTGCTCCACCATGAAGACATCTGGGAATTAAGCAGCCCACTAGTTCATTAGCCAGTTGTACCTCTGAGAGTTTCTATCAAAGCAACTCTAGCGATTCTTCTTATTCTGTACACTGCGTTAATATTCTAAGTTTTGTTCTTATTGCTACGTGCATCCATTTAAACTCTGTCACCTACATATGTTACATTCTCTTAGTATGGATTACAGTATGAGTAGAAAAAATGCTACGTTTCCTTGATAAATGCCAGTTCCAAATGCACAGAGAAAAATTACACCGTTTTACTGATGCATAAAGGATTGCCTCTGAAATGAAGTTAAAGAGTGTTTTCAGTTCTGGACACACGGAAACAAGAGATAAATTGGTGGAAATAAACAGAAGCATTATATAAACATTAGGACTGATTCACTGTTTTCTGGCACAATGTGTGCTGTGAAGAAGCTGGCACATATGCCTTGCATCATTTATTAATAATTCTAGACACTTTTAAACATCTTGTGACAAGGAAGCATGGCTTTGTGGAAAAGAACATGGCTTAAAATGGAAAACTGTATGCCAAAAATGCACCAACAATTTGGCACATTTTTGGGCATTAACTAAGCCAACAAATAGGGGGTGTAAAGTTAGACTAGACAGTCTAAGAATGTTCTTGAAGGAAGGCCCTCAGGTATTGAGGTTCTGGGGTACAGAGTTACGAGCCTCTATGCAGCGATTCGTCTGATCCTATAGGTTTTCAATGGGATTCAGGTCTGGAAAAAGTGCAGGCCACTCCAGGTACCCAGTCTCCAGCAGCCGTTCCCTAATGATGTGACCTCGATGAGCTGGCGCATTGTCATCTATGAAGATGAAATTAAGCCTGTGTTATTCATGCAGAGGCACAATGACTGAATCAATGATGTTATTCAAGTAGTATGGGTTTGCCACTGTAACATTCAGAAAGTGTAGGGCAGTTCTGCATTGACTAGACACATCTGCCCACACTGTAACACCATCACCACCAAAGGCTCGTTTTGTGTGAACAGTGGCTGATGCATAGCGCTCTAACGTCTCCAACATCGTTGGCAGCCATCATTTTTGGATAGCATTGAGGCCCAATGGTCCCTCGTCCAGCCAAGATGCTCCCTGGCCCATGCAAGATGATAGTGCCTGTGCCTAGTGGGGTGGTCAGGTATCCTTGCAGGTCATCTAGCATGCAGGCCATGCTGATATAAATGGTTTTGAATCATGTGACATGACACTTGTGTACCTGAAACTTCCTTTAAATGTGCCTGGAGTTATGTGGCATTCATCATCTGGTTCCACTGGGCATTATTCACAATGAAGCGGTCATCAGTGTGGGATGTGGCCAAAAGATGTCCATTTCTATGCCTTTCTGTGACTCTTCCAGTCTCTCTGTATCACTGTTGCAACCTGCTGATGACATTCTGTGACACTCTAATCTCAGTGGCTACTTCCATCTGAGAACATCCTGCTTGATGCCTCGCAAAGGTGAGGTACTGTTGATCAATTGTTAGGTGTTGTCTTGGTCTCATGATGTCAAAATGTGAACAGCATGATGAGGAGGACTGTTTAAATACCAATTCTAATTGAACCAATAAATTCATTGAGCGATCTATGGATAAAACACCTGTTGTGAACATTGTCATAAACCTCCTTCATAAAGCTCCTTGTTAGAGAACAACAAGTTGCACAAAAATTAATGAAGCATTGAACAGTTTCACATATGCATCTAAAAGTTTAGAGAAGGTCATATTAAGTTCACCTGTAAAGGTTAGAGTGCATTATAGGTTCATCCTGAAATTTCACCCACAAGCCAAATATCCCAAAATTTTTGTGAGTAGTGTAAGTTAAAACTTCATGGTGTCATCGGCGATGCATTTCGCATATATTCAGCTTCATCAAAGCCCTAATGAGGAGAAGAGCAATAAGGCATAATAAAACAAAATACAACCAGGTCTTTATAGTAGGCATATCATCCTAAAAACAGTTGCTTAGATAAATCAGCTACTGTATATCACTGGAAAAGAGGGAAATGCTCAGTGACTTAGTGTTGCTATTCTTCTTCTTCTGGAATTTTGGGGGAAATGGAAGAAATGCTTTCATACAGTACATGAAAGGTCTGGAAAATCAAATCAACTATGGCCTTTTAAAACTCCAAATTTAATTTTTTTGATATAGGAAATTAGTTGCTGTAGGTGAGAATAAGGGTAGTTTCTTCATGTTTTTTTTCCTGTTGTTTTTTTGAAAAAACACTGCAGCCAGATGACAGCTGCAAGCCAAAAAGGAAATATAAAATGCATAGAAACAAGACTGGATTTATAGCATTATTTTTTATTTTGTGGTTATTTTCACACTTTTGCATGTTTTTGGTGCAGAAAAATGCCGTAGCCGAAAGACAAATTCTTGCCAAAACATAAAAGGCACTGTTTTTGTGACATTTTAAAACCATTCCTTAGCATTTTTTCACTATTTTTTATTTTTTATTGCAGCATGCTCTGAGTGTGACATTTTGTTTTTTTTTACCATACACTCCTATATAGGATTAAATATTCTAATAAAAACCTGTACTATCTTTAGCAGTATGGCCACACAGATGCAAGAGCACACTTACGGTCATGTGAATTCCCCTTGAAGAAAATTAGAGCATATGGTTGTGTTTAGAACATGTTCGATACATGTTTTCATTTGTAGAATATGGACATTTATGCCACTTTTATTGACTTTCCCTTGTAGAGTAGACTGTAAGGGATATAGAATGTACATTTTATTATTAAATGTTTAGTCATAATGAATCTGTAAAATGTATATTATTTGAATATTTTCAAAATGTTGTCATGATGATCCAGTATTTTCAGTTTTCCCCACATATGGTTATGTGTAGTCCGCAGCTACAGGGTAGAAGGTCACGTCTCCTAGTTGGTTAGTTGTCTGTAGTGATTGTAGTCTGCGAGGAGGTGGAACCCTGTTGCGTGGTAACAGTTAAAAGTGTTCTCATCCAAATCAAGAACTGTTCGTTTGGTCTTGTTCTACCATTCCGCTAAGTAACCGTTACCTAGAGGTGAGATCAGTTGATCTGTGATGCCAAAAAACCCCCCTTGTGCCCCTTTTTCCCTGCTTGGAAGATTGGGCCACAGGCTCAATAAAAAAGTCAGCTGGTTGGAGTAGAAAGATAGACTCCCTAATATTGGATCAGGAAAAGTTAGCATGCTAGAGAGAGTGCTGCAGTGAGATTTATGGAGTTAGGGGGATATAGGCCAGCCTGATTGAATATGTAGGATATTAAGGCATCTTTTATGTGAGAAGTGTGGAAATGCACCACCTACTGCCTTTATAATTGTAATGCTGTGTTCAAGAACATTGCCGTCTGCTTGTGGAGTGAACTGTAACTGTTATGCTTAAGAACCTTCTGGAAGTATCTGTAGATACAGTACCAAAACTTAACTGGCCACTCTGCCCTATAGTACATAGGATATGGCTATGTTGATTGTAAGAAAATTCTTTTAAAGACGTTATCCCATTACAAAGATTATCCCCTATCCACAGGCAAAGGGATAATTGTCTGATTGTGAGGGGGCCCACCACTGCATTCTATGAGGCTGCTGGAGATAGCCAAGTAAAAGAGCTCAACTATCTCTGGCAGTCCCATAGAGTTAAATAGAGCAGCGGCCACTCCATTCAAATGAGGTAACCCAAGACCCCTGTTATTATGATTGGCAGGGCTCCATAGTTTGGACCTCCGCCGATCAGACATTTATCTTCTCTTCTGAGGATAGAGGGAGTCTTTGTAGACTAAAATAGACCATAAACGACCAAGCAACCAAAAGATTTTCGTGGACTTATGTTCCTGTAACTATTGATCAGGAAATAGTAAACCAACTCATGCAATAAAAATGCAGCTAAATGTACGCTTTATTAAGTATGGCAGTGATAATGGAAGAATAAAAGCGAGGACACAATTTCACATTCTTCAAACACTCAAGCTTGATTATGATTGAAGTCACCTTTTTATCTTGTCACTTAATCAATTGTAGCACAAAAATCCAGCTTAGTGCCACAATTAGGGCAGCAATCAAAGTGCAAGAGAGAGTGAGGCACTTTATTGTCACAGGCTGCAACCAGACAGCTTATTATATAACGCTATACCGTGGGATTACTTGTAGTTTACAATCTTGTGGTGACTGATGTGTTTTCACAATAATATGACAGGCTGCATATGGCAATTCAGATATTAAAATAAGCGACTAACTACAAACCTCTTTCTGCCTCTAAATTAGGACTAATTCATGAGCTGTCCTCTTGTATGAACTCTTGAATTACTCGTCTGGTTATGGGTTGCTAAGGGAATAGTTTGGTATAATCCTACAGAATGGTACAATTCTTTGTAAGCAATGTGAAGAAACCTTGGGGCTATTATTTTAAGACATGTCATTTCATGACAAAACATTAGTGTAGAATGACATATGACACATCCCTTTACAGAAAAGTGGCACATGCTACTGGATAAGTGGTAGACATGCCTCCAGATGAATGGAATGAGATGACCAGCTGTGAAATAAAACTTTTCATTGTTTTGTTGGGTGTTGTGAGTTTTTCAAAGCTGGTCATTTCACCTTGGGATGTCTCAAGCCATGATGAAAGGAAAGGAAGGATACATCTGTGTGTAGTAATATGTACCCCAATTTTCTCTGTAAAAAAAGCACCAGAAAATGTAATGTCCACCGAGAAGTCCACACATCCTATTTCCAACATAAATATAAAATTGTGTTTGGATAATGTTGGGCTACAAAATAATAGGTTATTTTTATTGCTATTATACTATTCAAATAGTTTTTACATTTTGTAAAATAATTGCAGCCAGTAGAAGGTGAATTTGGTCAGGTAGTGAGCCAAAAACATACAGTAGAGCTTTTGTACCAAGTCTCAACAGCTTAAAACTATGCTTCGGCTTTTAACTTTCTTCTTACTCTATGTGCCATAAATATGCAATGGACGTTAAAATTGTACAGAATGTTGAGATTTTTAGTGCGGTCCTAAAATCACTAAACCATGTTTTATAACTAGGAACCAGCTCTCAAAGCATGGCATTCCAAGTCACTTAGCTGTCAGCTTTGAAACCTTATCCCTTTCATATACAGTATATATATATATATATATATATATATATATATTCATAGAAAATCAACGCAGCACTCTTCTTGTAAAAAAACACAGTGTCTTTATTCACACCATGTGACACAAAAATAGGCAACGTTTGAATCCCCTTCCGGGATCCTTCCTCAAGCCAAGGCTACGTTTTTTACAGAAGAGTGCTGCGTTGATTTCTATGAATATACAAGCCTGTTGTCAAAGGCGAGACGCTTGCACCGGATAATCTCTAAAGTGAGTGCTGCCGGAATTCCACATACTATATACAGTACAGACCAAAAGTTTGGTCACACCTTCTCATTCAAATGGTCCAGTGAATGCAGCAATTGTCACTGATTTGCCTATTGCACTAGGATGTTAACAGTACAGGAAGGAGGAGGCTCCAGCCACTATGCTTATCAAAGGAATTTATTTTAATTTTTTGCGTCATCAGATTTTATTGAAAACAAGATGTGGTACAGTGGTTGGCAATAAAAAAATATCAATTCATAATTAGTGTGTATAACTTAACTGGGAGCACTATTACTGTGTGGAGCCTACAATAGAGCACTATTAGTTTTTGGGACCTTAAATGGGTCATTATTTAGTGCATGAGACCTACAGTACAGACCAAAAGTTTGGACACACCTTCTCATTCAGAAGAGTTTTCTTTATTTTCATGACTATGAAGGCATCAAAACTATGAATTAACACATGTGGAATTATATACATAACAAACAAGTGTGAAACAACTGAAAATATGTCATATTCTAGGTTCTTCAAAGTAGCGCAGCCTTTTGCTTTGATTACTGCTTTGCACACTCTTGGAATTCTCTTGATGAGCTTCAAGAGGTAGTCCCCTGAAATGGTCTTCCAACAGTCTTGAAGGAGTTCCCAGAGATGCTTAGCACTTGTTGGCCCTTTTGCCTTCACTCTGCAGTCCAGCTCACCCCAAACCATCTTGATTGGGTTCAGGTCCGGTGACTGTGGAGGCCAGGTCATCTGGCGCAGCACCCCATCACTCTCCTTCATGGTCAAATAGCCCTTACTTTCAAGTTTCCCAATTTTTTCGGCTGACTGACTGACCTTCATTTCTTAAAGTAATGATGGCCACTCGTTTTTCTTTACTTAGCTGCTTTTTTCTTGCCATAATACAAATTCTAACAGTCTATTCAGTAGGACTATCAGCTGGGTATCCACCTGACTTCTCCTCAACGCAACTGATGATCCCAACCCCATTTATAAGGCAAGAAATCCCACTTATTAAACCTGACAGGGCACACCACTGATAAGAGAAAACCATTTCAGGGGTCTACCTATCGAAGCTCATCAAGAGAATTGCTCAAGAGAGAGTGCAAAGCAGTAATCATAGGCAAAGGGTGGCTACTTTGAAGAACCCAGGGAATATGACATATTTTCAGTTGAGTTCACACTTGTGTTGTTATGAAATATAAATCCACGTGAGTTGATATTCAATAGTTTTGATGCCTTCAGTGAGAATCTACAATTTACATAGTCATTAAAAACCGAAAACACTTTGAATGAGAAGGTGTGTCCAAACAATTTGGTCTGTACTCTAGTATATACTATATATTATATAAGATTATACGTACTAAGCCTCACATTAGAATGTCATAATCACACCTTCTAAATCATGACCTCAAGCTAGTAATTAAAGGGGCTATGCTAAGTTTGCAGGTTATCCCCTATCCACAGGTCCGATCAATCGATCCCAAGAACAGGAGTCCCATTCCTCAGTTGACAGGTCGGGCATTTGCCCTGCTGCTCTATTCACTCTTTATGAGCTTCCATCGATCATTAGTTATCCCCTATCCTGTAGATAGGGAATAACTTGCAAACTAGGCATAAACTCTTTAAAGTAGTGCCCACAATGCTAGCCAAATTATACCCCCTATAGTGAAAACATATTACTAGAGCCATTACCAAAAAGCTAGTCCAATACTAATGTATAACATACAGTACCTGCTACTTACAAGTTTGGTATGTATGTACACATTTTGCTGTTCTATATTCAGCAGCTAGAATGTTTCACAAGAACTGCCTCAGTAGATTGGATCCCTCTTCAATGCTGATATTGGTCATTAAAGAGAGACTGGCGCACAAAACATATTTGGGCAGCAAATCACTTTATTGCAGATTGCTTTTGGCTGGGACAGTTCAAAGTTAAATACAAGGACGGACTCCATGTCTGCCCCATAGTCTGAAAAAGGAGTCACCTAAGATGTAGTATGATCTCCTCATCGATGGTGCAGCCTACCTACCCTTTCTCTCTATCTATTCCAGTATAAGCCTGTAGATGGAGTAAGCTTAGACAGGTTGTCTAGACCTGCACAAGATCTATAACATGCAGCGATTTCCTCTGCAGCATGGGGAGGAGTGATCGCTATACCATCGCTCGTCCCCATACTGTACAGTAGTTTGCTGGCAGCAGATTGCTATTAGACAGCATGTTGAAAGATCTGGAATGCCCAATGAACAAGTTTGCTCATTTATCTGGCAATCGGCGGCAGTATTACACTGCAAGACGATCGCTAACGAACATTCATATGAACACTCGTTAGCGATCATCGGGCAGAAAATCTGCCCATGTAATACACCCTTAAGTCATCTCATTATCATCAGAGGACAATGAGGCTGAAATAGACAAGCATATTTCCAATGTCATGCATTCTTCTTCATATAACATGATTGCATCTTGCATTCTAAAAAAAAATAAAAAATACACCAATAATAAATGTAGTGTGTGATAAGACAGCAGTATGTGTATAAACAAAGTAAAAAATAAACTTCAATCTGAAGCATTGGGGCATTGTGACATCAAACGGGTGCAATGACTTTCAGTGTTGCTCTCCTTGATGGAATGAGTCAAACCATCCAGATACTTAAACCGTGTTTCAAAATGTCTTTAGCAATATAAGACAATGACCTATATGTTAGCAACACTGCGAACAACAGAATCACTATATCAATATTGGATAAGCCCACTGATTAATTTATAGCAACATAAAAGATATTTATGGCTTTGAACCTGGCAGACAAGTGCACAAGAATGTCAGTGGGAGGGAGTCCTCATTCCCTTCCAGTTCTGGCATAAAAGCAGTCTCGAATGTAAACTGAACAGCAGAGCTACTTTTAAAACAGCGTGATCTGGGGCAGAGCAGAGAAATGGTGCACTAAATTATTTCTTTCCCCCACTTTGTTCCAGAAATGGCATTTTATGTATGTTTACAAAAGCGCATCTGGTATTTGCTTGAACCTTAGCATCAGGGATTTACCTATTGATGCCAGGAGGACAGTTAATTGACTATTTTTACTATTTTACCATTACCATTATTCTTAGCACTTCTCAAAGTAGTAGTAATAATACTACTAATAATAATCTTAGTATTAATCTTCATTTATATAGCTGTACCATATTCCACAACGCCAGAGGGTACATCTACAAATCAAAATAGACATCGCAGAATTACAGGTTAATATACATTACAACTGAAACACTAGGAGTGAGGGCCCTGCTCTCAAGAGCTTACAATCTATGAAGAAATGGGGGTGACACAAAAGCTAAAATTGGAAAATTGGTTGTTTTATAAAGTGGTCCAGCCATCTTTGTATTAGATAGAATGGTGCAAATGGAGCTGCATGAGCAGTGCATTAAATGTGGGGATTACTGTCAGAAGATAGAGTTAGTAGCAAAAAATCCCAGCGGACGCTGGAATGATTCCTTTCCTGTGCTGACAAACTGGAAGTCAGGTGCTGACCATTTTTGCAAGAAGATGGAGTTAGATCATGAAGAATTAGCATTCCTAATATTTGATCTAATAATAGTGATTATTTATATATATATATATATATATATATATATATATATATATATGTATACACTGCTCAAAAAAATAAAGGGAACACAAAAATAACACATCCTAGATCTGAGTTAATTAAATATTCTTCTGAAATACTTTGTTCTTTACATAGTTGAATGTGCTGACAACAAAATCACACAAAAATTAAAAAATGGAAATCAAATTTTTCAACCCATGGAGGTCTGGATTTGGAGTCACACTCAAAATTAAAGTGGAAAAACACACTACAGGCTGATCCAACTTTGATGTAATGTCCTTAAAACAAGTCAAAATGAGGCTCAGTAGTGTGTGTTGCCTCCACGTGCCTGTATGACCTCCCTACAACGCCTGTGCATGCTCCTGATGAAGTGGCGGACGGTCTCCTGAGGGATCTCCTCCCAGACCTGGACTAAAGCATCTGGCAACTCCTGGACAGTCTGTGGTGCAACGTGACGTTGGTGAATAGAGCGAGACATGATGTCCCAGATGTGCTCAATTGGATTTAGGTCTGGGGAACGGGCGGGCCAGTCCATAGCATCAATGCCTTCGTCTTGCAGGAACTGCTGACACACTCCAGTGACATGAGGTCTAGCATTGTCTTGCATTAGGAGGAACCCAGGGCCAACCGCACCAGCATATGGTCTCACAAGGGGTCTGAGGATCTCATCTCGGTACCTAATGGCAGTCAGGCTACCTCTGGTGAGCACATGGAGGGCTGTGCGGCCCTCGAAAGAAATGCCACCCCACACCATTACTGATCCAATGCCAAACCGGTCATGCTGGAGGATGTTGCAAGCAGCAGAACATTCTCCACGGCGTCTCCAGACTCTGTCACGTCTGTCACATGGGCTCAGTGTGAACCTGCTTTCATCTGTGAAGAGCACAGGGCACCAGTGGCGAATTTGCCAATCTTGGTGTTCTCTGGCAAATGCCAAACGTCCTGCACGGTGTTAGGCTGTAAGCACAACCCTCACCTGTGGACGTCGGGCCCTCAGATCTGTTTCTGATCGTTTGAGCAGACACATGCACATTTGTGGCCTACTGGAGGTCATTTTGCAGGGCTCTGGCAGTGCTCCTCCTGTTCCTCCTTGCACAAAGGTGGAGGTAGCGGTACTGCTGCTGGGTTGTTGCCCTCCTACGGCCTCCTCCACATCTCCTGATGTACTGGCCTGTCTCCTGGTAGCGCCTCCATGCTCTGGACACTACGCTGACAGACACAGCAAACCATCTTGCCACAGCTCTCATTGATGTGCCATCCTGGATAAGCTGCACTACCTGAGCCACTTTTGTGGGTTGTAGACTCTGTGTCATGCTACCACTAGAGTGAAAGCACCGCCAGCATTCAAAAGTGACCAAAACATCAGCCAGGAAGCATAGGAACTGAGAAGTGATCTGTGGTCACCACCTGCAGAACCACTCCTTTATTGGGGGTGTCTTGCTAATTGCCTATAATTTCCACCTGTTGTCTATCCCATTTGCACAACAGCATGTGAAATTGATTGTCACTCAGTGTTGCTTCCTAAGTGGACAGTTTGATTTCACAGAAGTGTGATTGACTTGGAGTTACATTGTGTTGTTTAAGTGTTCCCTTTATTTTTTTGAGCAGTGTATGTATATATATATAAACCTTGGCAGAAACTGGAGTAAAAAATAAATAAAAACAACTCTTTAGAGTGGAAGCATTGTTTGATTTGGGGCTGTGGTGATATTCCGAAGGTCATGTTTGACATAATGCCAATATGGATAGTATCAAGGAGAATTAGCCTAAAAAATGAATATAATGTATGCAAGGTAGCTTTAAAATATAGTGAGATAATCTGCAATAAAGTGATAAGAACTTTTTGAATATACAGAACGACTTTGAAGTGGATGCAGATGCATGAGGGAAACTGTCTTTTTTTTTCTTGTGTAAATTGTATTCTGAAGAGAAATTTTGACAACCTAAAGTGTGATTAAAGTGAATATTTCAAATTTTACATAATGTAAGTCTATTAATTCAGTATAAGTCAATTTTCTAAATCAATCTGAACTTGAATTTCAACATTGTAATTAGTGGTAATGCAAGAAATTAAACAGTGGTCACCGCTATGAGACTATAATGTACAATGTCAAACATATAAACTTAATTGACAATCATGAGTCTGTAATATGTGATCACTTTTTCCAATTATAATTAGTAGAGATGAGCAAATCGAAGCCAAAGAAGTGGAATTCGAGCAGAATTTCAGGAAAAATTTGATTAGCAACGAATGCACATTTCCTTGCGCTTCGGGGTAACGAATTGCAATTTTCCTAAAATAGCAGCTACACGTGTGAGGACTGAGGACATGGGGCCAGGAACTCTGGGAAGGCGGGCTCGCCCAGATTGACATGCCTGCATGCAGTCAATCAGAAGCCAGCCAGAACTGTGATGTCACAGCCCTATAAATACGGCAGCCATTTTAGATTCTGCCATTTTCCAGCGTTCAGAGTGCAGGGACAGACATGTGAAGGCGCAAGGGACAGCAAGTGGAAAAACCTATTTGTGGAAAAAGAAAAACAGAAAAAACGATTTATAAGTGCAGGGAAAGGATAAAGAGGAATAATTTCACGGCATCTTAGTGCAGGGAGAGACATCAGAAGGTGCTAGGGACATTGATAGGAAAGCGATTTACAAGTGCAGGGAATGATTATTTGGGGATCCAAATAGCCATTAGACAGCTCTGTCATTCCAGAGATTTGTTATTGGGCTGCAAGTGCTATGTTGAAAAGTCTTTAGTGGCTTATGTCTTAGTATCTTTAGTATCTTATATCAGTACTATAAAAAAAAAATATATGCACTGCACTGTTGCAGTTATTTCTGGTGAAAGCGTATAGGGGCGTATTTCAGTAGTACAAGAAAAATATATACGCACTTCACTCTTTAAGTTTTTTCTGGTCAAAGCATTTAGAGTCATATTCCAGTACCTATTTCAGTACAAACAGAAAAATACATTCTCAGTTCACGTCGGCAGCGGTTATATGTGTTGAAAGTGTTTAGTGGCCTATTTCACTACAAACAGAAAAATGCATTCTCATTTCACGTCGGCGGCAGTTATATGTGTTGAAAACATTTAGTGGCCTATTTCAGTACAAAGAGAAAAATACATTCTAAGTTCACGTCGGAGGCGGTTATATGTGTTGAAAGCATTTAGTGGCCTATTTCAGTACAAAAATAAAAATACATTCTCAGTTCACGTCGGCAGCAGTTTATATGTGTTGAAAGCGTTTAGTGGTCTATTTCAGTACAAAAAGAAAAAATATATTCTCAGTTCATGTTGGCGGTTATACACTGCATGCAGAATTATTAGGCAAATGAGTATTTTGACCACATCATCCTCTTTATGCATGTTGTCTTACTCCAAGCTGTATAGGCTCGAAAGCCTACTACCAATTAAGCATATTAGGTGATGTGCATCTCTGTAATGAGAAGGGGTGTGGTCTAATGACATCAACACCCTATATTAGGTGTGCATAATTATTAGGCCTTTCCTTTGGCAAAATGGGTCAAAAGAAGGACTTGACAGGCTCAGAAAAGTCAAAAATAGTGAGATATCTTGCAGAGGGATGCAGCACTCTTAAAATTGCAAAGCTTCTGAAGCGTGATCATCGAACAATCAAGTGTTTCATTCAAAATAGTCAACAGGGTCGCAAGAAGCGTGTGGAAAAACCAAGGCGCAAAATAACTGCCCATGAACTGAGAAAAGTCAAGCGTGCAGCTGCCAAGATGCCACTTGCCACCAGTTTGGCCATATTTTAGAGCTGCAACATCACTGGAGTGCCCAAAAGCACAAGGTGTGCAATACCCAGAGACATGGCCAAGGTAAGAAAGGCTGAAAGACGACCACCACTGAACAAGACACACAAGCTGAAACGTCAAGACTGGGCCAAGAAATATCTCAAGACTGATTTTTCTAAGGTTTTATGGACTGATGAAATGAGAGTGAGTCTTGATGGGCCAGATGGATGGGCCCGTGGCTGGATTGGTAAAGGGCAGAGAGCTCCAGTCCGACTCAGACGCCAGCAAGGTGGAGGTGGAGTACTGGTTTGGGCTGGTATCATCAAAGATGAGCTTGTGGGGCCTTTTCGGGTTGAGGATGGAGTCAAGCTCAACTCCCAGTCCTACTGCCAGTTTCTGGAAGACACCTTCTTCAAGCAGTGGTACAGGAAGAAGTCTGCATCCTTCAAGAAAAACATGATTTTCATGCAGGACAATGCTCCATCACACGCGTCCAAGTACTCCACAGCGTGGCTGGCAAGAAAGGGTATAAAAGAAGAAAATCTAATGACATGGCCTCCTTCTTCCTGATCTGAACCCCATTGAGAACCTGTGGTCCATCATCAAATGTGAGATTTACAAGGAGGGAAAACAGTACACCTCTCTGAACAGTGTCTGGGAGGCTGTGGTTGCTGCTGCACGCAATGTTGATGGTGAACAGATCAAAACACTGACAGAATCCATGAATGGCAGGCTTTTGAGTGTCCTTGCAAAGAAAGGTGGCTATATTGGTCACTGATTTGTTTTTGTTTTTGAATGTCAGAAATGTATATTTGTGAATGTTGAGATGTTATATTGGTTTCACTGGTAAAAATAAATAATTGAAATGGGTATATATTAGTTTTTTGTTAAGTTGCCTAATAATTATGCACAGTAATAGTCACCTGCACACACAGATATCCCCCTAAAATAGCTAAAACTAAAAACAAACTAAAAACTACTTCCAAAAATATTCAGCTTTGATATTAATGAGTTTTTTGGGTTCATTGAGAACATGGTTGTTGTTCAATAATAAAATTAATCCTCAAAAATACAACTTGCCTAATAATTCTGCACTCCCTGTATATGTTGAAAGCATGGCTGGGATTCAGCAGGGTGGCAGCAGTGGGAGGTCGAGAGCAAAATGTGTCCAGGGTAGAGCACCTGCTTCACAGCAACCTACCTGCCTGGGAAGTACTGGTGCAGGGGTTCACGGAAGTAGCAGCGGTAGTCAGTCAGTGCGGCGGTTATATGTGGTAAAATCTTTATTGAAGTAATTTGGTCGAAAAACAAAATTTGTTCAGCGGTCAGCGCTGCGGTTATATGCGGTAAAATCTCCATGATGTCTCCATGATAAATATGCAGCGTGGGGGCCCCATGTGGTTCTACACACTTTCAAAATCATCCTTCAGCGGAGCGAATAGATGCCAGATGACCGGGACGCTCCATGACCTTCCCAGGAGCTGCTGTTGGGAGCAGTGGTTCATTTCTAAGACGTCCGTATAGTGTAGGGGGAATTCAAGCACCCTCTCCATCTCCATGCTCCGTTATATGTGGTAAAATCTTAATTGATGTATTTTAGTCGCAAGTTATATGTGGTAAAACCTTTTGGGACGTATTGCGGTCGAAAAACAAATTTTATTCAGCATTCAGCGCTGTTGTTGTATGCGGTTAAATCTCTGATGTCTCCATAATAAATCTGCAGCGTGGGGCCCCGTGTGGCTTCTACACACTTTCAAAATCAGCAGAGCAAATAGATCCCGGATGATCAGGACACTCCCTGACCTTCCCAGGAGCTGGTGTCGGGAGCAGCAGTTCATTTCTGAGACGTCCATATAGTGCGTGGGTAATCCGAACACCCTCTCCATCTACATGCACCGTTATATGCGGTAAAATCTTTTGTGATGTATTTCGGTGGAAAAACAAATCTTATTCAGTGTTCAGCGATGTAGTAATATGCGGTAAAATCTTTTGTGATGTATTTCGGTGGAAAAACAAATTGCAATCAGCGTTCAGCGCTGCAGTTCTATGCGGTAAAATCTTTAGTGACGTATTTTGGTTGAAAAATAAAATTTATTCAGCGCTCAGCCCTGTAGTAATATGTGGTAAAATCTTTAGTGACGTATTTTGGTGGAAAAACAAATCTTATTCAGCGTTCAGCGCTGTACTTATATGAGGTAAAATCTTTATTCATGTATTTCAGTGGAAAACAAATTGTATTTAGCGTTCACCGCTGCAGTTATAAGTGGTAAAATATTTTGTGACGTATTTCGGTGGAAAAACAAATCTTATTCAGCGTTCAGCGCTGTAGTAATATGTGGTAAAATCTTTTGTGATGTATTTTGGTGGAAAAACTAATTGTAATCAGCGTTTAGCGCTGCAGCTATATGTGGTAAAATCTTTTGTGACATATTTCTGGCGAAAAACTAAATTTATTCAGTGTTCAGCACTGCAGTTATATGTGGTGAAATCTCTGATGTCTCCATAATAAATCTGCAGCATGGGGTCACTTGTGGCTTCTATACACTTTCAAAATCATCTTTCAGCGGAGTGAATATACTCTCCTTGACCTTCCCAGGATCTGGTGTCGGGAGCAGCGGTTCATTTCTGAGATGTCCGTATAGTGCGGGGGGAATCCGAACAACCTCTCCATCTCCATGCATTGTTATATGCAGTATAATGTTTGGTTACTTATTTCGGTGTAAAAACAAATTTTGTTCAGCACTGCAGTTATATGCGGTAAAATCTTCAGTGATGTATTTTGGTGGAAAAACAAATCTTATTCAGCATTCAGCGATGTAGTAATATGCGGTAAAATCTTTCGTGATGTATTTAGTGGAAAAACTAATTGTAATCAGCGTTTAGCGCTGTAGTAGTATGTGGTAAAAACTTTATAGAAGTATTTCGGCCGAAAAACAAATTTTATTCTGCGGTGGAGCGCTGGGGTGATATTGCGGGTAAAATCTTTTAGTGACGTATCCTGAGAAATTTGCGACTCTTCCGGGCTCAAAGCTATCGTGACACTTTGTCTTGTCATTGTCTGTAGCTACTAGAGGCCGTTTCATGCCGGGCAAGTTCCCTCCAGAAGTATCTTGGCTGATCGACACTCTGTCATTGTGCCATTCTTGGCTTCCTCATGCTTGCTGCCACCTCCAGACTCTGTCGTTGTGCTACTCTGTGGACTACTCGTGCTGCTGTCACCTCCAGACTCGGTCATTGTGCCACTCTGTGGCCTCCTCCTGATGTTGCTGCCACCTCCAGACTCTGTCGTTGTGCCACTCTGTGGCCTCCTCCTGATGCTGCTGATGCCACCTCCATACTCTGTCGTTGTGCCACTCTGTGGCCTACTCATGCTGCTGCCACCTCTAGACTTTGTCGTTGTGCCATTCTGTGGCCTACTCATGCTGCTGCCACCTCCAGACTCGGTCATTTTGCCACTCTGTGGCCTACTCATGCTGTTGCCACCTCCAGACTCGGTCATTGTGCCACTCTGTGGCCTGTTCATGCTGCTGACCCCTCCAGACTTGGTCATTGTGCCATTCAGTGGCCTCCTCATTAGTGTTGGGCGAGCATGCTCACCTGAATACTAATTTTACTTGAACATCGCGATGCTCAGCACATTACAGTGTTCCACTGAATACCGCGTGTGCTTGAGTGCAATGCTCGAGTTTCCTCCCCGCACGTTTGTTGGCTGCTACGCAGCCAATATAAACGTGCAGGTGAGTAGTGCCATTCACTGTAATGCCGTAGCCATGTTGTCTACTGGCATTACAGTACTTGGCTGGCTGAAACGCATCATCGGGAGCTATATAGCACTCGAGGATACGTGCTCGGCTCAGTCTTAGTCAGGGAGAGATGGAGAGCAGAAGGGAGAGATAGTGTTATAGATCCAAAAGTCCTTTTAAGGACTATTGTGTGTGGCAGCAATATATATTTTTAGCACAACCTGCACTAAATTGCTAAAACTTGTTAGAGACCCAAAAGTCCTTTTAAGGACTATAGTTGTATCTGGCAGCAATATATATTTTTAGCGCAACCTGTGCTAAATAGCTTGCAATTGTTTGGCCGCTGAGGACAGTTACATTACCTGCGCTACATCTCCTGTATAACGTTTGCATATCCAAAATATCAGTGACAATCAGTCAAAAAATGTTTGCTGCTGGTGGCAGCGACATTACCACCACTACATCTCTAGTATAACGTTAGCGCATCCGAAATATCAGTGACATTCAGTGTAATTTTTTTTGCCGCTGGTAACAGCGACATTATCTGCGTTACATCTCCTGTGTAATGTGTGTGCAGCCTAAAATATCTGTGACATCCAGTGTACTTCTTCTTTAGACGGTGTCCGCTTGTGGACAGTTACATAACCTGCACTACATCTCCTGTATAACGTTTGCGTATCTGAAATATCAGTGACATTCAGTATAATTTTTTTTCTGCTGGTGGCAGAGACATTACCTAAGGTACATCTTCTGTATAATGTTTCTGTATAATGTTTCGCCCATCCTACTGTGAGGTAGAAGCCAATTTTCCCCTCTTAAGCGGACAAAAATTCCTTCCCGACTACATTCAGGCAATCAGATAACTCCCTGGATCAACGACCCCTCTCTACTATCTATAGCCTGTAATATTATTACACTCCAGAAATACATCTAGGCCCAGCTTCAACTCTTTTAGAGAACTTACCATCACCACCTCCTCAGGCAGAGAGTTCCATAGTCTCACTGCTCTTACCGTAAAGAATCCTCTTCTTTGCGCATCCTAAATATCAGTGACATTCATTCAGTGCTATTTTTTTATTAGGCGGTGGGGACAGGGACATTACTTGCGCTATACCTCCTGTATAACGTTTGTGCAACCTAAATATCAGTGACATTAATTCAGTGTAATTTTTTTATTAGGCGGTGGGGACAGCGACATTACTTGCGCTATACCTCCTGTATAAAGTTTGTGTGATTCCTAAATATCAGTGAAATTCATTCAGTGTAATTTTTTATTAGGGAGTGGTGACAGCGACATTACTTGCGCTATAGCTCCTGTTTAACGTGTGCGCATCCTAAATATCAGTGACATTCATTCAGTGACATTTTTTATTAGGCGGTGGTGACAGCGACATTACATAGTAACATAACATAGTACATAAGGCCGAAAAAAGACATTTGTCCATCCAGTTCGGCCTGTTATCCTGCAAGTTGATCCAGAGGAAGGCAACAAAAAAAAAAAAACCCTGTGGGGTAGAAGCCAATTTTCCCCACTTTAGGGGAATAAAAAATTCCTTCCCGACTCCAATCAGGCAATCAGAATAACTCCCTGGATCAACGACCCCTCTCTAGTAGCCATAGCCTGTAATATTATTACACTCCAGAAATACATCCAGGCCCCTCTTGAATTCCTTTATTGTACTCACCATCACCACCTCTTCAGGCAGAGAGTTCCATAGTCTCACTGCTCTTACCGTAAAGAATCCTTTTCTATGTTTGTGTACAAACCTTCTTTCCTCCAAACGCAGAGGATGTCCCCTCGTCACAGTCACAGTCCTGGGGATAAATAGATGATGGGATAGATCTCTGTACTGACCGCTGATATATTTATACATATTAATTAGATCTCCCCTCAGTCGTCTTTTTTCTAAAGTGAATAACCCTAATTTTGATAATCTTTCAGGGTACTGTATTTGCCCCATTCCAGTTATTACTTTAGTTGCCCTCCTCTGGACCCTCTCAAGCTCTGCTATGTCTGCCTTGTTTGCAGGAGCCCAGAACTGTACACAGTACTCCATGTGTGGTCTGACTAGCGATTTGTAAAGTGGTAGGACTATGTTCTTATCACGGGCATCTATGCCCCTTCTGATGCAACCCATTATCTTATTGGCCTTGGCAGCAGCTGCCTGGCACTGGTTTTTGCAGCTTAGTTTGCTGTTTATTAAAATTCCTAGATCCTTTTCCATGTCAGTGTTACCGAGTGTTTTACCATTTAGTATGTACGGGTGACTTTCATTATTCCTTCCCATGTGCATAACTTTACATTTGTCAGTGTTAAACCTTATCTGCGCTATACCTCCTGTTTAACGTGTGCGCATCCAAAATATCAGTGACATTCATTCAGTGTAATTTTTTTATTAGGCGTGGTGACAGCGACATTACTTGCAATATACCTCCTGTATAACGTATGTGCAACCCAAATATCAGTGACATTCAGTGTAATTTCTTATTAGGTGGTGGTGACAGCGACATTACTTGCGCTATACCTCCTGTTTAATGTGTGCGCATCCTAAATATCAGTGACATTAATTCAGTGTAATTTTTTATTAGGTGGTGGCGACAGCGACATTACTTGCACTATACCTCCTGTTTAACGCATCCTAAAAATATCTGTGACATTCTGTGTACTTTATTTGCGCATACACTTACAAAACCTGCGCCACTATATGTGTGACATACTTGCAAGCATATATACCATTTAATATGCGCAAGTTGATCAGTAAGGGACGGGGAAGTGGCCATGCTGCAAATTGTGCACGCCGAGGCCGTGGCGCTGAGCACGTTGAAACTCTGCCTGCTGCCAGAGCACAAGATAAATACTCATCCACGATACCTAGTTTCATGTCCCAGTTTGCAGGGCGGCGCAGTACACCACTCCTGAAGTCAGACCAGTGCGACCAGGTGGTCATTTGGATTGCAGCAGATAATGCTTCCAGTCGGTTAAGCACCACCCTGTCTTCCACAAAGTTCAGTCTCAGTAGCCAAGAGTCTGGTCAACAGAATCCTCAACCTGATTCTCCTGTTTTCATCGCCATTCCTTAATTTGGGCCTCTTGCCAAGCCCGCTTGAAGAGGGACATGAGGAGATCTTGTGCCCTGATTCCCAAACTCTGGAGCATCAGCAGTCAGAAGAAGATGATGGTGGGGAATGGCAATTAGTGTTTTACGAGGTGGATGATGATGATGAGACACAGTTGCCAATGAGTCAACCACTAGGATATGCCCCCACTGCTGGGACCCACACCTACAATGAGAACGGAACCGGGAAATGAGCGGAGTGTGCACTGTGCAGGCGCAGCCGCCCTCCATTCATTTCTATGGGGCCGCCGAAAATAGCCGAGCACTGGTTCAGATACAATATGTTTGCATTAAACAAAGTAAGGCATACAGAATGTAGATGTAATCTTATCACTGTTCAATTTATTGTTAATTTAAGGATAATAATTGCTAATTTTACAATCCTCAACATGGAAATTTCAAAACCAAGAAGGACAAGCCTTGGGTTATGCAAATCGAGGAAGCAGGTGTCTTTAGGATCTGCAGATGAACAAACTCTAAAGCACCTAGCTCCAAACAGTGACATTTGGCATAAAAGCCAGATCAAAAGCTAAGTTTTTTAGCTACATGAAACCTAAAAAAATTATATTAAATCCTGTGGGATGATTGTGCAGTGTCTCTTGTTTGTTGACATGCCAGTTATCACCACTTGTCACAAACTGAGATGGACAGAATCCGTGAACTGAGAGACATGCCTAGGACAAGATGTCAGGAATATTCAACGTTGCATGTCCAAGTGATTTGGAGAACGACAAACCTGACAGCAAGAGGTGCACAGAGGCGAACCTTTGCACAAATTCATGGTGTGTATTGATCCATTCTGTATTGCAATTGAAATTGGACGTCTCATTCCAAGCCTAGGGTGGAAAACAGTGGCTAGACAAACCTCGGGAAGGCATTTGTACAACACTGGGTTACAAGCTAGACATCCAGCTGCAGGTATTCCATTAACCTCACACCACCGCTCTCAGAGGCTTTGATGGTGCACAGCAAGACAACAATTGATGTTGAAATGGAGCTCTTTCTTCTTTAGCAATAAGTCCCACTTTTGTCACGATGCAATGATAGCCAGAAATTGGCCTGGAGACCATGTAGGCAATCCCATGAAGAGGCCTTCACAGGGAAATGTCACACAGGTCCTAATCCTCGGATCATGGTGTGGGGTGACATAATGTATGGTAGCCGTACCTCTAGTCTTCGTTTTAGGTACAGCTCAGAGTTACATTCATTTGGTCGTGAAACCAGCGGTACAGCCATTTCTCCAAAGTGACCCAAAACTCAACTATCTGCAGTCCCGCTATACCCACATCACTACCTCATTCAAGGCCACTTCTAGTCCCAGGAAGTAGCTTAATCCTGTAACCCCTGCTATCAGTCACAGGCCTCAGTGGTCACATCTGCTTGAACAGGAAGGATCCTGGAGGGATACACTAAATGTAAAAGGATTTAAGGAAAACTAGAGAAATGGTCAAAAATCTGGCAACTAAAATTTAATGTTGATAAGTGCAAGATAATGCACCTGGGGTGTAAAAACCCAAGAGCAGAATATAAAATCAGTGATGCAGTCCTAACCTCATTATCTGAGGAAAGGGATTTAGGGGTCATTATTTCAGAAGACTTAAAGGTAGGCAGACAATGTCATAGAGCAGCAGGAAATGCTAGCTGAATGCTTGGGTGTATAAGGAGAGGCATTACCAGTAGAAAGAGGGAGGTGCTCATGCCGCTCTACAGAGCACTAGTGAGACCTCATTTGGAGTATTGTGCTCAGTACTGGAGACCAAATATCCTTAAGGATATTGATACTTTGGAGAGAGTTCAGAGAAGAGCTACTAAACTGGTACATGGATTGTAGGATAAAACTTATCAGGAAAGATTAAAGGACCTTAACATGTATAGCTTGGAAGAAAGGTGAGACAGAGGGGATATGATAGAAACTTTTAAATACATAAAGGGAATCAACAAGGTAAAAGAGGAGAGAATATTTAAAAGAAGAAAAACTGCTACAAGAGGACATAGTTTTAAATTAGAGGGGCAAAGGTTTAAAAGTAATATCAGGAAGTATTACTTTACTGAGAGAGTAGTGGATGCATGGAATAGCCTTCCTGCAGAAGTGGTAGCTGCAAATACAGTGAAGGAGTTTAAGCATGCATGGCATAGGCATAAGGCCATCCTTCATATAAGATAGGGCCAGGGGCTATTCATAGTATTCAGTATATTGGGCAGACTAGATGGGCCAAATGGTTCTTATCTGCCCTCACATTCTATGTTTCTATGTTATATTTATACAAAAAAATTACATCCATGTTCAAATTTAATCTGTATTTCTGGAACGTTAAAGTTTCATATGAAGATAGAAAATACTATAATGATTAGGTGAATGAGTGGAACAGCAGTAGTCATGCGTTACCATTCTATCCATTCATTTAAGGAACAGAACCCCTGTACTTGTGATTTGTGGGGTGGATAGGGGGGTTAATATCTTAACACAATGCCTTTAAACGTTTTTTTGGATGTTATATTTCATCATTGTATTGTACACTGTACTAACTATGTCATCCTTTTTTTTGTGTAATTGCTTGAAATATTTGTATTAAGATTGTGTTAAGCTAGTAATATAATATCTACAATTGTCCAAAATGTGAGAACTGTGGTTCTCTATTTAATATTTAGAAAGAATGAAATCCTGAGTTGACATGCTGCTTGATTGATAATTTACATTGTACTCTAGGAGAAATTGAATGTGATTTAAATTATAATACACATAATAGCACTACATTAAGTACACCCTATAGGTAAATTGGCTTTTTACTAAATTGCCCTTAGTATGTTGTGTTGTGGTCAAGCACATATATGGCAGCCACTGGCTTCCCAAGGAGTCACCCCAGCCACACAACTACCCCTGCGCTTTGAGTCCCTGTGAGAAAAGCACATTACAAATGGCTGTCATTGTTTGTCAGTTGTCATTAATCAAAATATAAGTATGAATAAAAGAAAAGCACTAAAAAACCAAGGAAAAAACTCTGAACACTGCCTTCAATTACCATAAGTGCAAAAGTTGGTAAGTTGAGTAGATGAGTAGACTGTTTTAAAATGTACCTATTGTACTTATAATAATCATCATCACTGTTAAGGCAGTTATAGGTGTGAACAGGACATGGTGCAGCCAAAAATGTTATGTAGAGTATGGACTGTTGTTTTTATTTTTCTTCTGCTGGTTTTTGGAAAAGCACATTTTCTCATTTGCTTGTTCTGTGCTCTGACGTTTTCGATGCCCCACTGCTGCTGCTCCTCTTTTTGTCATATTTGTTTCATTACAAGACTGGCTAAGAGGCTACGGATGTATCCCCCTCTTCCTTGTTTTTTCTTGTAATTGGTTTACACTAGAAACTTGACGAAGTTTATAAACTTTTAGCCTGCAGGAAAGTAAAGATAAACCACAGGCTAATATAAGGGGAAAGCATGCCAATTTTCTGTTATAATGTAAATAATATGATATGTAACATTATATTATTATTATTACACCAATTACTGCAATATGGAGGACCTGTCACCATGAAATGCAATGCAATCCGCATTCAGCTGCCTTTGTATCTATCCCAAGCTAATCCTAGCCTAACAGCTAGTGAGGTAGAGAGGAGTGGGATGCCCTAAAATGGTTTATATAAATAATATAGTGGCAAGTGAGGACCTATGTAGCAGATATATATCAGCATGCACTCAGTATATGCACCACCAGTAGTGTAACCAAGTAACCACTAATCTCAAAAGGTTGAACCCAAACTAGATGGAAACCTATATTTAGGAGTGTTGTAACAAGCATCAATAGCAATAGTGTCACATAATTAGTCCCAATCCCGACATGTTTCCCCCTGTTGAATTTGCGGGGTTCATCAGGGGCAAATAAAGTAACTTTTTCCATTTTGTGAATTTTTTCTCCTATTCACTTGAACAGAAAGGAGTCACCCCACTAAAGTGAATGGGAAGGAGGAGCTGTAAGTATGCTGCTCATCTCTGCAATGTCAACAGCGAGCAGGTAAACCGTGAAGAGAACACAGCGCTCACTTGAGCTCTGCATTCTTTTTAAACAGCTGATCGGCGGAGGTTTCGGCAGTCAACCCTCAATTTGACAAAAGGCAGATATATAAATGTATAAAATACAAGTTCTACTGAATCTTTTCCGACAAAATTATATATCAATCTGCTCAGCTCCTCCTGCTCTATAACGTATTGCCTGCAGATTGCACTGCATTTCGTGGTACAAGTTTCCTTTAAACATTAAACCAATTAGCAGTGTCCCAACTGATAGTTAAGCACCAGAGTCCTAAAACCTGACACCAGTTTTAAGTATATGATGGCTTGATGTCCTAAATTTATAGTATTTTTGGGCTACCAAATTAACATATGTTCCATACACTAAGACATCTGTGAGACATTTAAACCTTATCTCCGTCGTGGCTCACTAATTGCTGCATGTAAATGTAGGCTAATGGACAGGCAATGATCCAAAACAAACGTTTATATGAATTCTCATTCCCAATCAAAAGCCCGGTGATACCGGCCATCTAAATGGACCTTAAATGATACTGTTTGGAGGAAGCCTGCTGATGAACAAATACTTTCTTGCTTCTGAGTGCAAGACAGCAGTGTCAATCGTTTCAAAATAGTGTAATATTCTGAATTTTGTGTGTGTGTTTTTTCCTTTTTGTTTTGTGTTACTTTTATAATCATGTACGTTTTCTTATTCTTTTTTTTTTGTTTGTTTTGCACTAAGTCATGATGTGTATGTGGGTTTTGATGTGTATAGAAATGATGGCTTAAAAGCAAGTGATCATATGAACTCATTCCTTTATCCTCTCTGTAATAACACATATCTTCAAAGGCCCCAGTGTAAACCAGCTGCCAAATGAACTGTGCTAGGTTTACTGTATTGGAACTAAAGGGATCCTTTGTGAAAGTTACTAATTTGTTGAACTGTTACTTCACATGAACTTCCATCTTCCTGAAGGCTTTTGTCAATGTACAGATTGTAATTGAATTTAACAAGCAATAAAAATCAAAATTTCTCATAAGAACATGAAACACACAGTAAAAAAAAAAATCAGATTTAATTATTTCAATATTAAAATTACACTTGATAAAATATTTTTTAAAGGTTAGGGCCATGATTGATGAAAATAAATTATGAAAATCAGACATCAACATAACAATCTTCTTTTAACAAAGCTAGATCCAGCTCTGCACCTCACATGGATCCAGATTTACCCCCATTATTTACTTCAATTAATGTGCCAGATTCTCTTCAGGTTGGTAGCTCAGGGGTGTGTTTTCTTTCTTGGGGTGTGTCATGTGTGATGCATATTTTTCCCTATCACAGCTCAGATGGTTGTCTTTTCTTCTTTCTGCTGCAGTGCTCTCCATGTAACTGTCACAGCTTCTAACAGCAGGCATGGCTGGTGGCATTTGAAGGATGGAACTGAGTGTGTGCAACCACATCTGAAGGTAGATGTGTACATTACTACACAGATTAAACACCAGAGGCAACATTATATTGAAGTCAAGAGAATAGCTCACAATGGGAGAATTTTTGTAACATAAAGTACATTAGAGAAGTATCTAGTTTTCCATTTAATGGTGACAAAACCTCTTCTAGTTCTTTTCTTAAAGTGTATAAGCAAGATAATACACTTCAGTAATGGCTGTCACTTCTGCCTATATTTAGAAAGCATTCAGAGCAATTAAGTAAATGTCCACTTTTTAACACTATGTTAATTATAGGTCAAACATTCTTTGCTAATTTCTTAATATATTATTTAGGACAAAGACTATAACAAGTTGTTAGAAGAGCTCTATTGAGTGTTGTCTCCCTTTACTGCAGAAGATGGAAATGAAAATAACCTCACAGACCGAACCTTGAGACCGTACTTTCAATCTTCAGCAATGAGGAGAGTCAGGGTTTAGGTCAATAATAAACCCTCACAATCAATGTAAAATAAAATTTTACATTGGCCAGTGTGTTGGATGAAATAGACCAATGTACAGAACTCACTCATTATATGCTTGCCTCGCCAACCAGGCCGCCTAGCCTGAAGATTAAGCTGGGAGCAACATTGGGTAGATTTATTTTGATCCATTATCTTACTTGCCAACATTGTGGTTGGTAAATTTGGGGGATGTAAGCCCCCACACCCAGAAATGCTCCCAAACCTGATCAGACCAACCACTTATGGGCGGGGTTTAAATAAAACCCACCTATTTATATCCTAAATTTGCAAGGCAGTATTTGAAAATTTAGCACATTCCCTGCAAATTCTTGATTGTTGGCAACTATGCATTATTTTCATTTCACAAGACATAGAGTGAGATGTATCATAACTGGAGTAAAGGAAAACTAGCTTAGTTGTCCATAGTAATCAATCAGATTCCACATTTCATTTTTCAGAGCTTTTTTGGATAATGAAAGGTGGAATCTGATTGGTTGCTATTGGCAAATAAAATCATTTTCCTTTACTCCGGTTTTGATAAATCACTCTCATAAAGTTTAGCATTGCAAAGTTCTCCAATGACATAATTCAGGTACCACTGGTTTAATGAATACCAGTTTCAGAGCATAACATGCCAAACAGATTAAAAGTATCATACCTTTCTATATATATATATATCTCTCTGCCGTCTCTAATATTATGTCCTCCCTCAATCTGAAACTAAATCTTTCAAAAACTGAACTTCTTGTGTTCTCTCCATCTACTAACCTACCTAAACCTGATGTCTGCCTCTCGGTGTGCAACACCGTCATCACTCCTAGGCAGCAGACCCGCTGTCTTGGGGTGACTTTTGACACTGATCTTTCTTTCACCCCCTATATTCAATCTCTCTCCCGCTCATGTCGCCTGCACCTCAAAAACATCTCTAGCCCCTTTCTCACTATGAAAACAACAAAAACTCTCATTTTTGCTCTGATTCACTCCCGCTTTGATTACTGCAACTCTCTATTAATTGGCCTCCCCCTCACCAGACTGTCCCCTCTCCAATCTATTCTTAATGCAGCAGCCAGGGACACCTATCTGTCCAACCGTTACTCTGATGCCTCCGCCCTGTGTCAGTCATTGCACTGGATGCCCATACACTATAGAATCCAATTCAAACTGCTCGTCCTCACCCACAAAGCCCTCCACAGTGCTGCACCACCCTACATCTCTTCGCTCTTCTCTGTCTACCACCCTACCCATGCTCTCCATTCAGCCAATGACTTACGACTGACTTCCACAAAAATCCGAACCTCTCTCTCCCGGCTCTAATATTTTTCCCGAGCTGCACCGGTTCTCTGGAATGCCCTACCCTCACGGTAATCACTTAAATAATTGTATGTTCTCCCCATGTTTGTGTGTTTTTCCTCCGGGTTCTCCGGTTTCCTCCCACACTCCAAAGACATGCTGATAGGGACCTTAGATTGTGAGCCCCATTGGGGACAGTTGGATGATAATGTCTGTAAAGCGCTGCGGAATATAGTAGCGCTATACGAGTGCATAAAATAAATAAATATAAAGCTTTATTCCTAGCCTACAGTAGTTACTGTATCTAGACCGTTGACAGACTCTTCCAGTTCCTTAATGAAAGAGGCCCTGAATAACTAAACAGACTGAGTCTCCGATGTGCGGGAGTGAATTAATGCATATGTTTGGATTATTAATGTCATTGCTAGGAGTAATGCAGCATAAAATACAGAAACTGTAATCATGGGTGACATGTAATTTGCCTTTTTTGTAAAGGGACTTTCAAAATCCTGATAATCTGGCATTGATATATCATACCATGCTGGACAAAGAGAACATAAAGGCAACCTGTCATCAGGATTGACATTCTGTTTAAAACTGATCAAATATTCTTACTGTGTATCCACTAATAATTCCTAAACTGTCTTTGTGCTCAAATGTATTGTATTCATGTAAAAAAAAACAACTTTGAAAATGTACCTGATGTTTTGACCAGGTACCTCATGGAGTCATCGGGGCGTTGAGGGAAGTCACGAGTCATCTCCGTGCTCTCACACCCATCTTGTTCTCCAAGATCTCCCATCAGCCTCTACCCCCCTGCCGCTCGGGCAGAACAACGCCCCGATGACTCCATGAGGTACCTGGTCATGACGTCAGGTACATTTTCAAAGTAGTTTTTTTTTTTACATGAATACAATACTTTTGAACACACACAACAACTGTTTAGAAATGATTAGAGGATACACAGTAAGAATATTCAGCTCTACATGTCAATCTTGGTGACAGGTTCCCTTTAACCTGGCAGCTAGGCAACTGGAAGGTCCACAAAGAGTCTCTGGGTAAAGCCCAGAGCTATAGGGTTAACATATCAGTGCACCCCTGACACTAAAGGACCAACATATTTGCTTCTTTGTAGGTAATTACAAACATTTCATTCTTTGATCTCATTATAATTAATGTTAGTGGTAATTACATGTTTATATCCATATTATTCCAGTAATATGTGTTTACAGCAATGCTGGTGTGTTATTATACATATGCAGATTCTACCAGTATCATTATGTTTGTGACTATATTGTAGACAGACAATTGCCTGATTGTAGTTGGTATTTTGCAACTAGAAAACCAATGGCAACACAAACAAGTTGTTCACACTGTTCCCCCTAGTAACTATTCAATATTAGATATTGCCTATAGAAAATATTGCCACTCTTTTTGGGAAAAAAAACCTTTATTTTATAGTAATGGCTTTCCTCTTTTAGGGTGGTCTAAGTTATAATAAAAAAAAACTCACTCTCATACCATATACCACTGAGGCCACTGATTGAGTGCAGAAGTTATGTCACTCCTGGAAATGGCAGGGAATTAAGTGGTAAGTAGAAATGAGTAAATCTATTCTAAAACTATCAAATTCAACCCAAATTTGGTAAAACTTTCTGAGTTGCATTCAAATCAGATTTTTTTTGTTAATTCCATTTGGGGGAATTTGGGGGAAAAGGAGAGACAGAAAAAAAGTTTTAAAAGCGAGAGACTAAAAAATTGGAGTCCTGGGAGACCTCCAAGTGTTATACACAAACTTTAAGGTCAATTGAAGAACTTTTGGTTCGGGTAAAATCGATTTGCATCTGAATCGAATCTGTCAACCAATTTGGCCAAATCATACCTGAATTGAATTTCCACCATACGATCTTAAGTGATAAGTATGTTCTCATATTATTTTATTATATTTGGGGGCACTGGAGGATTTTTCATATGACCCAGGCAACCCCTTCAAGGTTCACATCCGTTTAGTGAGGGGAAGCGTACTTGTAGTCTGTTTATGCCAATGTTTGCCAACCATAGTTCTGCAGAACCATGACATCCTCTGATGTGGTTCCAATCTACTGACAATAATGTAGACTATGCTAGTGCTATATAAGCAATTAGTAGAACCATCAAATATCACTATATGTACTTTTCATTCATGAAATAATTCTAAGTAGTGGGACCTCTGTAACTGTCCCCAAGGACAAATATGCATGTAAGTGTAAACAGTTGACCCAGAAAGGCAAGAGTTAATGGAAGCTTTAGTAGGCTGTGTCATTTTAACTCTTTTTTAGAGCACACAGCTTAGAGGGAACATTGCATGCGATGTAAAAATAATTTTTTATTTTACCTTGAGCCATACCTGATGGAGAACATAAAAGTCAAAATCGAGTGTACACTAATTAAATCATTTCCAGCCGAAGATTTATTTAAGTCAGTTTCAAGGCATAAATCCCCTCATAAATAATAGTCAAAGAACGTCTTTATTCTGTGACACAGTTAACAACTCGGCTTTATTTATATGAGCAGTAACATTGAACAGATTTATATGCATTCAATAGAACAATATAAAAAAACGGAAGATAAGAGCAGTTGAGTCACTCTGCACACGCCGCCTTTCCATGGAGCATTGTCTGGTAGCCGTCCCAATAATGATAAACTGTAGTATTGTAATATTGCCTCTTTAATATGGAAATTTGAGTAAGAGGTTACAAATAGCTCCTTGTAAATGTACAACCTTTTTTATGACTTATTTGCAGACAATGCAGAGCATTAAGAGAGATTTATGCTTGGGGGTTGAGCTAAAGGTCAGGAATTACATTTGCTCTATTCTGCCAACAGCCTTGGACTGTTTAATGCAGAGGCGACGGGCCTAGTTTTCATTGGAGATCTGCTTTTAAAAGCCTTGCCTTGATGGCTGTGCTAGGAGAAGCAGCAGAAATCCAATCAAGCAACTCTACAGGACAAGATACATGATGAGACAGCCTGCCAGGCTCCTGCTCTAATGTACCAGCGAAAAAGCTGCTTATGCACAGACTCTGTAAACATGCTTTGTTAGCAGAACATTGGCAACTTCTGCAGCAGACGCTGTTATTCATTAGATGTCCAATGAAATAGTGCGGCTAGTCTGTAAACACTTTATAATCCTCCATCTAGATTCTAATTACAGCTTCGTGTCTAAATATCTTGTTTTATCAGCAGTTACAATTGTTGAATGACAGGCTAATATACTGTTACATAAACAGCAAGTGTAAATGGTGGTAATACATTTATACATTTCAGCAGACAGCAGGAAATGTCTAGGTGAAAGTAATAAATATTTGACAGGGAGTAGGGGTAGGAGGGGTGTGCAACTGCATGCTCTCTGCCTTAGCCATAGTGTGAGACTGCATGCTGTGAGAGGGGAGAGGGAGCTGCATAGAGAACATCTGACTGGTTCAGACGACAGACTAGGAAGAACTCACCCACTCAACAAGCATGGAGTGAAAAATGATGCATCTACAGAACCAGCAGAGAAAAAACACATTGGTCAAAAGATAAAAATAAATAAATTACAGGTTAGATTTGACTGTTAGATATAGGATATAACTTCAGCCACTGGCAAAATCGTCCAAACTAAGCAAATAAATGAGCCAAATAAGTGCACAAAACAGTATTTTGCGTTCACAGCTTTAACCCCTTAGTGACCAAGCCTGTTTGGGCCTTTATGACCAAGCGTTTTTCTTCCTTTTTTTATGGTCTCGTTCCAAGAGCTATAACTTTTTTATTTTTTCATCTATATAGCTTTATGAGGGCTTGTTTTTTACGGGACAAGTTGTAGTTTTTAATGGCGCCATTTTGGGGTACACATAACTTTCTGATTAACTTTTATTAACTCTTTCTGGGAGGGAGATGGGGAAAAATAGCAATACTGCCACTGCGTTTTTACATTATACATTTTTTGGCGTTCATTTTTCGGTACAAATAACATAATATCTTTATTCTCTGGGTCAGTACGATTACAATGATACTAAATACTTATAATTTTGTTTACGTTTTACTACTTTTTTTGCAATAAAACACCTTTTATTAACCCAAAAAATTATTTTGCATTGCCAATTCACAAGACCCATAACTTTTTTTTATTTTTTTATATGGAATTGTGTGAGGGCTTGATTTTTGAAAGACGACTTGTATTTTTCATGGGTATGATTTTGGAGTAAATGCCGCTTTTTGATCACTTGTTATTACGTTTTTTTTTCGGTGGAAACTAAGAATAAATTTGAAATTCGTCTTTTTTTATTTTTTATTTTTATATCACCATAGGGGATAATTTATGTAATATTTATGTAGTCCCGGTCGTTACGGACGCGGCAATTCCAAACATATGGGGGATATTTTCTTTTTGCAATTTTTTTCATTGAAAAGCGTATTTTCAATGGAAAAAAAGGCATATTTTTTATTTTATGGAATTTTTTTTATTTAATAAATGTGTATTTTTTTTCTATTTTTTTTACTACTTAATAGTCCCACAAGGGGACTATAATATACAGTATTTTGATTGCTTTTAAAATGTAATGCATTATCTCTATAATGCATTGCATTTCAATAGCAATGCTATTCGAACATTGACCAGCAGGCTGCGCCAGAGAGGCACAGCCTGCTGGAAGTAACTGAAGACAGGCTCGGGCCCTCATCGGAAGCAAGGTAAGCTTCCCAGCACATCAGCACCCCGCGATCGCATTTTCGGGGTGCTGATGGGAGACAGAGGGAGTCCGCTCCCTCTGTCACCACTTTACATGCAGCGGGCGCCATTGCGCCCGGCATGTAAAGGGTTAAACAGCCCGGATCGGCACTCCTGCCGTTCCGGGCTGTTAGAGCAGGGACCCGGCTCTCATGTGAGAGCCAGGTCCGCGCTCCCCGCTGCACGGGGGAGCCGCGCGGCGCTTAAACTGGGCCGCCGTAAAAACGCGGCGGCCCAGCCTAAGGCCCCTTAGTGACCGCCGTAAAAACATGTATGGGTGGTCACTAAGGGGTTAAAGCAATCACATACCCCAATTAGAGTCAGGTGAAATTCTAGGCAAGGACTGCCCCCCTGCTGCTTAACAAAATTAGTGCAAATACGATATAAATTATATAAATATATTTTGGGGGTCATTTATTAAACAGGAATACACCTAAATTATGCCCGTCTCATTTACCCTTTTCTAGGCCTGTTTTAGGCAAAGAAAATGGGAAGCTAGGACGCTGTCAACATTTAGAACTGGTGCTGGATGCGCCGAAGTTATGTAGAGGCCTGAGCTTCTTCATAGCTCCAGCAGATCCACCACCAGGTATAGGGCTTATTAAGACGCCGGTCTTAATAAATGTGCCCCTTTGACTTTTAAATGGCAGAAAACTGGTGTACACTGTTTAATATATTCCTCCGAAAGTATTAGTTATTCAACATTTCATATGCAGAATGTTGAAATTGTTGCCCCCTATCCAAGCTGTTGCTTAAAGAGGCAGCATACAACTTCTGCTCATCTGCAATAAGAGGTAATCCCTTCTTTACAGTGCACTGCATGGATTCACAGAGTAGAAGAAGGCACTGCATAGCTATTTTAGGCTAGTTTACCATTAGTGTTTTGTATCTGTCAGGCTGTGCGGGCAGGGAACAGCCTGTTAGATGTCTGTATCCCGGCTTTGCTGGAAGCTACTGCATTGCAGTCTGACCCCATTAACTATTATGGGGACTGGTGGAGAACCGGCCACAACCTAGCAAATATACCAAGAATCAGCCAGATGAAAACCGATCTCCACGGTCCTCATTAGTTAATGGAGTTGGCATGCGGTTATGCCAGATCCAGACATCTCCAGAGATGTTTAACGTTAGTGTGAAACTAGCCTAAAGCTGAAGTTTTGAGAGGTTGTATAGTGAGCACACTGTTCATGTTCAGTGTAATAACCCCACTCCTGCAGAAATCTGATATAGTTTCTGAGAAATGCTAATGAGATGTCCTAAGTACCAAGGGGCAAGTCTAGCCTCTTCAAGCTCCATCTCACCTATGGCTTTATCGATTTATGTCTCTGCTTTTTCTGAACTTAAGACCCCTCCATGAACAGTTATCTGTGACTGACAGCTATCTCTGTATACACACCTACATTATCCATCACTAATGACACCTCATCCATGTACAACTGAAAGTCAGAAAACACTGAGATTCAAATGTATAAATTAATACGTTTTACGGAATCTTTTCCCAGAAAACTATATATCTATCTATATATCTATGGTATAAAGAAGGAATAGTACATGGACTCTGGACCCAAAAAAGATCGCCCATACAGATAGGAAATACAGGCGATTATTCATCACATAACCTGCTGACTCAACTAGTCAGCTGACCGGAGGAACAGATCGTCACTTCCGATCTCAGAATCTGTAACTTCCTGTATTGTGGACAGCATACCGGTAACAGAGGAACACGCTGTGGACGCCGAGGACGCCGAGGAACACGTGCGCACCAACGACACACAGGACCGGAGCGCTCCCTGAGAAAGACATCCCCCTACAATAGCCTCCCGGAATTCGGCTATACGGGGTAAGACTATTTGTTTTCTCCCCCTCCTCTTAAGGTGACCGCTCCTTGGGACAAAAACCGACTGCACACCAGTGCAAATTTTTATCTTTTTAACTAATTTTTACCTACAGTGTACACTAATGCAGCACCTACATGCAGACTGATCACCTGCAATAGTAGGTCCTTATTTTATAATTTTTATGCAAGTTTGAATTTCCTCCCAACTACAGGAGGACATATATAATTGTGATTAATTAGCACGGTTGTTCTATTCAGTGATCCGCTGAATGGTGTGATTTGATATAATAAATTTATGGTTATATACCACAATATATATACCCATTCATTTGAGTGCCCTTTATCTCTTGACTATATATTATATATCTATCTGTTCAGCTCCTTCTGCTGAAGTGTGGGTTTAGAGAATAAAATAAAATCATAAGATCTTCTTCATCTATTGCCATCCAACTTTGTTTTCTTGACAAGAATGCCATTCTGGTCTATTTTTGTATACACTACCTCCAGTTCCAGATTGTCCTCTGTCTCCTAAATATTTCTACTGATATTCAAAAAATTCCCATTGTGAGGTGGAAGTATGTTTCATATGGATAGACGCTAATGATACATTTATGTTTCTTGATTGTCCTCACAACTGAAGACATTAAAATCCAGGTGGAATCATCCCTTTACCTGATCCTCAATTTGGTAACAATTTTTATAACTTTATATAATACAACCTTGGCAGAATACATGTCTGACTGCTATATTTGTGGTTATATTATTATTCATAGGACTGCAGCGTTGACAGTAATCTGCTTCATCAGTTCTCAGCGTAACTTTCCATCCAAAGACCATATTCTGCTACATCAATCTCTGGCACATGTCCTGCACCTTATGTACTCCTTTTTTGGAATTGTGCACTTTATATAATCTAATGACAGAAGCAGATATTGTATGTATGCAGAAAAAAAGGTATAAGGTATAAGAAGCATAACGATGAGGGAGAAAATAACTTGCTCTTTAGAAAATGAATTAAAACGATTTCCAGCTGCTTGAAGAATCAAAGGTATTTGTGCATACCATTCTAGGGAAGTAATGGATTGCTAGAAAGGGAATGTTAATATCATCAGCACAACACAATGCAGATTTTTACCAATACAACATAAGCTTCTTCAAACTCAAGTGATCGTATCCATCATTATAAAAATAAATCTGTACCTGTGCTGCAATATAGAACAAAATAATACAAGGCTTAATATAATATTGCACTGTATAATACTTACTACTCATTCTTTGACTCGTGTGAATTTTTTTTTTATATAACACTACACCGAGTTTAAGCAATAAACTTAGTGTTGGTGTTGATATGTGCATTTACACATGTACTGCATACATTAAACTCTATAGGGGTAATTTTTTATACTCAAAAATGCCTAGCAGATGGCGGCTTCGACGCGCTAACTCCAGGTCTAAAATTGTGGGCGGGGAAGGACCAGCAGGCTCGGAAGCTGTCTTACATTTAGATTGGCGCTGGATGCACTAAAGTTATGGAGAGGCCTGCTCATCTTCATAACTTCGGCGGATCCTCCACCAGCTACGAAGCTTTATTAAGACTGGCGTCTAATCTTAATAAATGTGCCTCTATGTACACAGCTCATCCATGGATGCATGCATAAAACAAATATATTCACTCTGTCAGTGAAAGCAATCAGGGACATAACAAATAACCATGGGGTCCTATAGCAAAACTTGGAATGGGGCCCACTTCACCATGACCACATTACCAAAAGCTTAGGATTGGTTTCTCTAATGCCCTGGGCTAATACACACAGTGATGTCACAGTACAGGGATGATTTATTAAGCTGAACGTCAATGACAGGCATATACAACTTTATTGTGATACGGTTACATATAACTAGTTTCTAAGTATTGAAAGTGGACTTTGATCTGAATTTCAGGAAAAATTTGATTTGTCACAAAGCTGAATTTCCTTGCACTTCGTGGTAATGAATCAAGTTTTCCTAAAATGGTGGTTAAAAAACAAAGAAATACCTCATTCACATGTTCGCGGAGAGGCTGTCCGCTACTGTCTCGATTGAAGAAAACCTGCCAAATGACCTGCAGTGAGGGTAATCACATCACCGCATGATCACGCTTCAATCAAGATGGGAGCGAACGGCCTCTCCACGAGCAAGTGGATGAGATGAGTATTATTTTTTTTAACCCCTGATTATGGCTGAATGTGAGTCACAGATACAGTGATCAGCATTAAACGCGGCATCTGAGGGGTTTAATGATTGGGTGCGATTGCTCCATACAATGGAAAGCGATTCATGACAAAGTAAATCGTAACAAATCAAATTTCTTGTCAAAGTTCGGCAAAGCAGTCAAATCAAATTTTCTAAACTTCGCTCATCTCTACATATCACTTTTAAATACATCTTTTCATTATGAACTACTACGGGATTACTAAATACTTGAATTGCTTGCATTGATTACTGTTGTTTTTTTCAGATATAAAAATGCTAAATGTGTCCCAGAGTGGTATGCCCCAAAAAGGGTTGCAAATGGAGCCTAAAGGTGGCTTTACACTTTAGACAGCTGTCAGACGAGCATGCATGTGTTCTAAATGGGAAGATATGAGTAAGCTGCTACCAAAATGTCAGATAGGTGTGGGACCCATGTCTGGTATCCACTTCTATCTCCAGAACAGGACCCCTGAAGAGAACAGACAGAAGCTGTACATGTGCAGCAACCCTCCGTTCACCACCATAAGAGTTCTGAATATAGCTGACTAGGCAATTTTCAGCAGTCCTGTGAATGGAGAGGTGGCCGCAGTATGCTCTCTGTTCACTGCTATGAGATTACTGAGAATAGCCAGGCATGTTTGCCCTGTTTTCGTTAGTCACCCAGTGATGAATGGAGAGAACATCACGCATGCGGATGCTCTCCTTCACTTCACGGCCCCGTTTTCTGGATAGAAGCGGGTACATGAAGTGAGACCGGGACTTGACATTGATGGAATATCCTAGAGATATGACTTCAGTGTCCCAGATGGTTCAATCCCTTTAAATTTCAGCCCTATAAAAACATCAATTATTACAATATTGTGGCACACTTTACCAGATACTGTGGTGTTCTGATGTTGGTATATGTATTTCTATAAAGAATTTGATGTATATAACACAAAAAATCATTTTTCCCTGCTGCCCAAATGCTGATATCACTTGCATTTTTAAAATAGTATTTTTTCCTAATTAATCATGGAAAACAAAGTGATGCTACATGAATTCATTGAATTGGTTGTGATTTCTGTACAAGAGACAAAGTATAGCTACTCTCAACATTAATTATCTGTTAATGCAATCAACATTCATAGACATTGTATGCTCCTTTTCCTACAATGAGTAAAAACTGAACATCTACTGTACTGCATCTTTATTTTGAAAAAAATTATAGAATTATCCAGCCATATTCACAAAAAGTCTGAAACAAAAATAATTATTTCAAGTTGCTGTCTCACAATTATTAATTTGCTCTGTTAGATCAGGTAAAATATATTAGTTAGAATTTTTGTATAGACTGGCCATTACTTTGGGTGGCATCCCAAAATACACATCATAAGTTCCACTTCCAACTATACAAAAAATCATAAGTTCAGTAGCTTATAATAACTCCATCCTAAAACCTAAAAAGCTTGGGGCAACACCATATGTCCACATACACTGAACAAAAATATAAACGCAACATTTTCGGTTTTGCTCCCATTTTACATAAGCTAAACTCAAAGGTATGAAACAATTGCTACATACACAAAAGACCCATTACTCTCAAATATTGTTCACAAATCTGTCTAAATCTGTGTTAGTGAGCACTTCTCCTTTGCCGAGATAATCCATCCCACCTCACAGGTGTGGCATATCAAGGTGCTGATTAGACAGCATGAATATTACACAGGTGTGCTTTAGACTGCCCACAATAAAAGTCCACTCTGAAATGTGCAGCTTGATCACACAGCACAATGCCACAGATGTTGCAACATTTGAGGGAGCGTGCAATTGGCATGCTGACTGCAGGAATGTCTACCAGAGCTGTTGCCCGTGCAATGAATGTTCATTTCTCTACCATAAGCCGTCTCCAAAGGCATTTCAGAGAATTTGGCAGTACATCCAACCAGCCTCACAACCGCAGACCACGTGTAACCTCACCAGCCCAGGACCTCCACATCCAACATGTTCACCTCCATGATCATCTGAGACCAGCCACCCGGACAGCTGCAACAAAAATCATTTTGCATAACCAAAGAATTTCTTCACAAACTGTCAGAAAACGTTTTAGGGAAGCTCATCTGCATGCTCGTCGTCCTCATCGGGTCTGGACCTGACTACAGTTCGTCGCAATAACCAACTTAAGTGGGAAAATGCTCACATTCGATGGCATCTGGCATGTTGGAGAGGTGTTCTGTTCACGGATGAGTCCCGGTTTTCAGTGTTCAGGGCAGATGGCAGACAGCGTGTGTGGCGTTGTGTGGGTGAGCGGTTCGCTGACGTCATGGTAGCGGTGGGGTTATGGTATGGGCAGGCAATCACATGTGCATTTTATTGATGGCATTTTGAATGCACAGAGATACCGTGACGAGATCCTGAGGCCCATTGTTGTGCCATTCATCCACGACCATCACTTCATGTTGCAGCATGATAATGCACGGTCCCATATTGCAAGGATCTGTACACAATTCCTGGAAGCTGAAAACATCCCAGTTCTTGCATGGCCTGGCCAGCATACTTACCGGACATGTCACCCATTGAGCATGTTTGGGATTCTCTGGATTGGCGTATATGACAGCGTGTTCCAGTTCCTGCCAATATTCTGCAACTTTGCACAGCTATTGAAGAGAAGTGGACCAACATTCCACAGGCCACAATCAACAACCTGATGAACTCTATGCAACAGAGATGTGTTGCACTGCATACCAGATACTGACTGGTTTTCTGACACCCCCCCCCCCCCAGTAAGGCAAAACTATGCACATTTCAGAGTGGACTTTTATTGTGGGCAGTCTAAGGCACACCTTTGCAATATTCATGCTGTCTAATCATCACCTTGATATGCCACACCTGTGAGGTGGCAAAGGAGAAATGCTCACTAACACAGATTTAGACAGATTTGTGAACAATATTAGAGAGTAATGGGTCTTTTGTGTATGTAGAAAATGTTTAAGATCTTTCAGCTCACCTCATGCAAAATGGGAGCAAAACTGAAAGGGTTGCCTTTATATTTTGTTCAATGTATTTTGTGTCCAGTGCTGGTGAGAAGAAGTTGTTCCTGGAGCGCTGATTCTTATTAGCAGCCAGGGCAATAGCATACATCACTTTGTCACCTGAGTTCAAAGCAATCCAGGTGATCCAAGTGAGCATGTGTGACAATTAGTTGTGGACGCATTAGATGGACATTCTTAGAGGGGATCTAAAGAACACCACATGGTCTAGACACCGAAGAATTTTGAAAATGATTTTAACTAAAAACATATGCCTTGTTTGACATAGTAAATTAACATTCTTCTTTATGGGATAACCTCTTTAACTATAAACGTCCTGGGCAGTCGGGTTTATCTCTGAATGGACGTTTTGGAACATCCATTCAGAGATTGCAGCTGCATGCTAATCGTCAGTGACAGGAGGGCACCCCAGAGAAAAGGCAGGGAGCGTTCCTGGGTGTCCCTGCCTTCTAGATCGCTCTGTATACAGATGAGGAAGCGATGTGCTGCTTACTGTACCTTCCCAGTGGTCATGTGACCGCTGAGGCCAGGGGAGTAAAGGAGCTGCTGGGTCTTCCATAGACCACGGCCAGCTCTGCACTTTCCTTCTGAGCCCTGGCATATCCCCAAATAACAGTTTACAACCACAATTGGGGTGTTACTGTATTTAGGAGAAAATGAGTAGCAAATTGTGGGGGAATATTCTCCTGTTATGTTTTGTGAAAAAGAAAGTTTGGCCTAAAGCACAATTTTCTTGTAAAAATGTAATTTTTTATTTTCACAGCCAAGTATTATAAATTCTATGAAAAGTCTATTACCACATAAAGTGACACATGTCAGATTAGCAAAATTACGCCTGGTCAGGAAGGGGGTAAATGGCCTGGTCTGGAAGTGGTTACGTCAGAATTGTTTGCATCTTGAAGGGGTTGTCCCATCTTTCCATTACTAAGGCGAGATGGAACTAAACACCAACCACCAGGTGGCCGGGAAACAGCAGAGAGGGCTGGCACTACACTGTTTCAGTAGCTTCCATTGTAGTGTATGAGAGCTACAGAATCAGCAAAGGTCAGAAACTATGCTGTTTCGGAGGTAGGGAAACATTATAGCTTGCTGTGCTACACTGTTTGCATAGCTTCCTTACACGACAAGGAAGATAAGTGCAAGATAATGCACCTGGGGCGTAAAAACCCAAGGGCAGAATATAGAATATTTGACACAGTCCTGACCTCAGTATCTGAGGAAAGGGATTTAGGAGTATTTATTTCAGAAGACTTAAAGGTGGGAAGACAATGTAATAGAGCAGCACGAAATGCCAGCAGAATGCTTGGATGTATAGGGAGAGGTATAAGCAGTAGAAAGAGTGAAGTGCTTATGCCGCTGTACAGAACACTGGTGAGACCTCACTTGGAGTATTGTGCACAGTACTGGAGGCCATATCTCCAGAAGGATATAGATACTCTAGAGAGAGTTCAGAGAAGAGCTACTAAACTAGTACATGGATTGCAGGATAAAACTTACCAGGAAAGGTTAAAGGACCTTAATATGTATAGCTTGGAAGAAAGAAGAGACAGAGGGGATATAATAGAAACTTTTAAATACATAAAGGGAATCAACTCGGTAAAGGAGGAGAGCATATTTAAAAGAAGAAAAACTACCACAAGAGGACACAGTTTTAAATTAGAGGGGCATAGGTTTAAAAGTAATATAAGGAAGTATTACTTTACTGAGAGAGTAGTGGATGCATGGAATAGCCTTCCTGCAGAAGTGGTAGCTGCAAATACAGTGAAGGGGTTTAAGCATGCATGGGATAGGCATAAGGCCATCCTTCATATAAGATAAGGGCCGGGGGCTATCCATAGTATTCAGTATATTGGGCAGACTAGATGGGCCAAATGGTTCTTATCTGCCGACACATTCTATGACAATGGAATGACTTTTTCCCCCTAAAATTAGGAAAATTGGCTTGTACCTCATGGTTTATTTTTTGCCTTCCACTGGATCAACTTTGCAGGACAACAGGCTGAACTGGATGGATTGATGTCTTTTTTCAACCTTACAAACTATGTTACTCTGCAATGGGATCTACTACTACAGCAAAGCACCAGCCCGCTCCACTGTTTGTTGGCCATCTGGTGTTGGCAATTAGTTCCCATCTTGCCTCAGTTATGGCGAGATGGGACAATCCCTTTAACTGTTATTTTTATTTTCATAGCCTCATAGTCTCTGCCATAGTCCATTGTACAGGGTGGGCCATTTATATGGATACACCTTAATAAAATGGGAATGGTTGGTGATATTAACTTCCTGTTTGTGGCACATTAGTATATGTGAGGGGGGAAACTTTTCAAGATGGGTGGTGACCATGGCGGCCATTTTGAAGTTGGCTATTTTGAATCCAACTTTTGTTTTTTCAATAGGAAGAGGGTCATGTGACACATCAAACTTATTGGGAATTTCACAAGAAAAACAATGGTGTACTTGGTTTTAACGTAACTTTATTCTTTCATGAGTTATTTACAAGTTTCTGACCACTTTAAAATGTGTTCAATGTGCTGCCCATTGTGTTGGATTGTCAATGCAACCCTCTTCTCCCACTCTTCACACACTGATAGCAACACCGCAGGAGAAATGCTAGCACAGGCTTCCAGTATCCGTAGTTTCAGGTGATGCACATCTCGTATCTTCACAGCATAGACAATTGCCTTCAGATGACCCCAAAGATAAAAGTCCTATTGAAAAAACTAAAGTTGGATTCAAAATGTCCGACTTCAAAATGGCCGCCATGGTCACCACCCATCTTGAAAAGTTTCCCCCCTCACATATACTAATGTGCCACAAACAGGAAGTTAATATCACCAACCATTCCCATTTTATTAAGGTGTATCCATATAAATGGCCCACCCTGTATATTCTACTTACATATATATTTGTAAGGTTTGTACAGGTGAAATCAATCAATATTACCACTCAGTGCGCTCTTAACAGTCCACCAACTTGAAAACAATAATTTTTAGAAAGATTATTTAACATTTTCCTTCTGAGAACAGAAGTGTTTGCTGATTATCTGCTACTGCCACTAAGTTTCCTCAGTTTCAGGAACAGTAAGCTGTTGACAGCAGCCTGAAGTCATGCTGAGACCTCCTGCTGGGAGAGAGGCAGATAGGGCTAAGTTATATACTTTCAAGCAACTTCACTACAATACATTTACCAGTGAAATAAATATAAATAAATATAAAAAATATATGCTGATTATTGGGGCTGTGAGAAGTTAGAGGTCCCCCAACTCTCTTGCTATACAGTATAAGTATACAGAGAGCATCTTATAAATAATGTAGATAAACTAAATGGATTTTAAAGCAAAGATGTGCATCAGAAAAAAATGCATAAATTCCAATATTCACTGCTCAAGAGTCTTCTATCTAGCTACCATGACAAACAGGACGCGATGTGCTAACAACAATGATTACAGTGAAGTACCTGCTTGTTAGGGCTGCCTGTAAATAGTAGTTTGTATTTCTAACATACTGTCTGGGAGATGTAGCATGATAACTTTTATGGCAAAAAACATTAAGAATCTTCAAGATGAAATGACAGGGTTTAACACTCTAAATATATCACATATGTGCTGCCCTGTGTAATTTCTTCAGTGGTGCTTTGAATGCAGTCATTTTAACTAACATCTTTGCCTATATAATATACTGAAAAGCTTGATATCATGTATTATATGAAAACTCACAAAGATACACGTCTAGTATAATTGACATTAAAATTTGAACTCTCAGTGACTCAGTGGCAAAAAAAAATCACTTGGCGGTAATAACAATGTAACATTTAATATATTACAATATTTAATTTGTAAGATTTTTGGGAATTTTTAAGTTTTGCCCATAGTTTTGCCCCTTTCTCACCTCCTATGTCTTATATATTAGGAGGTCCACTTATGTAGCACCACTCTGTTCTGAGGTATGTTGGACTGGCCAGAAGCTTTCTGTGTATAGTTCTAATAAAATGGGAATGTAAGAGAAATGTAAAATGTACAGTTTTACTCATTAAATATATATTTAGGAATGACATGCTATGCCAGATCAAATTTTATATAATTAGTAATTCTTATAATCAGACTCAGACTGGCCCACAGGGGGACAGGTGAATCCTAAGCCCCTAAGCAAGGTGGACCCCTTGACTTCCACCCCTCACAACTGGCACATAACACAGTATACTTACTGCACTACATATAGATAGGTAGAGAACAGCACCTCAACCTGCCTAAGTTCATATTAAAAATTGGCTCAAAAATCAAAGAAACTGCCCGGTTTTTCTTATAGAGGTGTTTGTGTGGCTGAGATGACTTCTAGGTACAGAGACAGGACAGCAGGACAGTGTCCACCTTTCCCAGAGACCTGCCATCTCAATGTTGCTGCAAGGACACTATAATCAATCATCTTGCAGCGTCATCCTGCATTATAGGCAGTGTCGGACAACCCAGTTCGACACTGCCTATAATTCATGACAAATTGTAAAGGACTTGGGTAGTAAAATGAGCTATTGCAAATAGAGCCAGACAGCTGCTATAAAGTCAAATAAGATCTTGGGCTGCATTAATAAATACCTACATGCTCATTACAGGACACAGTTTTACTATACAAAATCCCTTAGTCAGATTCACCCATGGAATAATGGGTAGATGTACTAATAAGTGTTGATCAAGCACCATAGTGCTCGGGGGCTCGGGCTGAACACATCGGGATGCTACCGAGCACCTGAATATAATAGAAGTCAATGGGAGAACCCGAGTATTAAACCAGGCACCCCCTGCTCTGAAGAGGGGAGGGTGTCTGGTTCATAGGAAAAGGTCTGAAATTGATGGAAACACCACTGAAATGGTTCAGCAACAGCATGGGGAGGATGTCTGGATGCATCTAGGACTTGCTGCTGGGAACGATGTTGTCCGAGTAGTACGCCACTTTTACAGACTGACAATAATACGCACAAAACCAAAGATAAAATCGATTTTAGAAGAAAAATTGTTAGGAAACATCCTTTCCTATATATTTACTTGTAAATAAAGTGCAAGTGCTGCCAAAAATTACAAGGAAGAGGCACTCCGATACAACCTGTATATCACATAAAGGAGGGCCTCATTCACATTGTGGTACAATTGTTCATGTATTGGGACTCCTACACTCATAAAGCCTATGCACTAAGTGAAAGGGCTGCCAAAAATGACAAGGAACCGGCACTCCAAAACACCCTTTGTTACACATAAAGGAGGGCATCATACACAGCCTTGAAAAATTATGATTAATGGCCTGCAGATGACCCTCAAAAACATTTGGAGCAAGGGCCTGCTGATCTGACCATCTAAAACATTATGGGTGAGGGCCTGCCGCTGCTTTGGTGACTCTAGGTAACCTGGGGCCGATTTCACGTCCACGTGACGGCGACAATCCATTCGGATGTCTGGCCTATCAACTTTCAAAGTTATTGTCAGCGCAAACCATGATGACTAAGGGTAACGGGGAATCAGGGTTCGATTCTGGAAAAGGAGCCTGAGAAACAGCTACGGCTACCACATCCAAGCAAGGCAGCATGCGCAAATTACCTATTTGGCATAATTAGGTGAGGGCCTGCAGGTGATCTGACCCTGTAAAAGATTTTAGGTGCTGGCTTGCAGGTGAGCTGACCCTGTAAAAGATTTAAGGCGCGGGCCTGCTGGTGAGCTGACCCTGTAAAAGATTGTAGCTGAGGGCCTGCTGGTGAACTGACCCTGCAAAAAATTATATGCGAGCTGACCCTGTAAAAGATTTTAGATGCGGGCCTGCAGGTGATCTGACCCTGTAAAAGATTTTAGGTGCTGGCTTGCAGGTGAGCTGACCCTGTAAAAGATTTAAGGCGCGGGCCTGCTGGTGAGCTGACCCTGTAAAAGATTGTAGCTGAGGGCCTGCTGGTGAACTGACCCTGCAAAAAATTATATGCGAGCTGACCCTGTAAAAGATTTTAGATGCGGGCCTGCTGGTAAGCTGAGCCTATAAACGATTTTAGGTGCGGGCCTGCTGGTGAGCTGAGCCTCTAAAAGGTTGTAGGTGAAAGCCTGCAGGTGAGCTGACCCTCTAAAACATTACATGCGAGGGCCTTAAGGTGAATGACCCTGTAACAGATTTTAGGTGGAGGCCTGCTGGTTAGCTGACCCTGTAAAACATTATATGTGAGGGCATGCTGGTGAGCTGACCCTCTAAAACATTATATGCGAGGGCCTGCTGGTGAGCTGACCCTGTAAAACATTATATGCAAGCGCCTGCTGGTGAGCTGACCATCTAAAAAATTATATGCGAGGGCCTGCTGGTGAGCTGACCCTGTAAAAGATTTTAGATGCGGGCCTGCTGGTGAGCTGACCCTGTAAAATATTTTCCCTTTTTGAATATTAGCACCACATTTGCTATGTGCCAATTCTGTGGAACTCTCCCTGTCAGTATAGAGTCCTTAAATATCAGAAATAAGGGTCTGGCTATGACATTACTTAATTCTCTTAGGATACGGGGTGTATGCCATCAGGTCCTGGCGATTTGTCTATTTTAATGTTTTTATTAATTTTCTTTATTTATTGCCAAGAACTTGTTTCCTTTATGAGATGTACATGTTTCAGTTTCCCAGTCTATAACTGGGTAGTTGAAGTCCCCTATAATAACGACCTCATTATGATTTGCCTCCTCGTCTATCTAGTTTAGTAGTACATTTTCTGTGGACTCTGGTATATTAGGTGGTTTATAATAAACTCCTATTAGTAATTTATTATTGTTTTTGCTTCCATGTATTCCTACCCACAGTGACTCCACATGTTCATGTCTCTCACTTATATCTTCTCGGACTGTGGGCTTTAGACAGGACTTTATATAAAGGCAGACCCCTCCCCCTCTCCAGTGTTGGCGATCCTTTCTAAACAGACTATAACCCTGTACATTAACAGCCTAGTCATAACTATCATCCAGCCATGTCTCAGTTATTCCCACTATGTCATAGTCCTCCTCACACATCACTAATTCCAGTTTCCCAGTTTTATTAGTCAGGCTTCTGGCATTAGTATACATACATTTAGGAGGTTTATGTATATTTTTTACCATACACCTTTCCTTCTGAACTGTTCTAGTCCCTTTTTCCATTCCTCCCCCAGTTCCATTACCTTGCCCCAGGTCTCTATCTGCACTATCTTCCCCCCCTATAATGTAATTACACTCCTAACGTAAAATAAGAATTAGGTTCATACTGCATTTGGCGACTACATTAAGTGGAGCAGTTTGAGATGTTCTGCAAAATGTATGTCCCAAAATATGCATCTATATGTTAACATAATTCCATATGTTGATGGACATTGACTCCATTGAAAAAGAATACCTCGCTGTGTACTTTTTAAAAAGTATGGTTCATTATATGTTTAAATCTAGTTACTATAAAGATAGATATACCAATGTATACCAGCCAAACTTATATGTTTGGCTAAAGATAAATCTAGAAGCACTTTAAATGTATTAATCAGAAGAACTTCCTTGCTTATAAGCTGAATGTCACGGTGCGGTTCACCGTAATGTGGTTTGCCGTGCAGGCTGACTGCACGCCTTTTGCGTACTGGCTGCAGTTGATTCCATGTAGGCTGGTTGCTTTTGGCTACGTGCTGGCTGCGGTATCTAGTGTGAACCTGCCTGTGTGTGTGAGTACCCCCTTTGGCTGTATCATCTCCCTGTGGGTATGTCAGGTTGGTTGCGCTCTTGTGTACTGGCTGCGGGTTTCCATGAATGCTGATTGCTAGTGGCAACGTCCTGTATCGCAGCTTGGAATGCTGTGGTTTCTGGTTACTCCTGACCTGATTTGGTACCTCCCTGTTTGGTTCTTATGGGGTTAACATCCCCTGGTTGGTTCCTGGGTGTGTCCTTTCAGGTGCTCTCGTTAGGCTGCTATTTCTGCCTTTGAGCATAGAGTGTTGAGGTCAGTCTGTTCTGTCTTGTCTTGTGGGTGTTTTACCCTACTGCTCTGTGTAGTCTGTTTGTCTACATTTGTCTTGCCAGGTTTTGCCCTTTGCTGCTGACCCAAGGGGTCCTACCATCTACACCTTCGTGTGTTCTGACTGGTTCTGTATTGTTGTCTTCTGGCCCTGTACCTTGCTTTGTATCTGTCTTGTATCTGTACAGCCTAGCAGAGCTTATCTACGTCTGATCTATGTCCTGTATCTGTATAGCCTAGTAGAGCTTATCTGCATATGATCTATGTTCCTGTATCTGTATAGCCTAGCAGAGCTTATCTGCGTCTGATCTATGTTCCTGTTATTGTCTGTCTGGCAGTCCTTAATGTTTCTGGTGTTCCGTTCTTGTCTGTCCATGTCCGCCTTCGGAAGAGGGTTCCTGTGTTCCCCGGAGGGGGAATGCCCATTCTCTGTCTAAGTGCAGCTCTGCCTGGGACTGCTTAGCTTCTATTGCTTGCAGCACAGGTAACTGCTTCTGTCTCTGCTCTGCCTGTTCTGTGCAGCTCTTCCTGGGGCCGCCTTGCTTCTACTGCTTGGGGCGCAGGTACCTGCTTGTGCCTCTGTTCCGTTCTTCCTGCCTGTCTGTGTACTCAATGTACAGTTGGTACCTTTTCTAGTATCTCCTTGCCACCTGATCCTGCTGCCACTGACTCGGTTTACGCTCTGAAGTAGCCCCTGACAACTACCTAAGCCTATCCTCACCATCTAAAGGCTCTAGTAAAGACCAGTTAGCTGCTTAGTTACGCCCCTCCAGAGTATTGCTAGTCAGTGGCGCAGTGGGTTCACACCCACTAATCCGTTTCAGTACATTGAGGTCTTCTGTTATAGTCATTATCACGTGTCTTGGTTCCTTTGCTATAGTTATGTGTTCCGTGGTCCTTGGCCTGTTTGCCTTGGGACATCTGGCTTGTGACACTGAACAAAATGTCCAACAGTGTTGTGAAGCTAGGCTCAATCAATCTCTGATAAAAAGTTGTATAACTTTTAAATATACTTTATATTTCAGTTCCCTTCCAGTTTACTAATATATTGTTTGCTGTCATTGACTTATTTCCATTTGGCTACTTTTAGCCTGCAGTTTATTATGCATCAGTCTAGTCAATTACTGTATTTGTGAGACAGACACAGGAGCACGAATCTACAATATCTCCCATCTAATGTTCCACTTGCACTGGCATATTAAAACCAGTCAGGATAAGTACTATACATACAAACTGTTAAAATTAGTGAGCAATCAAAACTTATTTAAAAGCTGAATAACTTTAATTATACAAATGTGTTCACTGTTATTTTAGCTCACATTTGATTAGGAATTCCAATTTGTCATGATAAAAATTCAATGCACTTCAAAGGTTGCAATTCACATCATGTAGAGGGGAGGGTGATATTTAAATATATATATGTATATTAGTGACGATCGAGCATGCTCGGCTGAAAACCGTTCGGCTCGAGCATCTCGATGCTCGGCACATGGCGGTATTTGGCCGAATTTTGGCTCAAGCGCAATGCTTTGGCTCAAGCGCAATGCTCAAGTCTCCGCCCCCCACGTTTATTGGCTGCTAAGCAGCCAATAAACGTGCAGGTAAGTACTGCCCTCACTGTAATGCCGTAGCCATGTTGGCTGCTGGCATTACAATGATTGGCTGGCCGGAACGCTTCATCGGCTATATAGCACCCGATGACGCATGTTCGGCTCATTCTTAGTCAGGGAGAGCTGTGCTGAGGAAGGGACAGAGAGTGTAGGGAGTGATATAAGAATATTTTTACCAACAAAACTTTTCAGAGACCCAAAAGTCCTTTTAAGGACTATTGTGTGTGGCAGCAATCTATATTTTTAGTGCAACCTGCGCTAAATTGCTAAAACTTTACAGACCCAAAAGTCCTTCTAAGGACAATTGTGTGTGGCAGCAATATCTATTTTTAGCGCATCCTCCGCTAAATAGCGTAAATAATTAAGCCAATGCAGACAGCGACATTAGCTGCGCCATATCTCCAGTGTAAATTGCGTGCATCCAAAAAAAAAATCTGTGACATCTAGTGTACTTTTTTCGTAGACGGTGTCCGCTGCGGACAGTGACATTAGCTGCGCCACATCTCCAGTGTAAAGTGTGCGCATCAAAAAATTATCTGTGACATACAGTGTACTTTTTCAATAGATGGTGTCCGCTTCTGACAGTGACATAACCAGTGCAACATCTGCAGTGTAACGTGTGTGATTAAAAAATGTATCTGTAACATACAGTGCACTTTTTCCGTAGACGGTGTCTGCTGCGGACACTGACATTACCAGGGCCACATCTCTAGTGTAACGTGTGCGCTTCAAAAATTTATCTGTGACATACAGTGTACTTTTTCAATAGACGGTGTCTGCTTCTGACAGTGACATTATCAGGGCCAAATCTACAGTGTATTGTGTGCACTTCAAAAATGTTTCTGTGACATACAGTAGAAAGAGAGAATCCAGCTTCTTGTGGAGTAAAAAGTAGTTCTTTATTGGCTCATCGTATAAAATCCACCAAAATCACAGGAAAAAGGTGCATAGTAACATGTTTCGGGCTACAGAATCCAGTCCTTCATCAATTGGATATTCTATTAGGCCCAGTTCTGGCATTTTTTCCGTGCTTCGTGGATTAAAGTCAGAGGTGAGAGCTGCAGCCATTTCTATCATTGTTCTGTGACATACAGTGTACTTTTTTGCTTAGACGCTGCGGACCTTGACATTACCGGTGGTACCTCTCCTGTATAACGTTTCCTCATCACAAATACCTGTGACATTCCCTGAAATTTTTCATTAGCCGTTGGTGACAGCATTGACATTATCTGGGGGATATCTCCTATGTGACATTTCCACATCCCAAATACCATTTTAAATTTGTTTGCGCATACACTTCCAAATCCTACACTACTGTACGTGTGACATACTTTCAATCATATATAACATTTAATATGAAGAAGGCGAGCAGTAAGGGACGGGGTAGTGGCCGTAATGCTGATGGTGTGGTGAAACTGTGCCTGCTGCCAGAGCACAAGAAAAACTAGCTTCATGTCCCAGTTTGCAGGGCAGCGCAGGACACCACTTTTGAAGTCAGACCAGTGCAACCAGGTGGTCGGTTGGATTGCAGCAGATAATACTTCCAGTCGGTTAAGCACCACCCTGTCTTCTACCAAGTCCAGTCTCAGTAGCCAAGAGTCTGCTCAACCCAATCCTCACCCTGATCCTCCTTCCTCCCACCATGGAGAGTCTGGGCAAACAAGTGATCCCACACTCGGATATTCCGGGGAGATCTTTTCAGCGCCATTCCTTGATTTGGCCCTCTCGCCAAGCATACTTGAAGAGGGACAGATCTTGTGCCCTGATTCCCAAACTCCTGAGCATCCACAATCACAAGAAGATGACAGTGGGAAACAGCAACTACTGTTTACTGAGGTGGATGATGATGAGACACAGTTGCCAATAACTCAACAGCAATTACTGTCTCAAGAGGCTGATGAAGAGGATGAGATACAGTTGTCAATCACTGAGGTAGTAGATAGGTCAACAAGTCAGGAGGATGAGCAGAGTGAGGAAGTGGAAGAGGAGGTGGTGGAGGATGAAGTCACTGACCCAACCTGGGAAGATGGAAAGCCGAGCGATGACAGCAGTACAGAGGGGGAGGGATCTGCTGTACCGCAACAGGCTGGAAGAGGCAGTGGGATGGAAAAACGGAAAAGGCGGGCCGAACCAAACAGGCCCGCAACTGTTCCACGGAGCACTCCTTGCCAAGGAGTAGATGTTCCGCAGTATGTCGCTTTTTTGAGGAAAGTGTGGACAACAAAAGAATTGTAATTTGCAACCTATGTCATACAAAAAGGAGCAGGGACATGAACAATAGCAACCTCACTACCACCAGCATGATTCTCCACATGGCATGCAGGCACCCTAGTTGGTGGGCAGAACTCCTGGATCCACAATCTGTGTCTGCGGGTCCTCCACCACTGCCCGGATGTCTCCTGCCCTGCACCTGGACCTTCGCAAGCACCATCAGCGACCACATCTACTTCTGTGTCCCAGCGCAGCGTTCAAATGTCCTTACCCCAGGCATTTGAATGCTAGCACAAATACCCAGCCACCCTCCCACAGGCCATAGCACTAAATGCTCAGCTTTCCAAATTACTGGCCCTGGAAATGTTGCCATTTAGGCTTTTAGACACTGAGGCCTTCCGCAGCTTGATTTTGGCGGCCGTCCCCCGTTACGCAGTACCCAGCAGCCACTATTTTTCAAGGTGTGCCATGCCAGTCTTACACCAACATGTGTCCCGTAACATCACACGTGCCCTGATCAACGCAGTTACTGGGAAGGTCCATGTAACGGACCGTTTCAGCAGACAAGGGGTTAAAATCCGTTTAGGCGATAAGCCCCTTTCTGAGAGACAGGCACAGCTACTGCAGAACACCAACTCCCGAACTGGATACAAAGTAGCACTCCAAACTGGAACCTCACGAATAGCTGCTAGCAGACGAACAGGGATCAGCTTACACTTCTGGCAATCGGTCTTCTAACAGCATACAGTGAATCCCCCCAATAACGAGACAAGGCTCCGTGTTGAGGGTCAAGCAGTGGTCTGACTGTACTTCACGTACAGCCTCTTTTATTCATAAACCACAAACATAGTACTGCCCACAGGGGTTTGAAATACAACCAATCAGTAATTTACAACACATACAATGTAACTACAGCAACAAATCATTCACGCCCCCAGAGGACCAGAATGAAGACTGTGACATAGGACAAATACAACATATCCCCACAATGCATCATGGTCTCCTCCTCTCTGTCCCGGAGACAACCTGAGGAGCAATCCAATTATCTCTGAGGACAAAGGGAGATCGCCAATACACATGTGAGGACAACAGAACAGACATCACCATTTAAACACACAATGGGACAATGGCACAATAGAAACACACCCAGCATTTCCTCCCAAGCTGACAAGTTACACTTATTATAAATTGTTACAACTTTGTGAGTTTACATTGGCCATACATATAACTTACATCAATTTAAACAGTATAACGTGGGGACAAACCTATCCAAAATTCACTTGAATCGGTTCAGGGGTTTAAAAGTTAGTATATGGCCCATAATCCTGGGGCAAGAGGCCAGCAGCCAGTCCTCTCCAAAACCCAGTGGCGAGGTCGGTTTCGCCACACATCTCCCCCCCCCCAGGGAAGACTAACCAGATACCTGACCTCACGCCGGTCGGTACCTGAGTTAGTCTGGCAGCCCACCCACAACCAAATACTGGACCTGTTGACTTTAGTAGCCTGTCTCTGTCCAGTGAGTCCACCAAGGTTATGTTGATAGCTGGTACTCTCGGTCTCTGTGCTGCTCCCTGGCTTGGAGTGGAGGTTGCTTTGTGGGCAGGTATCAGCGGTACTCTGCCCTGGTGCCAGCGCTACCACGGAAGAAGCCTGGTTGGAGCCTGGTTGTTGGAGGGGGAGACCGACTGTCTCTACCCCCTGTGCTGTAAGTGCAGAGACCACGGTCCCATCTGCACTGTTTTGGGGCTTACTGTCTCCCCCTGGTGCGTTAAGCTGACGCTGGGGAGAGGGGGTAACAAGCTCCTCTCCCATACATACTTCCAGCCGCTGGGGAGGGCGACCGACCGTCTCCGCTCCCAATACAGTGTCCTGTTGCTGGGGAAAGGAGACTGGGCTCTCTATTCCCTGCTGGACACTCTGCCGCTGGGGGACAGGACCGACTGTCTCTGCCCCCTGTAACTCCGCCTGCCGCTGGGGAATGGAGACTGGGCTCCCAATTCCCAAAAATTCATGCTGCTGCTGGGGGGCAGGAACAACTACCTCTGCCCCCTGTAACTCAGCCTGCCGCTGAGGAGGGAGGACGCTGCTCTCCTCTCCCTGCATTTCACACTGCCTTCCCGGCATATCACTCTGCTGCTGGGGGGCAGGAACAACTACCTCTGCCCCCTGTAACTCAGCCTGCCGCTGGGGAGGGAGGACGCTGCTCTCCTCTCCCTGCACTTCACACTGCCGCTGGGGAATGGAGACTGGGTTTGTCACCTTACTGTCCTGCTGAGCCTTCTCACTGGCGTGGAACAGCTGCTGGTAGCCCTGTTCCAGCTCCATCTCCCGGGTCACCAGGTCCTGCTCAATCTCCTGAGTGTCGTCCCAGTCATACCTGCTCTCCCTCCATTCCAAGAGATCATGGAACCGGGCTTGTGTAGGGCTCCCAAACTCCAGCTCTGAAAAAGTCTCCCATAACAAGCCAGGACCATCAAACTCCTCTCCCTCCGGCTTGTCATGCTCAGCTGTCCTGGATAGGTACTGTGCCCCATACCACCAGAGCGCCTGGTAGGCATCTTCCAGCCACAGCTCCCGCCATGCTAGGAGTTCCAATTCCTTTACCCATTCCTCCCGGGGCTGCTCTCCCAGGAAGGGCATCCGCAGGGCTACTCGCTTCTGCAACCGCTGGTCTTCCGTGGGGAGTCTCTCGTCCTGCATATACTCCACAATACCCAGTACCTGGTACCAGATGCCTTTGCGGACTGCATCTCGGTCATCCATGACACCCTCATCGTACTCCACTGCTGTTTCCATTCTGGTGCTGTCAGGGTCGCTGTACTGGGACATGCGTTGCCCTCAAATTGTAATTCCAGGGAATGATGGTTCTTTGTAGCTGTCCTTCTGGGCTGTGGGAACGATCCCGCTGCTTGCCACCAATGTAACGGACCGTTTCAGCAGACAAGGGGTTAAAATCCGTTTAGGCGATAAGCCCCTTTCTGAGAGACAGGCACAGCTACTGCAGGATACACCAAACTCCCGAACTGGATACAAAATCGCACTCCAAACTGGAACCTCACCAATAGCTGCTAGCAGACGAACAGGGATCAGCTTACACTTCTGGCAATCGGTCCTCTAACAGCATACAGTGAATCCCCCCAATAACGAGACAAGGCTCCGTGTTGAGGGTCAAACAGTGGTCTGACTGTACTTCACGTACAGCCTCTTTTATTCATAAACCACAAACATAGTACTGCCCACAGGGGTTTGAAATACAACCAATCAGTAATTTACAACACATACAATGTAACTACAGCAACCAATCATTCACGCCCCCAGAGGACCAGAATGAAGACTGTGACATAGGACAAATACAACATATCCCCACAATGCATCATGGTCTCCTCCTCTCTGTCCCGGAGACAACCTGAGGAGCAATCCAATTATCTCTGAGGACAAAGGGAGATCGCCAATACACATGTGAGGACAACAGAACAGACATCACCATTTAAACACACAATGGGACAATGGCACAATAGAAACACACCCAGCATTTCCTCCCAAGCTGACAAGTTACACTTATTATAAATTGTTACAACTTTGTGAGTTTACATTGGCCATACATATAACTTACATCAATTTAAACAGTATAACGTGGGGACAAACCTATCCAAAATTCACTTGAATCGGTTCAGGGGTTTAAAAGTTAGTATATGGCCCATAATCCTGGGGCAAGAGGCCAGCAGCCAGTCCTCTCCAGTGGCGAGGTTGGTTTCGCCACAGTCCACTTAACCACGGACACATGGACAAGTACATTCAGCCAGGGACGCTACAGTTCCCTGATAGAAATGTCACGAACATAAAATTTTCCGTTCGCGAACGGCAAATGCTGATTTCCGCAAATGTTCGCGAACGGGCGAAACGGCCGAACCGCCATAGACTTCAATAGACAGGCAAATTTTAAAACCCACAGGGACTCTTTCTGGCCAAAATAGTGATGGAAAAATTGTTTCAAGGGGACTAAAACCTGGACTGTGGCATGCCGGAGGGGGATCCATGGCAAAACTCCCATGGAAAATTACGTAGTTGACGCAGAGTGTGGTAAGTTAAATTTGCAATGCGATTATAACTTAGATCTGAGTTCCTAATGGTTGTATTGCTAGAATTGACGAATATAGCACTATATTCTTAATCTTCGTTATATTCTAACAATACAACCATTAGGAACTCAGATCTAAGTTGTAATCGTAATGCGATTAATATGGGGTGACACCATTTTCTACCACACCGGGTGACACCAGCCATAGCAACGCCAACCATTAGGAACCCAGCTCTAAGTTGAATTCGCAAATTCTTAGTCAAATTTGTGACACTGCAGCTTCCGAATGAATCTAAAATGGATGCTGTCCAGGAGGTGGGAGGGTCTGGGAGGGAGGGTATGATGCTGATTGGCTGGAATGTGTCTGCTGACTGTGAGGTACAGGGTCAAAGTTTACACAATGATGACGAATAGGGGGCGGACCGAACATCGCATATGTTCGCCAGCCGCGGCGAACGCGAACAAGCGATGTTCGCCGGGAACTATTCGCCGGCGAATAGTTCGGGACATCTCTATTCCCTGACGGCACACTGGGTGAATGTTGTGTAGGCCGGGAGCGAGTCGTACCCTGGGATGGAACAGGTGCTACTGACGCCAAGGATTGCGTGCCCTACGTCGATCAGGGTTTCCGCCAGTACCTACGTTAGTGGCTCCAAACCCCACTTCTCCTCCTCCGACTCCTCCTTCACATCCACCTCCGAATTATCCGCGTAAAGCACCAGTCATTCATAAGTCAGTAGCTAAAAGCAGTGCAGCACTGCAGTGGGGAAGCGGCAACAGGCCGAGCTGAAGCTGATATGCTTAGGGGACAAACAGCACACTGCCTCAGAGCTGTGGCAGGGGATAAGAGTTCAGTCTGAGATGTGGCTCTCGCCACTCAACCTACAACCAGGCATAGTTGTGTCTGATAATGGCTGTAACTTGGTGGCGGCTTGGAGCTCGGCAAGCTCACACAAATCCCATGCCTAGCCCACATCTTAAACTTAGTGGTTTCTCAAAACCTACCCCAATTTTCCTGAGCTACTGGTGAAGGTGCGCCGCATGTGTGTGCACATTTCCTAAAGTCATTAACATCTTCAGACGATCTGTCATGGTTGCAGCAGCTCTTGAAATTGCCAGCTCAATGGCTGTTGTGCTATGTGAGCACGTGCTGGAACTCCATGTTCCACATGTTGGCCAGGCTTTGTGAGCAGCAGAGGGCAGTATTGGAATACCAGCTGCAACATGGTCGTCGCCTTTCCAGTCAGCTTCTGCAATTCATAAGTGAGGAATGGGATGGATGTCTGACTTCTGTGAGGTTTTAAGAAACTTTGAGGAATCAATACAGATGGTGAGCGGCGATAACGCTTTTATCAGCGTAACCATCCTACTTCTGTGTCTACTCAAACGCTCGCTGCTCACAATTAAGGACGACGCTTTGCATGTCAAACAGGTGGAAATGGGAGAAGACATTAAACAGGGTGATAGCCATACCACCCTCAGTTCTGCTTCTCAGCACGAATTGGACGATGAAGAGGAGGAGAAGGAGACGGTCGCCTCCGCTACAGAGGGTAGTATCCATGGAAGTTTAATTCCATCTGTTCAGCGTCGGTGGGCAGAAGAAGAGGATGAGGAGATTGAGAGTGATCCTCCTGTTGACAACAACGAAATCTTGCCTGTTAGTACTCTGGCACACTTGGCTGACTTCATGTTAGACTGACTTTCCAGCGACCCGTGCGTTATACGCATTTTAGACAACACGGATTACTGGTTGTTCACACTTCTCGACCCCCGCTACAAAGAGAACTTCTCATCTCTCATTCCTCTGGTGGAGAGGATGAACAAAACGGTTCAATACCAGAAGATCCTTGTTGAAAAATTGCTCCAAAAATTTCCACCTGACAACGCTTGCGGCAGAGTCCGTAGTTCCTTGGCCAACCGAGGAGGGATGACAAGGGGAACACACAGCAGTTCCAACAGAGGCAGGGCAACACTCTCCAAAGCCTGGGACAGTTCATGACACCGCGCCAGCACCCTCACAAATTTTGGAAGATGGTGAAGGATGGTGAAGTAGTACTTAGCAGACCATGTCAGCATCCTCAATGATCCCTCAATGCCTTACAACTACTGAGTTTCCAAGCTGGACACGTGGCATGAACTGGCGCTCTACGCCTTGGAGGTGCTGGCCTGCCTTGCCACCAGCATTTTGTCTGAGCGGGTATTTAGTGCTGCTGGTGGCATTATAACAGATAAGCATATCGGCCTGTTAACTGAAAATGCTGACAGGTTAACTTTTATAAAAATGAACAAGGCCTGGATTGACTATGACTTCTCGACTCCACCAGAGGAAAGCTAATGAACATAAAGGCACTTTAAATGTGTTGTTTATAATGTACTGAATACACTGTATTCCCATGCACCCCTTCCACCACAAACAAGGGAATATGGTTGAATCTTCCTTTTCTCCTCCTCCTCCTCCTCCTCTTCCATCATATTGACATGCTTATTTGTTGCATATAAAGCCTTCGCATATATGCCCTTCACACATAATGTTTTGCAGGGTCAGCTCCGCTGCAGGCGCTCGCATATAATTTTTTAGAGGGTCAGCTCACCAGCAGGCCTTCATCTACAATCTTTTACAGGGTCAGCTCACCAGCAGGCCCTTGCATATGATTTTTAGAGGGTCAGCTCACCAGCTGGCCCGCACCTAAAATCTTTTACAGGGTCAGCTCACCAGCAGGCCCTCGCATATAATTTTTTACAGGGTCAGCCCACCAGCAGGCCCTCACCTACAATCTTTTACAGGGTCAGCTCACCAGCAGGACTGCACCTAAAATCTTTTACAGGGTCAGCTCACAAGCAGGCCCTCGCATATAATGTTTTACCGGGTCAGCTCACCAGCAGGCCCTTGCATATAATTTTTTAGAGGATCAGCTCACCAGCAGGCCTTCACCTACAATCTTTTACAGGGTCATCTCATCTGACGGCCTTCGCATATAATGTTTTAGAAGGTTAGCTCACCTGCAGGCACTCACCTACAACCTTTTGGAGGGTCAGCCCACCAGAAGGCCCGCACCAAAAATATTTTACAGGGTCAGCTCACCAGCAGGCCCGCACCTCAAATCTTTTACAGGGTCAGCTCACCAGCAGGCCTTTACCTACAATCTTTTACAGGGTCATCTCACCTGAAGGCCTTCGCATATAATGTTTCAGAAGGTCAGTTCACCTGCAGGCCCTCGTATAGAATGTTTTACAGGGTCAGCTCAGCAGCAGGCCCTCGCATATAATTTTTTACAGGGTCAGCTCACCAGCAGGTCTTCACTTAGAATCTTTTATAGGGTCAGCTCACCCGTAGACCTGCAGGTGTTGCAACAGGACAATGACCCAAAGCATAGAAGTAAATCAACAACAGAATGGCTTAAACAGAAGAAAATACCCCTTCTGGAGTGGCCCAGTCAGAGTCCTGACCTAAACTCGATTGAGATGCTGTGGCATGACCTCAAGAAAGCAATTCACACCAGACATCCCAATAATATTGCTGAACTGAAACAGTTCTGTAAAGAGGAATGGTCAAGAATTACGTCCTGACCGTTGTGCACGTCTGATCTGCAACTACAGGAAACGTTTGGTTGAAGTTATTGCTGCCAAAAGAGGTTCAACCAGTTATTAAATCCAAGGGTTCACATACTTTTTTCACCTGCATTGTGAATGTTTACTTGGTGTGTTCAATAAAAACATGGTAACATTTAATTATTTGTGTGTTATTAGTTTAAGCAGACTGTGATTGTCTATTGTTGTGACTTAGATGAAGATCAGATCAGATGTTATGATCAATTTGTGCAGCAATCCATATAATTCCAAATGGTTCACATACCTCAGGCACTGTATTTACAGGACCGGAAGTATGCGGTCACTTCATAGGCGGTAGGATCAAATCGATCCTCCACCTGTAACACGCGCCAGGACGCGTGAGCTGGTGCGGAAACGTCATATCACCGTGCCAGTCCATGTGGACTTGTCTGCAGGCATGCGCGCACGCCTGCAGCGCGAAATGCTCGGGAGTGAGCGCCGCCGGGTTTAAACAACCCGGCAGTGCTGCGCTCTGGGGGGAAGATGGACCTAGCAGAGAGAAGTTAATCCAAGCAGCCCCAAGTGAGAATTAACCCCTAAGGACTCATTCACCCCTGGATAATGAGCATATACCCCTGGACTGGCTGAGTAACCCTTTACCCCCCTAGACCAACGAGGCATTAAACCCCATGTTCCTATTTAACCCATGTATACCCCTGCATTTCCCCTGCCATTAACCCATGCAATTCCTGCCCATTAACCCTTGCATTCCCATTTGCCCCAGCATTAACCCCTGAAATCTACTCTGCCTATATCCCTGGCCTGCATATATTAATCTTTTCAGTGCCTCAATAACCCCTGATTCATTATCCCTACCATTAACTCTTTGTTAACCCCTAATCCCTGCAATATCCTGTAGGGACAGTGTGTAGCCAGGTGGGTGGGCGCTGCTAATTACGTGTGTGAATAAGGGTCCATTCACACATCCATGGTGTATTGCGGATACGCAATACACCCAGCCAGCACTCCCCATTGAACTGCCTATTCATGAATATTAAAATTTATATTAACCCAAATTATTAATAATTAATATTTTCTTTAACACTTCACAACCAGTGGGTGGTCACACATAGACACGTATTGGATCTCATGACATAGTATTGTGAAATCACATTTTTATCTAAAGCTATTCATCTTGCACCAACCATCTTAGGATAGGATGAGCCAAGAGGAAAAGGACACATCTGTACAATGGTTAATTGGAGTGTAAGCAGAGAGTTGATAGCATGGGCAGCACAGTTTACTATATTCCCTTCACAACTGTCACTATAGAGCACATGCACAGCTGGACTTCAGAAACTGGGCTTGCAGCGATCACCTTTAATATAATGAGATATATCAATTTTATTTTTAGATTTTTTTGTGGTTTGTTTTACTATGTTTTGCCATTGCCCAAGCAAGGGATGAATCTTTTATTTTTATTTTATAGAAACTTGTTCTCCTCATTTATAGATGCATGTGGCTCACCCCATCAGTCTTAGATTTATCTGCAGGTCAATTCATCTTGACATGAAAAGCACTCAGAATTCAACATGTGGCTCAACTTGCCCACAAAACCAACATTATCATAGAGAAGATTTTTTTTAAATATGTAGTACAGCTTATCCAATCTAATCATGTTTCAGTTGTAGCAGCAAAGATTTTTTTTTTCTGTAAGCAGTATTTTTGACTGCAATTTCACTAGTAATGAACTACCCTTTATCAACAAGAACATATCTACATCTCCTGTTATCTCAGTGGGTCCTTGGAAAGAAGCCTGCTTAGCAGTGGCACTGAGCTGCAACTGAACCTAAAAACTTAAGACAATTTTTTACTGAACAGTTATATTAGTTATATCTTTAAGGTTGCATTGATGATACAAACAGTGCTTCACATTCTGGTGGGTCTGTGGGTAGTGTTGAGCGATGGTGCTTACGTGCACCATCGCCCATCCTCAGGAAGGTCTGACCAGGGGGACTCACGCTCCATCAACTTGTCTGGAGTCTCTGATGAGCAGTTTTTTCTTCAGCCGCATATTGAAGAAACCACCCATCTGCAGCAGCATGACATGTCACCCTTTATCCAAGATTCCCTGAACAACTGGGCATGCAAACTTGAATTGTAGCCGCAGCTAGCCAAGTTTGCCATGGTCATTCTATCCTGCCTGGCCAGTAGTTTGGCATCAGAGCAGATGTTCAGTGCAGCAGGGGGCATAGTTACCACTTACAGAACTTGCCTTTCCTCCCAAAATGCTAAGAGACTAACCTTCATAAAGATAAATCAGGTGAGGATCAACCAGGATTTCCAGACTAGAGATGTCCCGAACTATTCGCCGGCGAACATTGCTTGTTCGCGTTCACCGCACCGGGCGAACATATGCGATGTTCGGTCCGCCCCCTATACGTCATTATTGAGCAAACTTTGACCCTGTACCTCACAGTCAGCAGACACATTCCAGCCAATCAGCATACCCTCCCTCCCAGACCCTCCCACCTCCTATCAAAAAGCAAGGCCAGCATCCATCTTAGATTCATTCTGAAGCTGCAGTGTTAGTTAGAGCAGGGAGAGTGCTACTGCTGCTGAATTAATAGGGAAATCATTAGCTAGGCCAGTGTTCTGTGTCCACTCCAGTCCTCAAAGACTCACCTGCTGTAAGGACAGCGTCCTGACAGCACCCCAAAAAGCCCTTTTTAGGGCTGGTACTCATATCGGGTGGCACAGTACCTTGCAGATAAAAAAAGTCATTTATTTTTTTCTCTGTAATATTATTGCAGTTGCCTGCCAGTGAATGTCAGGCCCACAGACTGTACTGTGCCCACTGCCCACCACTCATATAGGGTGGCACAGCACCTTGCAGATAAAAAAGACATTAATTTTTTTCTCTGCAATATAATTGCAGTTGCCTGCCAGTGTGTGTCAGGCCCATAGACTGTACTGTGCCCACTACCCACCACTCATATCGGGTGGCACAGTACCTTGCAGATAAAAAAAGTCATTTAATTTTTACCCTTTAATATAATTGCAGTTGCCTGCCAGTGTCTGTCAGGCCCACTGACTGTACTGTGCCCACTGCCAGTGCCCACCACTCATATCGGGTGGCACAGTACCTTGCAGATAAAAAAGTCATTTAATTTTTTCTCTGTAATATAATTGCAGTTGCCTGCCAGTGTGTGTCAGGCCCACAGACTGTACTGTGCCTACTACCCACCACTCATATAGGGTGACACAGCACCTTGCAGATAAAAAAAAGTCATTTAAATTATCCTCTGTAATATAATTGCAGTTGCCTGCCAGTTAGTGTCAGGCCCACAGACTGTACTGTGCCCACTGCCCACCACTCATATAGGGTGGCACAGCACCTTGCAGATAAAAAAGTCATTAAATTTTTTCTCTGTAATATAATTGCAGTTGCCTGCCAGTGTGTGTCACGCCCACTGACTGTACTGTGCCCACTGCCAGTGCCCACCACTCATATCGGGTGGCACAGTACCTTGCAGATAAAAAAGTCATTTATTTTTTTCTCTGCAATATAATTGCAGGTGCCTGCCAGTGAGTGTCAGGCCCACAGACTGTACTGTGCCCACTGCCCACCACTCATATCAGGTGGCACAGTACCTTGCACGCATAGTACCACTAATCTAAAAAAAAATGACAGGCAGAGGGAGGCCACCCCACAGGGGCCGTTGTGGTGCTGTGATTTCCTTTGGCCCTAGAATAATGCCCAGTGTTCAGAGGCCACGTACCCTGAACTCGAAAAATTCTGAGGACATAGTTGACTGGCTTACGCAGGACACCCAATATTCTACAGCTTCCGCTCGGAACCTTGACGCACCATCCTCCTCCAGCTCAGCTTCGGGCACCTTTCAAGTTACCACTCGCCCGCCCGCCGCCACCACCAACACTAGCACCACAGCCGCTTCACTTGATCTGTCAGAGGAGCTATTTACACATCAGTTTAAAGAAATGAGTGATGCGCAACCATTATTGCCAGAGGATGTAGATAACAGGGATATGTCTCAGTCAGGCAGCATTACACACATGGACGTACGGTGTGATGATGATGATGTTGTACCCGCTGCTGCTTCCTTTGCTGAGTTGTCAGATACAAGTGAAGCGGTTGATGATGACGATGTGTCCGTGGATGTCACGTGGGTGCCCGCTCGAAGAGAATAAGAACAGGGGGAAAGTTCAGATGGGGAGTCAGAGAGGAGGAGGAGACGAGTTGGAAGCAGGGGGAGGTCGTCACAAGGAGCTAGTGGCACAGTCAGACAGCATGTATCGGCACCCGGGGTCAGCCAGACAGAACGCCAATCAACGCATGCTGTTGCCACCACCAGAATGCCGTCATTGCAAAGCTCAGCAGTGTGGCATTTTTTTTGTGTGTCTGCCTCTGATAACAGCGATGCAATTTGCAACCTGTGCCAAAAGAAACTGAGTCGTGTGAAGTCCAACACCCACCTAGGTACAAATGCTTTGCAAAGGCACATGATCTCACATCACAAACGCCTATGGGATGAACACATGATGAGTACAAGCAGCACACAAACTCAAAGCCACCATCCTCATCCTGGTCCAGCATCTTCATCCACGTCAACCACTGCTGTCCTCCTTGCCCCCTCTCAACCACCTGCCACTCCGCCTCTCACCTTCAGCAGTTCCTGCTCATCTGCCCACAGTCAGGTGTCTGTCAAGGAAATGTTTGAGCGTAAGAAGCCAATGTCACAGAGTCACCCCCTTGCCCGGCGTCTGACAGCTGGCTTGTAGGAACCCTTAGCCCGCCAGCTTTTACCATACAAGCTGGTGGAGTCTGAGGCCTTCAAAAAATTTGTAGCTATTGGGACTCCGCAGTGGAAGGTACCCAGCCGAATTTTTCTTTCACAAAAGGCAATCCCCAACCTGTACTATATTGTGGAAAAGGAAGTCATGGCATGTCTGGCACACAGTGTTGGGGCAAGGGTCCATCTGACCACTGATACCTGGTCTGTAAAGCATGGTCAGGGCAGGTATATCACGTACACTGCACATTGGGTAAACCTGCTGACGGCTGCCAAGCATGGAATGCTTGGCTCTGCAGAGGAGTTGGTGACACCGCCACGACTTGCAGGCAGGCCTGCTGCCACCTCCTCTACTCCTCCTACTCCATCCTCTTCGCTAACCTCCTCGGCTGAGTCCTCTTCTGCTGCTGCGTCTTGCTCCACATCAACTGCACCCACCCAGCTCCCCAGGGGCTATTCCACATCCCGGATATGACAGTGTCACGCTGTCTTGGGGTTGACTTGCCTGAAAGCAGAGAGTCACACTGGACCAGCACTCCTGTCCGCCCTGAACGCACAGGTGGATCAGTGGCTGACCTCGCACCAACTAGAGATCGGCAAAGTGGTGTGTGACAACGGAAGCAATTTGTTGGCGGCATTGAATTTGGGCAAGTTGACACATGTGCCGTGCATGGCACATGTGTTGAATCTGATCGTACAACGCTTTGTGCATAAGTACCCAGGCTTACAGGACGTCCTCAAGAAGGCCAGGAAGGTGTGTGGCCATTTCAGGCATTTCTACACGTCCATGGCGCACTTTTCCGATATTCAGCGGCGAAACAACATGCCAGTGAGGCGTTTTATTTGCGACATACTGACACAGAATTCAACACTCCTAAGGTTCGACTGCCTGCTCCAACAAGAAAAAGCCGTCAACGAGTATTTGTATGACCGGGGTGCTAGGACAGCCTCTGCAGAGCTGGGTATTTTTTTGCCACGTTACTGGACGCTCATGCGCAATGCCTGTAGGCTCATGCATCCTTTTGAGGAGGTGACAAACCTAGTCAGTCGCACCGAAGGCACCATCAGTGACATCATCCCATTTGTTTTCTTCCTGGAGCGTGCCCTGCGAAGAGTGCTGGATCAGGCCGTAGATGAGCGTGAAGAGGAAGAATTGTGGTCACCATCACCACCAGAAACAGCCTTATCATCATCGCTTGCTGGACCTGCGGCAATGCTGGAAGAGGAGTCTGAGGAAGAAGAGTCAGAGGAGGAATGTCGCTTTGAGGAGGAGGAAGACCAACCACAGCAGGCATCCCAGGGTGCTCGTTGTCACCTATCTGGTACTAATGGTGTTGTACGTGGCTGGGGGAAAGAACAGACCTTCAATGAGATCAGTGAGGATGAGGAACGGGACAAGAGTAGCTCGGCATCCAACCTTGTGCAAATGGGGTCTTTCATGCTGTCATGCCTGTTGAGGGACCCTCGTATAAAAAGGCTGAAGGAGAACGACCTGTACTGGGTGGCCACGCTACTAGACCCCCGGTATAAGCAGAAAGTGGCTGAAATGTTACCGAATTACCAGAAAGAAAGGATGCAGCAGTTCCAAAACAAGTTAAAAAGTATGCTTTACACAGCGTATAAGTTTGATGTCACAGCACAACAGGAATCTAACAGGGGAAGAGGTGAAAGTAATCCTCCTCCTACCACGACCACGCCGGCAAGGACAGGAGGCTTTACAGACGTGTTGTTGATGGAGGACATGCAGAGCTTTTTAAGTCCTACTCATCGCCACAGCCCTTCGGGGTCCACCCTCAGAGAACGACTCGACCGACAGGTAGCAGACTACCTCGCCTTAACTGCAGATATCGACACTCCGAGGAGCGATGAACCCCTTGACTACTGGGTGTGCAGGCTTGACCTGTGGCCTGAGCTATTCCAATTTGCGATAGAACTTCTGGCCTGCCCCGCTTCAAGTGTCCTGTCAGAAAGGACCTTCAGCGCAGCAGGAGGTATTGTCACTGAGAAGAGAAGTCACCTAGGTCAAAAAAGTCTAGATTACCTCACCTTTATTAAGATAAATGAGGCATGGATCCCGAAGGGACTGACAGTGGCGGATGCATTTGACTAAAAAAGGCCTGACGAGATGCCTTGGGCTAAAAATGGTCCACACGCTGCTGTATTTAATTTCTGCATGCCGGATGACTTGCGTCACTTCTCTGCCACCAACTAGGGTTCAAGCTGCAATGTTTTAGTGCACTTTCTGCCTGGAAAACAGGCTGCAACAATACCTGATTTTTCAGGCATGTGTACATGCCTAATTTTTCTGGCCTCTGGTGCTGCACTGTGGCTGCAAAAACAAAACAAAAAAAAGGCACATACATGTGTCAATTCCCCTTCCTGATCGTTACATTGTTGTGGTGAAAGGGCTTGCTTATCACAATGAAGCGATCACCTCTATGAGTGTGTTGGCAATGTTGGCACACCCCAGATGATAAGATCGTTGCTTCATTGTGAACAGACCAAAAGCGATCGGCTGGATAATTTTGCATAGAAAAAACATAAATTTTCTTTGTGATCATCTAAGGTGATCATTAAAGCCTACTAGGCCAACAATGGGCCCACACTGCAGAATCATTGTTTTCTGGGTCACTTAACTGTCACTGAACTACCTCAGCACGACCATAGGCTTTGAAAAACCGCCATCGCCTGCAATCTCCCAAACGTACGCACGAGCACAGTCATCACTACACCAAGATTGACGCATAGAGGAATAAAATTTATGTCATGAGTGTGTCAACTATTGACAACTCTTTGCGGTTGTCTAAAATCTATTCGATACACGTCCCCTGATAGGGGACGTAACAGGGATTAAACTGATAAGGATAGTACTACTTAACACACCACTCATATAGGGTGGCACAGTACATTGCACGGCGCTCGCGCAGTGCCCCAAATTGGAAGTAAGAGGACCGACCAACCATCTTTTTCCATCTCCCGGTTCCTAGAATCTATTCCATACACCGGCCCCTGATAGGGGACGTAACAGGGATTAAACTGATAGGAATAGTACTACTTAACACACCACTCATATAGGGTGGCACAGTACATTGCACGGCGCACGCGCAGTGCCCCAAATTGGAAGTAAGAGGACCGACCAACCATCTTTTTCCATCTCCCGGTTCCTAAAATCTATTCCATACACTGTCCCCTGATAGGGGACAAAACAGAGATTAAACTGTTAAGAACAGATTTTTTGTTAATAAAAAAAAAAGAGGACAGCCAACATCATCGACCTCACCCCATATGTGTTTTTTCTGGAGCGTGCCCTGCGAAGAGTGCTGGATCAGGCCGTAGATGAGCATGAAGAGGAAGAGTTGTGGTCACCATCACCACTAGAAGCAGCCTTGTCGTCGTCGATTGCTGGACCTGCGGCAACGCAGAGAGAGGAGTCTGAAGAAGAGGAGTCAGAGGAGGAAGGTGGCTTTGAGGAGGTGGAAGACCAACCACAGCAGGCGTCCCAGGGAGCTTGTTGTCACCTTTCGGGGACCCTTGGTGTTGTACGTGGCTGGGTGGAGGAAGAGACCTTCAATGACGTCAGTGAGGACAATGAACGGGACATGGCTAGCTTGGTATCCAACCTTGTGCAAATGGGGTGTTTGCAGTTGTGCAAATGGGCTGTTTGGGGTTGTTTGCGGTGCGTTAAACGGGGACTTTGGTCTGTCAGAGTTTGGTCTGTCACTGTGAAGCGGGCGTAACCCTTACACTACCTGATCGATACAACATCATACCTGATCGTATACACACACTGGATGTTTTAAAGCACGTTATTCCAAACAATTTAGGAATGTTAGGTGATTTATGCCCTTTATGGATTAAAACCCGACTCTGCGTCAACTACGTAATTTTCCATGGGAGTTTTGCCATGGATCCCCCTCGGGCATGCCACAGTCCAGGTGTTAGTCCCCTTGAAACAACTTTTACATCACTATTGTGGCCAGATCGAGTCATTGTGGGTTTTAAAATTTGCCTGCCTATTGAAGGCTATGGCAAATTTTATGTTCGCGACATCTCTATTCCAGACACCGGTGCAACAGAATAGATCATTCTGCCACTTATTATCATACTGTAGCGTGCTGCCACATCGCAATATTCTGCAATATTCTAGGCATGTAGCAAGAGGTTTGGCCGGCACACGCTGAGGTGCTCGCCGCACGGGATAGGATAATTACCACGTGTGATGAAAAGAAAATTCCCAGCAGACGAGTCTTCAATGCTTGCAAAGTTTTATTGCCTGTAACAATAGTCCATCAAAGGGACGCGTTTCGGCTCAATTGCCTTTCTCAACAAACAGATAAATATACATGTTCAGCAACTCATATATATATGCGTATCAATGATTGAGGAAAGGAAAATCACAGTGATGTGAACGCCCATAATAGGGGCGGTATGTACAAGGTCACATGGTAACAAAATCAAGGTAGTCAATCAGGGAATCAAAAAGCGCAACAGGTAACAAAATACATGTCAATCGTAATGAAAACGAAATAATGTTGTTAAATACCAATACAGCTGAGGGACTCCTTCATTTATATGGTAGATGTCTGGAAAAAAATATAATAATGCAAAAAAGATTATAAAAATCAGTAAAATTGAGATGAACAGAAAAAATAGCACTACAAGAAGTAAGATATGCATAATTTCATAGTCGCGGTTGAGGCCTCTCGGATATAGGGTATCAAGGGTATGAATCCAGTACGCCTCCCGACGCAAAAGTAATTTTTTAATGTCGCCACCCCGTCTGGGTCTAGAAATCTGCTCTATCACCTGAAATTTTAATTGAGCGACTGTATGATGAAACTTATCGAAATGGGAGGGAACTGGTAAAAGCAAATTTTTCGTCCTAATGGTGGATTTATGTTTTCCAATGCGGTCTTTGACGCTCTGCATAGTTTCCCCAATGTAAAGTAACCCACAGGGACATTTTATTAGATATATAACGTTGGCTGATTCACAAGTGAAAAAGCCATCAACTGCATGTGAGCGTCCAGTATGTGGGTGGTGAACATTGGGCCCTTTGATGACATTAGAGCACTGGAAACAATGGAGACATGGAAACGTACCCTTCCGCTGTGTAGCCAGGACCCCTTGTTTAAGAGTACCACGGGTGCTTCCAATATCCGCTCGTACTAGCTTATCTCTGTAGCTAGGGTTTTTCTTATTACAAATGAGGGGCGGATTTTGGAATTCCCTAATTTGAGGGTATGCTTTACCTAGTAAACACCAATGTTTTTTAACGATGTTATCTAATTTAGAATTGAATGGATGGAATTTATGAATCAGTGCCACTCGTAGACTTTTGTCTTGTTTATTCTCAGAGCTACGGGGAGAATCCAACTCATTTATGGTGTTAGTTAGGATGGATGACGGGTACCCTCTTTCTTCAAATCTTGTGGTCATCTCTTCTATTCTATGGCCCAGTACTGAGGGGTCAGAGACAATTCGTCTGACCCTCTGATACTGGGACTTTGGAATAGCTTTTTTTAGAGCAGATGGATGGGCGCTGGTAAAGTGGAGGATGCTATTTCTGTCTGTCTCCTTTCGAAATAAATCAGTTGACAAATTACCTTTCACATCCTTGATAACCCTTGTATCCAAAAAGCTGACCATCCGACTGTCACTTGTGACTGTAAATTGTAAACTAGTACATGCTTGGTTCAGGTATGAAACGAATACCGTGAGGGTCTCCTGTGACCCCGCCCATATGCAAAAAATGTCGTCAATAAATCTTTTCCACACCAAAATGTGGTTGTGGTACCACTGACTGCTGTATACAAAGTTATCCTCAAATTGAGACATATATGCATTTGCATAGGGCGGGGCCACATTAGACCCCATCGCGGTCCCACGCTTTTGTAAATAATAGGAGTCCTCGAACATAAAATAATTCTCATATAGGACGAGGTGAAGCAGCTCTTCAAAAAATTCTCGCTCTATAGGGGAGTAATTACTCCTTTCTAGGAATAACCTGACAGCCTGTATACCTCCACTGTGTTCTATGGAGGTATACAGGCTGACCACATCAATCGTAACCAGTAAACTGTCCAGAGGAACTGGACCCAATTGTGCAATAGTGTGCAAGAAGTCCTGTGTGTCTGCCAGGTATGATGGAATACCTCTAATTAAAGGTGTAAGGACTTTCTCAAGCACTATTGCCAAGGGAGACAAAATGGAACCCACCGAGGCCACAATAGGGCGACCAGGGGGATCATTCAAAGTTTTATGTACTTTAGGGAGTACGTAAAAAACAGGTGTGATCGGTGTTTGGTTGATCAGGAAAGTGTGCATATTCCTGTCCAAAACACCCAATGCAGCAAAGTGATCCACAACTTTCATTATTTTACGTTTTATACCAAAAACAGGATCAGTGTTTAACATTTCGTATGTGTCAAAATCTGAAAGTTAGGGGGGGGCGGAGCCAACGGAGCATGGTGCAGGACGCTTGAACCTTGAGCTCCTCACCACACCACCCGGCTTATCAGCTACAATAGCTTTATTCTCTGCCAAATCATGGGTAAACCCAGCAAAGAGAGAGGGAAGGAAGCGGAGGCTACCCCGAGGGTCAAGAAGTCTCATGGAGACGTGAACAAATTCTTCCAAAAGAAGCTGTCTCTAACAGCCGAGCGCAGCAAAATGGCGCCGGCTGATTACAGCGACGCAGCACATGAAGAAGATGATTCGGATGGGGCAAGCTCCTGTGCCCACTCTGAGCCTCCGGATCGGGAAGACCCGATACCTATCACCAGATCCTTTCTTAAACATACGCTGGCACAAGCTCTCTCACCAGTTATGAAGGAACTGGCCGATATAAAAGCTGAAGTGACGCACGTGGGACACAGAGTGGAGGCCTTGGAGGAGTCACAAGCTGCGATCATCCAGCACAGCAAAGGAGTGCAATCACAAATGCAAGTGCTCCGCACGCAGGTAAATAATGCTTACCTCTATCTTGAAGACCAAGAAAACCGGGGTCGGCGGAAGAATGTGAGACTGAGAGGAATCCCAGAGACGGTCTCTCCGGATGATCTGCTGGAAACGGTCCGTCATGTATTTGCTATGCTACTGGGACCGGACCGAGCGACAGCCATTACAATTGAAAGAGCCCACAGAGCTTTACGGCCGAAACCTCCAGCAGGCGATCCCCCTCGGGACACAATTTGCGCCTTACTTAATTATCTGGACACTGCAGATGTCCTGAAAGCAGCGAGGGAAAAGGAAGAGGTCCTACTTGATAACAGCAAGATTCTGCTATTTCAGGACTTAGCCGCGAGCACTCTTGCTAAACGCAGGGCCCTGCGACCGCTGACGACAGAATTGAGAGCTAGGAAGCATCCCTTGAGGTGGCTGTTTCCATTTGGTCTCAGTACCACCATAAACGGGCGGCAGATCCTGGTGAAACACCCGAACGACCTACAGAAGATATGGGAGGCGTTAGATATCGCACCGATGGAAATAACACCCTGGTTACCAGTGGCAGATTTCGATGAACTCCCCAAGTTAACCGTTCCCTCTCCATGGAATCGTGCGGGGAAGTTTAAATCCCCCAAGAAGAGAGCTGATCCTGCGGATTGAGGTTCCTCACGTGAGACTCTCATAATACTGCCTAACCCTTTAATTTTTTCAGGACCGAATGAAGGGACTTAACATCACTTGGGCCTAAGTCTGGTTTGTTGTTGATGATGTTTAATATAATGCCAATCTGAGTCAGAGGTCACTATGCCGCTATAAGTTATGGTTGTTCTCACAGTTTATTGTTAAGTATTTCACACAGTGGGTTAATGGAGACGACTAAGAATCTGATTATGTAGACCTAGTTACTGATTGGGATTCCAGACTCAAGGTCACTAATACAACTATATAAGGTATTATAACTTTCATTGGTTCCCTTATTAGTGGGCAGGTTTGTCACAATGTCCTAGCCGCGGTGGTGGCGTTCCGATGGAGATCGTGGCTCTCACCAATAAGTCATCTCCCCCAACATACATCCACATGTATGTCATTCTTGTTATCTACGAATGTAGGTTTTTGGCTTACCTCGTTTTTTATGAGGGGCCGATTTATAGTTTTAGTTTATTATTTGTTTCTATTACTCCCTTTGTCAGTCAGAGATTGGTAATAATGCGCTTTATGTACCTCACTCTTTTTTTCGTATGGCTAAAGTCACGGTAGTGACGCTGAATGTGAACGGGATGAATGCACCTCAAAAACGCAGCCAAGTATATCATATGCTCAGGAAGGAAAAAGCAGACATCGTGTTTCTGCAGGAAACACATTTTAGGCATTTACACGTACCCAACATAGAAAAACAAACATTTTAACTGCTGGTACCATGCTACCTATTCGACAGCAGCTAGGGGTGTCTCCATAGGGGTGAACAGCAACATTCCTTTAGTGGTGCTAGATAAAAAAGTAGATCCTGAAGGAAGATTTCTGTTCATTAAGGGTAAAATATTAAACTCTATTGTCACTTTGGCCTCCTTATACGCCCCGAACATTAAGCAGGTGTCATGGGTAGTCCAGACTCTGGAAGCGCTTAGGTTGTTTACTGAAGGGACTCTCATTGTAGGGGGAGACCTTAACCTGGCTTTGGATTCTTCAAAGGATTCCACGTCCAAGCATACCTCTATTTCTAGGAAACAGATACGCAGGATTCAAATTAGTTTAGCGGGCTTGGGAATCTCGGATGTATGGAGGATACTCCACCCTAGTGATAAGGACTATACCTTTTTCTCCCAAGTCCATGGAACTTACCAAAGGCTGGACTACCTGTTTTTGTCTAATAATGCCCTGACATCTGTAACTAGCTCCTCAATTGGGTCTATAACTATATCAGACCATGCCCCTGTTGGTTTTGGCTTCAGACTCCAAGATATACCACCTAAAGCTTGGTCGTGGAGGCTTAATACCACACTTATAGAGGACTTAACTAATAGGGACATGATTAATGATAAAATGCAAGAGTATTTTAAAGTGAATGATATACCTGAAACTTCAAAAACCATATTATGGGAAGCCCACAAAACAGTCGTTAGGGGGGAATTGATTAGTTTGGGTACCAGGGTAAAGAAACAAAGAGCTAAAAAAGTAGATGAGCTTTTACTTCAAATTTCAGCACTAGAGAAGAAGCACAAATCTAGTTTGTCAGAAGAGGCCCAAAATACTTTAAATCTCCTACGTTCTCAATTAAAGGATATGCTTAACGTTAAATCGGCCAGGGCCCTACAAACACTAAGATTTAAGTATTATTCGCATGGAGAAAAGGGTTCTAAATTGATGTCAGCTCTCTTGAAAGCCCAGAGGAATAAAACTTTTATTAGTGCAGTTAAGACTACTTCAGGCAATAGATTAACTACGACCCCTGCCATAGCTGAAGAATTTTGTAAATTCTACACCTCCCTTTACAATCTAGAGGACGTTTCCAGGAACACTTCTCCTAACATGCAAGACCATATTGACTCATTCCTTCATTCCATCAAAATACCTACCCTCTCTGAGGATGGAAAAGCTAGTTTATTAACACCTTTCACTATTCAGGAAGTAGAAAAGACCCTCCACACTATCCCGTCTGGCAAAAGCCCGGGTCCTGACGGGTTCCCTATTGCATATTATAAAAAATTTAAAGAGGTACTGCTGCCACATTTCACTAATTTATGCAACTCTCTGATGTCAGGCTCTTCCTTCACTCCCCAGGCTCAATTGGCGCACATAACTATTTTACATAAGGAGGGGAAAGATCCAGAAGAGTGCGGTAGTTACCGGCCCATTTCACTGCTCAATACAGATCTGAAATGGTGGGCGAAGCTCCTGAGCCAGCGCATATCCAAATTGCTCCCAGATCTGATAGGAGAAGAACAGGTTGGTTTTGTGCCGGGGAGGGAGGGTAGACACAACATCAGTAGGGTCATGCACTCCATATTTGCAGCTAAGGAAAGAAAAATACCGCTACTGCTCTTAGGGACAGATGCTGAGAAGGCGTTCGACAGAGTTAACTGGCTTTTCATGAAATCCTGCTTGGTTGCGTTTGGCTTTCCCCTGCAGGTCATAGATGCAATTCTTTCACTATACTCTGCTCCCTCGGCCAAGGTATTGGTCAATGGAACTCTGTCGGACGCCTTTCAGATTAAAAATGGAACCAGGCAGGGATGCCCACTTTCCCCGGCCCTGTTTGTTTTGACCTTGGAGACTCTCTTACTGAAATTCAGACAATCACCTAACATCATGGGTTTGAGAATTGAAGGCGTACATCATAAGATGGCGGCATTTGCTGACGATCTTCTATTGATGATTACAAACCCGGTAGAAGCCATGCCACATGTTCTAGGAATTTTTGAGCAGTTTGGGGGGGTCTCTAATTTTAAAATAAATATGGAAAAATCTGAAGCCCTGGGATTCTCATTGGACCCTGCCAGAAAGAAGCAGTTAGAAGCTCTGACCCCTTTTAAATGGCCACCTACAGCTATAAAATATCTAGGAATCATGGTTCCGGCTAACCCAGCCCTTCTCTTCAGGCTTAATTATATCCCTCTACTAAATAAAATAAAAATGTTCCTCTCTAAACCTTCATTTCCCAATCTTTCTTGGTTAGGGAGAAAAAATGTCCTGACGACTTATGTCCTACCTCAGGTTATGTACACATTCAGGTCTATTCCAATTACTGTTCCAAAATCATTCCTGAATAAATTGAAAACACTCATGGGTAGGTTTCTCTGGGCAGACAAGAGAGCTAGGCTTTCATATGAGCTTCTTACTAGACGAAGAAAACAAGGAGGCATATCCCTCCCAGATCTATCAATGTATATTCAAGCTATTCACTTGGAAAGATGGTTAGCTCTATCTAGGCCGCAACCTTTCCCACTGCATGTTTCTCTAGAAAGGGCCCTCTTGGGGGTGAATCAAGAGCACCTTTTGTGGAGACATAATAGCAGGATTCTCAATAGACGGGTAGTTTTGAGTGATATCACGAGGTGTACTATTACACATTGCAATGCCACCTCAGCTCTCAACATGAGTGGGAACCGCCTTTCTCCCATGGTGCCTCTTCGGCTACTCCCACAAGTACTCTCCGCCACGTCAATTAAACAACCAGAGGTTTGGGGATTTGTTCATAATCTTAGATTGGGGGACTTAAATAGAATCCTCCCGAACTCTGACTATTACACTGCTCTAACTGAAAATACAGGTGAGGTGATAAATATGATCCAGAAATGGGATTTTGAGAATACATGCGCAAAGTTTTCGAGGTCTGCACATCTGCCCCTTCCAGATCCTACCTGGTTGGAAAATTATGTCCTTCTCCCCTCCATTCCCCCAAAATGCCTTTCTTTAATATATAGACAACTATTGATTGGGAGAGATAAACAGACTCCTGCCTACTTGAGGGAGTGGGAGAGAGAACTGAATATCACTTTAGATGATCGGGATAAGGCATTTATACTATCTAACTAACATGGATTCTCGAGGTGCGTGCGGGTCCAAGAGAACTCGGTCAAGATACTTACTAGATGGTACCGAACTCCGGAATTTCTTCATAAAATTAACCTAATACCTTCCAATGTTTGTTGGAGATGTTCCATTGGAGTAGGTAACATATCGCACATTTGGTGGGACTGCCAAACACTGAGACATTTCTGGCATGAAATTGAAACTGTAATCAATAAGGTATGCAACACTCAAATTGTCCTCACGGGCCCATTGATCTTACTGTGGCGTCCAGAGAAAAACTTTAGACCTAATAAAACTTCACTAGCCACTCATATGGTTACAGCTGCAAAACTCCTTATACCTATTAAATGGAGGGAGGTAGATCCCCCAACTTTGACTATGTGGTATGATAAAATGAACCTAATATGTCGAATGGAGGAATTGGCGGGGTGGGAAAACAACAATAGGAAGTTGTTCCTTAAAATATGGCAACCTTGGCTCACGCATATGGAGAAGAAGTATGCTCAGGGGCAGTGTTAGCTCATTCATATTGTATATCTTACTAGCATATTGCGATAGATAGTGCATACTCCATTTTTCCCTAGTTCACATTTTACTTTTCAAGAGGTGTAAGTTACGTGGTAACAATCAGATAACCATTTACCAGATATCCTGACTGACATATTTAATTTAATTTTTTCTCCTCTTACCTTTATTGTTTAATGGTTCTTTCATGTTTGTCCTTTCATACTGCATTAAGCATGGTGGAGGGGACGACTGGGGGAGGTTGGTCTCTTAGCCAATGCCTCATCTAGGCCTCAAAATATAACAGCGTGTATGGAAGAGTTAGTTGACTCTAGCGTTAAACGAGGGCTTACTGCTTATCTCAATGGCGGCAAGAGACGGGCCACCTATACGGCTGATTCCTTTTTCACTTTGTCTGATGGTCAGATTTGTGTAACTATTTTGCTCTTATTTGCTGTAATATCTGATGTATTCAACTGAGCTTTGTTTGTTTTCATGCCAAAAAATTGACATAAATAAAGATTTACAAAAAAAAAAATCTGAAAGTTGACGATGCACCTCCGCCACATATTTTATCCTGTCCATAAGGACAATAGCGCCCCCTTTGTCTGCTGGCTTCAAAACAATTCTTTTGTCTTCCATTAATGTTTTAATCGCCAACTTTTCCTCTGGTGTTACGTTAGATGTAAACCGCATTTCACCCCTCTTAATGCCATCTATATGAGTCTTGATGTCCCTATAGACCAATTCAATATAGGTCTCAACAGGATGATAAAATTTGGGGGGCATGAATTTACTCGGGTCCTTCAGACCTAGATCACTCAGACATAAACTTGGTCTTTCGCCATCACCCGAACCGGTAATCCTGTCACCTTTATCCAGAAAATGGGCTTTTAAACGTAATTTCCGAAAAAACTGGTTTAAATCAATGTCAAACTGAAAAGTATCAAAGGAAGTTGAAGGACTGAAAGAAAGTCCTTTCTGGAGGGCCGACATCTGGACGGGACTCAATATATGTGAAGACAGGTTAATCAAGAGCGACTGTTCCTTACCTGTGAGCGGGTTTGTACAGCTTGACTCGGTCCCGGCCTCGATGCGGCGGCTGCGGTGTTTACGTCCCGCACGCCTCCTCCTCCTCGTGGACGCTGACCGCTTCTCCGAAAAAAAGGAACGGAACGGGTGTCTTCGCTTCCGGAGCTGGAGGTAAGAGATCCTGGTCTTGTCGGGCGTCTGTAACCTGGTTTTTGGTGCCAAGTAGGATCTTGCCATTTATAGACACGGTTGAGATGGTAATCTTCGTTGTCCCGCAAGAACTTCGATCTCTTCTTCGTCTCAGTCTCCTTCCGATATGTAGCAATATAATTGTCCACTGACTCCTTCAGTGTCCCGAACTCCTCTGAGGTTTCGGAAATTACGTTTAAAAGCCCATTTTCTGGATAAAGGTGACAGGATTACCGGTTCGGGTGATGGCGAAAGACCAAGTTTATGTCTGAGTGATCTAGGTCTGAAGGACCCGAGTAAATTCATGCCCCCCAAATTTTATCATCCTGTTGAGACCTATATTGAATTGGTCTATAGGGACATCAAGACTCATATAGATGGCATTAAGAGGGGTGAAATGCGGTTTACATCTAACGTAACACCAGAGGAAAAGTTGGCGATTAAAACATTAATGGAAGACAAAAGAATTGTTTTGAAGCCTGCAGACAAAGGGGGCGCTATTGTCCTTATGGACAGGATAAAATATGTGGCGGAGGTGCATCGTCAACTTTCAGATTTTGACACATACGAAATGTTAAACACTGATCCTGTTTTTGGTATAAAACGTAAAATAATGAAAGTTGTGGATCACTTTGCTGCATTGGGTGTTTTGGACAGGAATATGCACACTTTCCTGATCAACCAAACACCGATCACACCTGTTTTTTACGTACTCCCTAAAGTACATAAAACTTTGAATGATCCCCCTGGTCGCCCTATTGTGGCCTCGGTGGGTTCCATTTTGTCTCCCTTGGCAATAGTGCTTGAGAAAGTCCTTACACCTTTAATTAGAGGTATTCCATCATACCTGGCAGACACACAGGACTTCTTGCACACTATTGCACAATTGGGTCCAGTTCCTCTGGACAGTTTACTGGTTACGATTGATGTGGTCAGCCTGTATACCTCCATAGAACACAGTGGAGGTATACAGGCTGTCAGGTTATTCCTAGAAAGGAGTAATTACTCCCCTATAGAGCGAGAATTTTTTGAAGAGCTGCTTCACCTCGTCCTATATGAGAATTATTTTATGTTCGAGGACTCCTATTATTTACAAAAGCGTGGGACCGCGATGGGGTCTAATGTGGCCCCGCCCTATGCAAATGCATATATGTCTCAATTTGAGGATAACTTTGTATACAGCAGTCAGTGGTACCACAACCACATTTTGGTGTGGAAAAGATTTATTGACGACATTTTTTGCATATGGGCGGGGTCACAGGAGACCCTCACGGTATTCGTTTCATACCTGAACCAAGCATGTACTAGTTTACAATTTACAGTCACAAGTGACAGTCGGATGGTCAGCTTTTTGGATACAAGGGTTATCAAGGATGTGAAAGGTAATTTGTCAACTGATTTATTTCGAAAGGAGACAGACAGAAATAGCATCCTCCACTTTACCAGCGCCCATCCATCTGCTCTAAAAAAAGCTATTCCAAAGTCCCAGTATCAGAGGGTCAGACGAATTGTCTCTGACCCCTCAGTACTGGGCCATAGAATAGAAGAGATGACCACAAGATTTGAAGAAAGAGGGTACCCGTCATCCATCCTAACTAACACCATAAATGAGTTGGATTCTCCCCGTAGCTCTGAGAATAAACAAGACAAAAGTCTACGAGTGGCACTGATTCATAAATTCCATCCATTCAATTCTAAATTAGATAACATCGTTAAAAAACATTGGTGTTTACTAGGTAAAGCATACCCTCAAATTAGGGAATTCCAAAATCCGCCCCTCATTTGTAATAAGAAAAACCCTAGCTACAGAGATAAGCTAGTACGAGCGGATATTGGAAGCACCCCGTGGTACTCTTAAACAAGGGGTCCTGGCTACACAGCGGAAGGGTACGTTTCCATGTCTCCATTGTTTCCAGTGCTCTAATGTCATCAAAGGGCCCAATGTTCACCACCCACATACTGGACGCTCACATGCAGTTGATGGCTTTTTCACTTGTGAATCAGCCAACGTTATATATCTAATAAAATGTCCCTGTGGGTTACTTTACATTGGGGAAACTATGCAGAGCGTCAAAGACCGCATTGGAAAACATAAATCCACCATTAGGACGAAAAATTTGCTTTTACCAGTTCCCTCCCATTTCGATAAGTTTCATCATACAGTCGCTCAATTAAAATTTCAGGTGATAGAGCAGATTTCTAGACCCAGACGGGGTGGCGACATTAAAAAATTACTTTTGCGTCGGGAGGCGTACTGGATTCATACCCTTGATACCCTATATCCGAGAGGCCTCAACCGCGACTATGAAATTATGCATATCTGACTTCTTGTAGTGCTATTTTTTCTGTTCATCTCAATTTTACTGATTTTTATAATCTTTTTTGCATTATTATATTTTTTTCCAGACATCTACCATATAAATGAAGGAGTCCCTCAGCTGTATTGGTATTTAACAACATTATTTCGTTTTCATTACGATTGACATGTATTTTGTTACCTGTTGCGCTTTTTGATTCCCTGATTGACTACCTTGATTTTGTTACCATGTGACCTTGTACATACCGCCCCTATTATGGGCGTTCACATCACTGTGATTTTCCTTTCCTCAATCATTGATACGCATATATATATTCTAGGCATGGGCTGCTGCCACAATTCTGATGCTGCCAGTATTTGATCAGTAATTGTAAGCCAAAAGTAGAAGTGGGTCCAAACAAAGAAGGGATGCAAACATTTCCATTACAACAGTGATGTGAACACAGCCTTATTGCCACTGCCTCTGCCCCCTTCGCCACTCTTGTCATGTGGCCACTGTTGTCACTGTCACTGCTGCTGCTCCCCATCCCCACTATGTAATGGGGCCACTATTGTCCCTGTTACTTCCACTGCTGTTGACCCCCATCCCAATTCTGTTACAGAACCACTATTGTCCCTATTACTGCCACTGCTGCCACCCTACCTATACTGTCATGGGGCCACTACTGCCACCATCCCCACTCTGTCATGGGGTCACTATTGTCACTGGTACTGCCACTGTCACTTCCCACTCTGTCATGGGGTCACTATTGTCACTGTTACTGCCACTGATGCCACCCTCCCCACTCTGTCATGGGGCCACTACTGTCCCTGATACTGCCACTAAATCTTGGGGCACTGCACAGTTAAGTTAGGGCCGGCGCCACCAGTAAGGCGACTTAGGCAGTCGCCTAGGGCGCCATTTAGCAGGGGGCGCCCGTTGCGGTGTAAAAAAAAAAAAAAAGTTGGTTATATAAGTTCGGCCGGCTGCGCCCCTCATGCTGCGCCTCCTGAGTCTCCGGCGGCCGGAGATTCAAATTAGAGTGGCAAGCGCTTCCCGCTCTAATTTGAATCTCCGGCCGCCGGCTCATTGCTGCGCAGCCTGCGCCTGCTGTGTGTCTGCTCTGTGCTTTTGTTAATGTAGCGTGGCCGAGCTCTGTTCGGTCCGCGGTACTGGAGCTTTTGTTTCCTGTACCCGGCCGGACTGACAGGAAGTGCTCACTTAGTGTACACTTCCGTCAGTCCGGCCGGGTACAGGAAACAAATGCTCCTGTACCGCGGACCGAAGAGAGCTCGGCCACGCTACATTAGAGGTGTGTGTGTGGGGGGACTAATGAGATTGACAAGGGAGGGGGAGGACTAATGAGATTGACAAGGGAAGGGGGGGGAATAATGACATTGACAAGGGAGGGGGGGTGAATAATGACATTGACAAGGGAGGGGGGGAATAATGACATTGACAAGAGAGGGGGGGGGAATAATGACATTGACAAGGGAGGGGGGGAATAATGACATTGACAAGGGGGGGGGGGAATAATGACATTGACAAAGGGGGGGGGAATAATGACATTGACAAGGGAGGGGGGAATAATGACATTGACAAGGGAGGGGGGAATAATGACACTGACAAGGGAGGGGGGAATAATGACATTGACAAGGGAGGGGGGGATAATAAGAGTGACAAGGGAGGGGGGAGGGGGGAATAATGAGAGTGACAAGGGAGGGGGGAGGGGGGAATAATGAGAGTGACAAGGGAGGGGGGGTGGAATAATGAGAGTGACAGGGGAGGGGGAGAATAATGAGAGTGACAAGGGAGGGGGGTGCCGGGGTGGAATAATGAGAGTGACAAGGGAGGGGGGGGTATAATGAGATTGACAAGGGGGGGGAATAATGACATTGACAAGGGAGGGAGTGGGGGAGAAGAGAGTGACAAGGGAGTCCGCAGAGCCAGACTGCAGCCAGAGACCAGATCATCTTATTGTCCTGATGGTAAGTAGACAATGCAATATGTTTATTATGTAATTGTTTAGTTATTAATACTACATTGGAAACTAATTTGCCTCTTATTTAGGGTCCATTCACACATCCATGTGTGTTTTGCGGATCCACGGATCCGCAAAACACGGACAGCAGCAATGTGCGTTCCGCATTTTGCGGACCGCACATTGCCGGCACTAACAGAATATGCCTATTCTTGTCCGCTATTGCAGACAAGAATAGGACATGTTCTATTTTTTTTCCGGATCGGAATTGCGGATCCGCAATTCCGGATCGGGGCCGCACGTCATGCGGCCCCATAGAAATGTATGGGTCCGCAATTCCGTTCCGCAAAAAAAAGACAGCTACAAGAAGCTGGATTAACCCTAAGGGAAACCTAGCAGTTCTTTTTATTTAAAAGCTGAGAAAGGGGTGGAACATATGTGATGTCATGATATGGGCAGATCATCTGATAAGGGGAGGGCAATTTTTATCTTGCCTAGGGCGGCAAAAATCCCGGGAACCGGCCCTGAGTTAAGTCCACGCGATAAATGAGATTTGACGCTAACAATGACCTATAATACTGATGCACAGTAAATCTACAAAAGGGATTAAAAAGCATGTGTTTACTGCACTATGATGTATATGGTAATAAATGACACCTGCCTATAATACTGATGGCACATTACCTACAGAACGGATTAACTATAAATGTGGGTGCACTAGAACATAATCCACACGGGGATATACTCTCCCTGAACTCTCCCTGCAGTTTAACTTCCAAGCTTTCACACTGACATTGGGCTACCAAGTGGGATGAATATGATTAGGCATAGGTATATCTGATTTATCGCAATTCACAACAAATTAATTCAGAATGAATCAAATTGCTTGTCGAAGTTCGGTAAATCTGCCATATCAAATTTTTCAAAACTTCTCCCATCTCTACCTGTGGGCATACATGAGATACAGTACATCACCCATAGTCTCACATGTTAATTATTAGTACATGTTTTGTTATTTGAAGCTTCATTATAGAATGGTGTAGTCACCTATACTATTTTATTCAGAAAAACAAAAAAAGGTTTAATGACCCAATAAAGAAGTTGTATGAATTAGAGTCTATAGATGCTATTCTGTGAGATTTACTACATTATAATTTGACTTAAATGAAAACAAAATTAACCATATAATCGTGCTTGCAGATACAGATGCACATACCAAACCATTTATACCACTTTTATTTGCCTTGCACAAGCTTATTGAGGTATTGCGGTCACTTTTATTTTTTTTTAAAGAATGCTCAGAAGACTTTAAAATAATAAAACAAGCAATACACATTTTACCAATTACCTGCTGCTTCTGTTCCGATGGTTCCTAATAGCTCCCTGCCTGTGTCTATACTTCCTGTTTCCTGCTGACATGGGCTCAGCCAATCATTGGCTACAGTGGGTTACTACCGCAGCCATTGATTGGATGAACAGTCACATATATGTGTCAAGAGGGACCATGCAGCACAGAGATCACTGGGGGATTGGTAAGGTGATTGTTACTCCACTCCCTTTATTATTTTATGCCGTTCTGAGTGGTTTTAAACATTATTCAGTGGATAGACAGATAGATTTTGCTTCTATACTTTATTCTCCTTTACTTTCAGACTTTCATGGCATTGCTGGGAGCTGGCCATAGAAAACGCAATGCAGCCTGAATATTAAGATTCCATAGACTCCCTAATATATGAGGAAGTTGGAACATTTCGCTCTCACAGAATAGGCAATTCCCAGAACATTATTTGCTTCATTACATCAGGCAGTTCTTCAAATTAACCACTTCACGACCACCCATTGACTATAAACATCCTTGGGCTGGTTGTTTATCTCTGAATGGATGTTCTGGAACGTCCATTCAGAGATCGCAGCTGCACACTAATCGTGCAGCTGCATAGCAGGGGGGCAGCTGTCAGGGACTGTTCCTATATGTCCTTGCCTTCTAGATAGCTGTATACACAGCGCTGTGTATACAGATCAGGAAGCGCTATGCTGCTTCCTGTCCCGGCCCAGCGGTCATGTGATCGCTGGGGCCTGGTGAGTGCAGTAGCTGTCGGGTCTTCTACAGACCTCGATCAGCCCTGCACTAAGGCTGTACAGCCTCTCTGGGGGGTGTATTTTTCCTGTAACTGGGACTACTATGTCAGCCCCAGTTACAGGAGAAATCAATAGTTAAATGTCCCCAAGAGGTCTTGTTTGACACAAAGTGTAAAATAAAAAATTGAAAAAATAAAGTATTTAAAAAAATAAATAAAAATGTTTCACATAAAAAAAATTCCCCCCAAATCCGTTATTTTAAAAATGTTAAAAAATAGAAGAAAAAAAATAAAATAATCATATTTGGTATCACCGCGTCCGCAACAACCGGCTCTATAATAATATCATATGATCTAACACATCAGGGGAAATCCGTAAAAAAATTAATAAATAAACATTGCGCCAAAACAGATTTTTTTGTGAGCTCACCTCCCAAAAAACATAATGTTAATCAATCAAAAAGTCGTATGTACCCCAAAATGGTAGCAATAAAAACGTCATCTCATTCTGCAAAAAATGAGCCCCCAAACAAGACCATAGCTAGAAAACTAAAAAAATATGGCTCTATGAAAATTGCAACATAAAAACTAGATTTTTTTTTCTAAAAATGTTCTTATTATGTAAAATGTAAAAAAGTAAATAAAAATAGACATATTTGGTATTCTCGCATCTGTATCAATTGCCTTTATAAAAATATCACATGATCTACCCTATCAAGTAAACGGTGTAAAAAAAACAAATAAAAATTATGCCAAAACATTTTTTTTGTCACCTCACCTCACAAAAAACATAATATCAATCAATAAAAAGTTGTATGTACCCCAAAATGGTAGCAATAAAAATGTCAACTCGTCCTACAAAAAACAAGCCATCACACAAGATTATAGCCAGAAAAATGAAAAAAATATGGCTCTAAGAAAATGGCAACACGAAAACATGATTTTATTTTTTCTAAAAAAGTTTTTATTGTGTAAAACGTAAAAAATATTTAAAAAATAGACATATTTAGTATTGTTGCATTCATAATGACCGGTTCTATAAAAATATCACATGATCTACATTATCAAGTGAACTATGTAAAAAAAATATAGAAAAACACCAAATAGTTTTTTGTGACTTCACCTCCCAAAAATGAGATAAAAAGCAACCAGAGAGCCAAATGTACCCCAAAATTGTGCCAATAAAAACTACAGCTTGTCTCGCACAAAGTAAGCCCTCACTCAGCTCATTCAACAAAAAAATAAAATAATTTTTGCTCTTAAAAATCATGACAGAAAATTCCATGTTAGAAAATCCAGATGCTGCTCCTTCCCTTCTGAGCCCTGGCGTATCCCCAAATAACAGTTTACGACCACAATTGGCGTGTTACTGTATTCAGATATTCTCCTGTTATCTTTTGTGAAAAAATAAAGTTTGGGCCTAAAGCACCATTTTCTGGTTAAAAAAAAAGTCATTTTTCATTTTCACACCCAAGTATTAAAAATTATATGAAACAGCTGTTGAGTGAAGTGGTCATTACACCCCTTAAAAATTCCTTGGGTGGTGTAGTTTTCAAAATGTGGTCACTTTTTGGGGATTTTCACTATGGGGTTTCCTCAGGGCCTCTTCAAATGCAACATGTTGCCCAAAGACCATTCCAGCAAAATCTGCCCCCCAAAAACCATATGGCGCTGCATTCCTTCGTGTGCCCAAACAGCGGTATACGACCACATATGGGGTGTTTCTGCAAACTGCAGAATTAAGGTAATATATATATTGAGGTTTGTTTTGTTGTTAACCCTTGATGTGTTCCAGGAAAACATTTAATAAAATGGAAACTCTGCAACAAAAAAAAGTGACATTTAAAAATGTCACCTCTATTTTGATTTAATTCCTGTGGAATACCTAAAGGGCTAACAACATTTCTAAAACCAGTTTTAAATAGTTTGAGGGGTGTCATTTCTAAAATGGGGTCATTTATGGGTTGGTTCTATTATTTAAGCCCCACAAAGTGACTTCAGAACTGAACTGGTCCTTAAAAAAGTTGACTTTGGAAATTTTCTTAAACATTTAATAAATTGTTTCTAAAATTCTAAACTTTCTAGCATCCTACAAACTAAAATGACATTACTAAAATGATGCCAACATGAAGTAGACATATGGGGAATGTTAACTTATAAATATTTTATGAGGCATCACTATCTATCTTAAAAGCAAATAGATTCAAATTTAGAAAACAGTGAATTTTTTCACATTTTCGTTAACTTTTGGATTTTTTTTATAAATAAAGGTAAAATATATTGACTCAAATTTACCATTAACATGAAGTACAATGTGTCACGAGAAAACAATCTCTGAATGGCTTGGATAAGTAAAAGCATTCCAAAATTATTACCACATAAAGTGACACATGTCAGATTTTCAAAATTAGGTCTGGTCAGGAAGGGGGTAAATGGTCTGGAAGTGGTTAAAAGACATATTTGCAAGTTTAATATAAAATAATCATGTCTCATTTGTACAACAATTTTGCAGAAATGAAAACTTTTACGTTAACTATATACCAAGCCATTTGAATTAAAACGGTTACAAAATAATTTATCCAGTAGGGCAGATTTGGATTTGTGCCATTGGTTTAATAAGTGTAGACATATTTTTTTCTGCCATTGACTTAATGAATGCTAAATAAGTCAGTGAAAATAATCACGCTGCCAAACAAACAGTCCATCTGATTCTTTACAAGTTTACATATCCTCATATTTCTGTCATAAAGAGCCTATAAAGAGGATTCAATACCCCAACTCATTTCTACAATTCCAAAGGTCTTATCATATCTACAATCAAGATATGGTATTGCTTAAGGTGATCTCCATCCAGTAAGTATGGTACCTGGAGTTTGGAATTTAAAGTTAATATCTGTTGCTTAAGCTTAGGTGTAGGACTAAGGTAAACTACGTATATGAATGTTCTTATGACTCATAACTCAAGTGGTTTCATTATCATGTGTACACATGGTGATTAAACGGTGGGCTTCCAAGTGGTGTGATCCACAAGAATCTTTAGAACCTGTCTCACATTTCTCCAAACTAGTATGACTGTATTGGTGAGTAGCATGGGACAGTGGCCAAGCATGTGAACTTATCACCATACTCTATGGGAGGTCCTGCGTCATGCCAACAGTAAAGCATCCTGAGACCATTAATATGTGGGGTTGCTTTTCATCCAAGGGAGTGGGCCAACTGATAATTTTGTTTAAGAACATTGGCATCAATAGAGTGGTATCAAAACATCCTCCAAGAGCTACTTCTCCCAATGATCCAGGAGCATATTTTGGCAATAAACAATGCTTTTGTTACAAGTCAAAAGCGAAAACTACCGTGGCAAGGTGAACAAAATATTGAAATTGCCAAGAAACTTCCCAGATCTCAATCCCATTAAGAACCTGTGGTCAATACTCAAAAACTCAGTGGACAAAAACTTCAAGCACTAATTAAACAAGAATGGGTTGCCATTACTCAAGATTTGGCCCATTGGTCATTGCGCAGGCACTGCAGCATATAGTTGCTCATGTGTGCCAGGCTGCCAGGCTGCCCAGAGGCAATGACAAGCTGTCCTCTGTGGGAGGTGTATTGTCTGTGTCCTCTGTATCCCCCCAGCTATGTTCCATTGATGCTCATAAGCTGCTTTGGATGCCACCCTGCTGTGAACACAATTCCTCCTCCTTATCATTATCCTCCTCCTCATCCTTCTGAACTGTGACCTGGCTGGACAGTTGTGTACCTGGCCTCTGTTGGTGCAGGAACCCACCCTCCGAGCCACTTGTGAATGACTGGCCTGATAACCGTGGAAATGATCCCTCTTCCTCCTGTGCCACATCCTCCTCCATCATCGCCCGAAGTGTTTTCTCAAGGAAACACAGAAGTGGGATAGTAACGCTTAGTACTGCGTCATCGGCACTGGCCATGTTGGTGGAGTACTCGAAACAGAGACTGCTGCATGACTTCGGGCTCAGACTGCTTGGATGATTTGCAAGGGTATGAGGTGAAAGACAGATTCCCATGGGCTGCAGGTGCCAATGGTGGGAGACAATGTGAAGGAACTGGAGGCACTGTCAGCCATCCAATCTACTACTGCCTCTACTTGCTCTGGCCTCACCTTGAAAATTATGCTGAACATCCTGTCTCCTACGTTCCCCTGAAGAAAGTGTTTCATTTGGGCGTGTAGCTGGCACAGATTGACCACGTCCTCTCCCTGCAACAGGAGCTCCACTAGCACCAGCAGCACCACGACCAGGGCCACGTTCCTTATTTGATGCTCTCCTCATTCTTTGAGGTCACCCACCAAACTAACAGACAGATTAACTATATTATGTTCCCTGTCACGTATGCAGTGCACGTATATCTTACACCAAAAATGGGTATACAGTATATCACCCTCCGAACTAACAGACGGATTAACTATATTAATTTCCCTGTCACATATGCAGTGTAGGCATACCTCACACCAAAAATGGGAATATGTCACCCACCAAACTAACAGACGGATTAGCTATATTAATTTCCCTGTCACATATGCAGTGCAGGTGTACTTCACACCAAAAAAAGGTATATGTCACCGGCCGAACTAACAGACGGATTAACTATTATATTTTTGTGTCAGTGGTACAAAAATGGTGCATTGCACCCACAAAAAAATCACTATTGGTCACCCACAGAATTAACAGCCAGATTTATTATTATATTTCTGTGTCAGGGGTGCAAAGCTGGTGTATTGCGCACACAAAAAATCATTATAGGTCAACCACAAAACAAATAGCCAGATTCCTAACACTCTCCCTCACTTCTGCTGCCTGTTTCCTGTCCCTGCACTACTCAGAGCTGATGGGCGGTGCTATAAGTCGATCCAGCTTGTATAGAGGTTGGGTCACATGATGCACCGACCAATCACAGCCAAGCCATTACTAGGCATGGCTGTGATGGCTTCTAAGTGCCCACAGCTTAAAAGCTTGTTAATTAGATGCCCTGCAGCCTTTCAAAAGCTTTATTAAATGCCAAAACACCGAACTAGAACCCAAACTTTTCTGGAAAAGTTCGGTTTCAGGTCTGGGTACCCAAACTTGCAAACGCAAACGTCAAAACTACTCAAGAGCTTGCCATTTGATTCTTGCATAGTTGGTCAGAAAAGGAAAAATTTTATGATGACAAGGAAAACAAAATTGCAGTTGATACCACTGACAAAGGTAAGATCCTTAGCCTGGCAAGCAGAGAGCTTTGAGTGGATGCTTTACTTCTATAATCCTATTATGGTTCTTTAGAAAGCGCAATGTTAAAGCTCTTTATAATAGAGTCTAAGAATGCATCTCAGGTAAATGTATAATTATGATCAACAAGGTTGCGTGTTCTCTTTTCAAGTAAATTAAGGCCATTATTTTCTAGACGTTGAAGACAATTATATTAGTTTAAAAGTGTGACTGTGCCCTGCACATCTCACATTATGACCCATCTGATCTGTTTTAAGAAGCATTTGCTTTCTAAAGTAAGTGATGCACGCCGCTTCTTTGTTGAATATTTAATAAACTCAAAATTACCTTTTCAGCTTAAAGCTCGTGTTATGAAAGGCAAAAAAATAGACTCCAGAGATGCATTATGTGATAACAGTATTGTTTCTTTATGTAACATTCTAGAGCTGTGCATTTTGATAATAGTATGTACTTAGAGATTCATATTTTGTTCCTGTAATGCATGGCCGGCAGCAATTCAATGACATCTTTGTATGTAACAGGCACAAGCATACTTAATGAACAGCCTTACTTTAGGGGTATAAAGAGGATATGAAACAGCTCTCTTTTTCCCATTATTTTTTCCTATTACATTCCCTACAAATTTATCTCCGTAGAACAACTTGAGGGATTTATAAAATTTGCTATGCCAATTTTGTGGCGTAAAAATTTCTCAAATGATGCCACCATGCAACATTTGGTCCATATTTTTGCAACATTTGGTAAGCCTCGCCACTTTCAGAAGTGGAGTGAAAAGTTAGTCAGGATTTTCAAAAATTTGGTGTAACCTCCCCAAGCAAAGGCATATTTAAAACTGACACCAAAACCACTGCAAGTGATAAATCCCCCCCCCCCCCCCCCTTTGTCTTTTAATGAAGTCTTTTAAACCCTCAGGCCCTGATTTATCAAGACTAAAGTGTGCTGGACAGATCTTGAAAGGCCCGTGCTGCCAGAAGAGAAATTTCATAAATGACTTGCCTCCTCTGAGTCTCTGTAATTCGTAATGAAATCTATGGCAGTTTGGCACTTCCGTAGATGTCAGTCATTATTTACGCCAGTTTCTGGTGTTAATAATGATAAAGTAACCTGGGCCAATGGCCCTTTTAAGAGACTCAGCCAGGGTGACATAAAATGCAGGTTGTGACTAGAAGGTTGTGACTCATATCCAGTAACTTTAAGATTTTTCTACATCAAAAACAGACATAGGAGGAATAATGAATTTCCCCTCAGTCTCAGTCTCATTTGGCTGAAAGTATGTTAATATCAGTAATTTCTGTCCTCTATTAAGGGTGCTTTCACACAACCGTATAAATGGGTCCGCATCTGTTCCACAATTTTGCGAAAGGGGTTCGGACCCATTCATTTCAATGGGCACGCAAAAGATGCTGACAGCACACCATGTACTGTTCGCATCCATTGTTCCGTTCCGTGGCCCTGCAAAAAATATCGAGCAATCGCGGACAAGAATAGGCATTCTCTATATAACGGTCCGCAAAATGCACCCTAACGGTGAATGAATTTCTGAGCTCCTATTAATATTGAAGCAGCACCAGTCAGGTAGCAGTGCTTTAGAAAATTCCAATATCAATTGAATAGAGATAATATCAGTAGGTACCATGAAAGGAATTATACTAATCTTAAATAGTTTTCATACAATTAGAACATTGGAATGTGGAAAACATGAATTTGCATAGATTATCTGAGAGAGAACATGAGAACTGCTTTTTATAACAGCGGTCCCATCAAGATACCCCATCCATGTGCTTCATTAAGGTGTGTAGACATCATAGAATGATTCTCCTTGTTAGCCTGCGCCGCTGATTCTACACATGGCCACATGACCGGAGAGTAGGATCCTAATACCAGCGCTCACATCAGTCATCAAAGGTGGGGCGAAATTGGATAAATAATGCGGCTATTACACTAGCATAAACAGAGCCGCGTCGAATAATCCACTATGTACCTGACAGGGCTAGATATTAGTTATGCAAACAAAGACAGGGGTAAGTGACATTCTGCAATATAATCAGCTGGGGCTTTTATAAAAAAGTGATAAAATGAAAATGAAAAAAAAAGAAAGAGAAAAGAACTTTATATTCAGATATGTACAGTATATAAGTAAAAATTGTCCTAGAATCACAGTAAAGCAGATTATACAGGTATTCAGAATCATTTTGCCATTATATAGAGGCGTGGGGCCGGCTACAAAGACCCCAGTGTCAGTTGGTTATGCGAAATTGTCTTTTTAGGTAATGGACTTGGACTTTATAGAAAACATTAAAAATCAATTCCTTCATTAATACCACATGGAGTGGTGGTTTTAAAGGTATAGATCCACCTAGACTAAAATGTTGTCCAGGTCCCCCCCTCGTATTGATGGTCTAATAGTTTCAATCATTGAAAAAGTATGGAGTTAATGTTGCCACTATGATGCAATAGAATGTGTCTAGCAAGTGGTTTGTCACGTCTATTCCGTATGTCTCCCATGTGTACCAGAATACGCTTTTTAAAGACTTTACATGTCTTCCCTACATATTTCAACAGGCATTCACATTCCGCCAGATACACTACTCCCATGGTGTTACAGTTTGCAAAGCTGCGTGCTGTAAAGGTCTTTGTTTCTGAGCTATTCATAAATGTTTTCCCCACAGAGATAAAGGGACACGCTTTGCACTTGCCACACCTGAATGTGCTTGTGCTTCTGTTTTGCAACCATGTACTGGTTACAGGGGGTTCTAGATGGCTATGAACAAGTGTTTCCCCAATACTCCGTCCACGTTTGAAGGTGATAGCTGGACTATCAGGAAGGAATTTCTCTAGATCAGGGTCCGTTTTAAATAATGATCAATAGCGATTGAATATGTCACGTATTTGCTTGGATTCAGTATCATATGTGCCAATGACCCTGATTATCTATTGTGACTTTTCCCTCTTTTTAGATTGAAGTAGGGTGGGGCGATCAACTGAGTTTTCATTGTTCCATGCCTCATATAGACAGGAGTCAGGATAGCCTCTCTGTTTGAAGCGGTTGAATAGTTTGGACGCCTCCACTGTAAAGTCCCCTTGTTCAGAGCAGTTCGTTCCTGTGGATTCTCAGGAACTGCACCTTTGGTATACCTCTTTTTAGTGGGTTAGGATGGAAACTATCCCATCTCAGTAAACTGTTGAGGTTTTTTTACGATATAAGGTCGACCTGATGGAGTTATTCTCACCTCGTTCAATTTGAGTGTCCAGAAAGGTTATACAGTCATGTTGGAGCTCAGAGGTAAAAAAAACAGCCCTATGTGGTTAGAGTTTAGTTTGTTCATTCACAGTTTGAAGTCCACTTCTGTACCTGCCCATAGGAACAGAATGTCGTCAATAAATCTGGACCAACGTAGAATATGTTTGGTCCAGTGAGCTAGTGGATCAGCAAAGACAACTGTGTCCTCCCACCAGCCCAGGAGTAGATTAGCGTAAGTGGGAACACAGAGGCTACCCATCGCAGTACCCCTGAGCTGGTGGTAGAAGTGGCCTTCAAAGACAAAGTAATTGTGTGTCAGAATGAAATTCAGTAATTGAATCACAAAATAATTATTTGTGAGTGCACCTAGACTAAAATTTTGTCCAGGTTCCCCCCTGGGGAAATATGTAGGGAAAACATGTAGAGTCTTTAAAAAGCGTTTTATGGAACACATGGAGACATACGGAATAGACGTGACAAACCACTTGCTAGACACATTCTATTGCATCATAGTGGCAACATTAACTCCATACATTTTTCAATGATTGAAACTCTCGTGATTCATATATCAGGGCTCGTGGCTCCTGTTAAACAGTATCATCCGATCTTTACGTAGTGGACACGCAAGTAGCCGATTGGTTTATTTTTAATAGTTCTCCTCGTCATTTGGAGACTATACCATATTAGTGAGCTGCTATTGACATCTGCTATATCTATTTAAATATTTCTGAAAAACTCTGCTAGGAAATTTACATTTGTAAATTATTAAAGGAGTCACAGCTTATTTGGAAGAAACGTTGTGATTAAGTTAAAACTTAAATTTATTAGATATACACTAAAACTAGGGAGAAGTGTGGAAGTCCCTAAATCTACAAACAAACAAAAATTATTAAATACTATATGTTGACACTAGACGTGTAAGAGATGCGTAAAGATCCCACCAGTACATGTGGCTGTACACGAGGTTCGGAGCAACTACAGCATCAGCTAGTCATACAACATATGTATAATTGCTGGATACACAGTGGTAACCTCATGCACTGATAGCACCTGTGAAAGAACCACTGTGGCGTGCTCAAATCACAGGTAATCATGTGCTATAACATCAAGTACAGGGTTACCAAGTTTAGGACTAAAAAAGTTGCCCGGGGGGAGGGGAGTAACCACCTTTGTATAGGTGACCATCAAAAATGAACACGAGGTGAGAAAATCCTCCCTACAAGCCCCTCCATACAGCAAACACTCAGGTTCTGACTAATCCAGCTGACGGCTATCTGCTCTAAATAGCATGTGGATGCGCTCTGTACGTGCCCTAAACCTATTATTCAAGCTCAACGTTTCGCCTTGTAGAGGCTCATCAGGAGCTAGATTAATTGTTGGACAAACAAACATATAGGTGCCGTCAGCCTCTGGTGGTGAGGCGACAGCTCCGGCGCTATGATGGCCGTTAGGAACTTCCACACTTCTCCCTAGTTTTAGTGTATATCTAATAAATTTAAGTTTTAACTTAATCACAACGTTTCTTCCAAATAAGCTGTGACTGCTATATCTATTTCTTTGAGATTTACCATCTCCAGTTTTGTTCTGTAAACTGGAAATATCCTACTGGTTTGCTTTAAGTGTTTTCAGATCTAGGTCCTGACCTGATCCTGGTCAGGTATCTATTCAAAGGGTTCCCGTGATAAGCCCAACTTCATATGGGTGAAACGCATCGGGATGATGACGTGTTAAACTAACACGGCATGTTTTGGCTATGATATCAATTTTATAGCTATCTATAATCAGTATTACTTTACGGTAGTGATATACAAATTTTGACACTTATTTACTTCATTACGTTATAATTTTTAGTGCATATTTTTTCTATTTATTTTTTAGAGTATATTGTGCTACTAATCTTGGTAGTGATGATTTTTTCATTCAGCATATACTAGCTGCTAGCTTTTCCCCTATTCAGGGCCATCCTAGGGCGCTCAGGAGGTTTCTGATATGGGATCGCCCCTATCGGTGCGGCCATTCTGTTCTTAGGCAGGGCTTGACAGAGTTAGGGCCAGCCTGAGGGTCAGAGCCCATAGAATAATACATTTGGCCGGCACCTGCCTATCCGTGTCTCTAAGTGCAGAGGATTGACTCTTTTTTTTTTTTTGCTTTCTTTCATTGTTTTCTTTATGTTATCATTGACACATTTTAACGGCAGTAAAGAGTATTTTGTTTAGCAACAAAAAGGCTTTTTTTTCAAGAATTGGATGCCAATCAGCCTAAAATAATATAAAGGGGAATTTTATAATGCCCTGCAGTACAGAATTATGGCTTCAGAAAATTGCAAAATAGGGCTTTGCAACTTTTTTGGGCTCATTTACGCAAAACATTTGCAACATTCTGCATTTTATACCAGAAAGTAGGTGGGGAAAGTGGACATGCTTAGCCTGACAAGCTGAAATAAGCCAGATTCATTCACTTTTTAAAAAGTGCCAAGAATTGTCGCAATCTTAGTCCAGTAAAGAGGTGGTATAGAAAGTGGAGTAACTCAAGACAGAATTTTATACTTAAAAATGAGCCAAGTTTATCAGACATCATGCAACACTTGATAAGTTTTGCATAGCTTACTGCAATACACACACATTTTGTGCTGTGCTCTTGCTCATGTCATTATATCACTACATTAATACTAGAGGATGTGAGCAGTGAAGTCAGCTGAATGAAGCATCATTGTAAAGATAAGTGTATGGCAGATTATATAATATTACTGCGTTATTCTGCAAGGTTCAGCACATGATTAGTGAAACTTTCAGACTTCAGTTTCAGAATTGCACTGTAAAAGAACAAGACAAACCACAAAAATATTTGTGGGCATTTAAAGAGAAGCAAGAACTACCAATTAGAGATAAGCAAATTTGTGGAAATTAATTCTACTCAAATGAAATATTCTCCTCTTGCCCTGAAAACTAGTATATAACATTCTAAGGACTCCTAGTACTTATATTTTTACTTTCAAAAGCTACAGGAAAAATGTGAGCCCTAGGTAAGAGTAACACTCCACTGTAAAAGATGTGAGACATGCAAGACAGTTCTCCTTCCAAAAGACAAAGAAAAATGGGCACCTTCATATTATGCTTCTTTTTCCAAAAGCATAAGAAAATAAAGTGTGTTGAGTAAATTACCCTGGTTAGCCAAGTTGCCTTTGTCAGGTTCTCGAAGGTTCGACCAAAGCCAGAAGTGGATTTGAAATTAATTGGAAATATAAAGGCAGGATTTATACCTCTCTTTCCTGCTGGATCCACTTCTGTCTTTGGCTGAAAATCCTGCAGGCAGATCTGCCTCAAAATTTCCTCCAAAAGACTCTATGTGAACCTACCCTTTGTGTTCTTTCTTTTAGGAAGGAAATCTAATTTGCATATCTTTGGGTTTCTAGAAAAGCTGTTCAAATTTGCTTTCCTTCCAAAAAGAAAATAATACTTAACCTGTCTGATTCCAGGAGAAGTAGGATATGATCATTTTCATACATTTTTCCTGAAGAGGAGAGCAGCATTGCCAGAAGCGCATCCTCCATTGTATGCATTTTTGCTGGGGATAGCCGTTAGCAACGGATCACATGTGGAGGATCTGCTCCCCAGGTTATGAATACGCTACAGTATTTGGGGTTTGAGCATTTCCTCCCAGTAAAGCCACTCTATTCTGTGATTTTTCTTGATATGTATTGAATTTGCGGATGCTTATCGTTGGTAACATTCTAGTGCACCTGGTAGCCTGTGTCACATGGCCTGCCATAGGTGGGGCTCGCAGCCTCCTTCCTCCTCCCATTGTGTTAGTGACCTTACTTTGGAGGTATGTGGGAGTTTGGCTGTGAGTCGGACCTTGGCACTTATCGGACAGTGTTCACACACTATAGGTAGGTTAGCGGTAGGTCCCGGGCTACACTGAGATACTTTGGCGAGGTGCGCGGGCTCCGATATGTTCCTGACAGGAATATATTGGCTAAAATCTCATTTTTTAACATCAGTGTGAGGGTTTAGTCTTGTATTGTCAGTTGCATATTAGTGTGGTGCACCATTTGCAGTGATCTATGAACTACAATACTCCTCACACTTACTAGGTCGTCTCCATAATGAGAAAGAGTACCCCCAAGAATCTAACACAGTCACTCAGCTAACCAGGGTAATTTTATCTTCAGACTTTTGGAAAGCAGATCATCTTGAATGTCTCTTCTATAGTGGAGTGTTCTTGCCCAAAACAAATCACAATAGAATCCAAATTTTTTGAAAAATGTGCAATGAATCCCAAATTAATTAGCTCATCTCTACTACTAATGGAAAATAAATTAGTTTCCCATACATATGTAGATGCATAGATTCATTCGAGAAAGCAAACTAAACCTATTAAATTTATGTAAATTTAACATAATGGTATTCTAATATATCATTAATTGTAGTTCAATTGTAAAGGCTATACATTTAAGTTAAAGTAAATATTCAAAAATTCTGTAAAATCTAATGAGCAGATTGCTTCAACGGCATGGATCACATTTGGATACTTCCACCAATGTAAATAATAAAATAACCTTGTTTCCTACAATTAAGAAAATAGCAATGTCTTCATAAATATGCAAATATGTAAATTTGGTATTCTGATGTTACAAACATAAAGAGCTTATTTACATATGCTGATTGGTACTATTAAGTTTCTGTAGCATTGAAGCATGTAAACCTAATTTCCTCTTGTTCAGATATGATAATAGTGATAAAATATATGCTTTAACCTTTGCATATGATTATAATTATTAGGCAGCATAATTGTGTAACTGGCCTTTGAAATATTTACTTAAAGGGAGCTTGTCACTATGAAAACACAGTGCAATCTACAGGCAGCACATTATATAGCAGAAGGGGCTAAGCAGATTGATATACATATAGCCATAGTTATTAATTTAAATTTGTGCTCTTTTTATGTTCAGGAGTAGGGATGAGCAAATCGATTCTAACACCTAGTTCATCCCTGACAATCTGAGCCCTTGCACTAGGTGGTGAAGCTCAAATTCAGCTTCAGGAGGAACGACAGCGCATGCAAGGCTACACTTGCGGATAGTTATGCAAGCACTAATTTGAGCTTCAGTGCCTGCATCACTACTCAGAGCAGTGTTGCAGGGCCCAGACTGTCCGGAATAGTCTAGATCAGGGGTGCACAACCTTTTTTGGTCTGGGGGCCACATTGTCACATGGCATTTCAAGAGGCCGCAAAAAAAAAAAGGCTAATGCAAAGTGACTGGGGAGGAATGATCACTACCACAGTCATTACTCCCTCATTCACTTCTATCTATTATCGGTACCACATTCCTGATTACACGGTGAGATGTGCTGACGATAATTGTACATCTATTATCCTGATAAAGTATGCAAATCAGCCTACAAAAGATTATACTGGCCAGATATCAAGAATGAGCGATCCTATGAACACTTGTTCCCAGTAATTGTCCTGAATATCGTGCCGTGTAACAGGGGCTTAGAGATTTCCAGGCAAAATTTTTTTGTTTTAAATGTTCCCGCAGCATGGGCCTGAAACAGAAGATTCATACTCTCCTGCTCCCTGCAATCCGCTGTCTCCATCTTCCGGTCCTGGTGCTGTTTACATCCGGCTGGCTGTGGGCATAGTCACTTGTACCTCTCCAGCCAAAGACTGGCTTCAGTGGTGATTTGGCCACAAGCAGCATTTCACCGTTAAAGTCAGTCATTTGCTGGAGAGGTGCTCCAAGACAGGAAGATGGAGACTGTGAGAGCACCACTGAGCAGGAAAGTAGGAATCTTTTGTTTCAAGGACTATGCTGCAGGAACTTGTTAAAAATCATTTTAACTAGAAAACTCCTTTAAGTGGCGACGTTTCCTTCCTGCCTCCTATTCACAAATGAGCGCTTTACTTCACTGCAGAGGACGGCGCTCACTGGTTATTACCACCTTCTGCACCCCCAGATATATTGTAGATGACCTGCAATAACCAGTAAGCACTTTCCCTGAAGGCTCACACACACGGCCATTGTTTTAGTACACATCTGAGCCGCATTTTTTTTTAAAGTGGCTTGGATGTAGACCCATTCACTTCAACGGGACCGCAAAAGATGCAGAACGCATCCGTTACTCTGTTCTGCAAAATGCAGAACAAGCATGGCTGGTGTCCTGCGGACCAAAGCATGGCTGGTGTCCTAAGGACCAAAAGAAAAGGTACAGTCGTGTGTATGAAGTCTTACTAGCCGGGAAAGCACTTATTGGTTAACCCTTTAATGACCAGGCCTGAAAAGGCCTTAAAGTATAACTGTCATATATATATTTTTTTTGGAGTGTTGGATTGTGGTGATTAATATCTCCTTGGTGGCCCTATTTCAACTTTTCACTGTGTATTCAATTACCCCTTAATTCCACATTTTTGTCCCCTGTACTGCCTACTTTTACCTGTGCTTAAAATAGGGTTGCTAGGCATGGTCCGTCTATCTGTTGAAGGACGGAGGACGCAGAAGCAGGCTGGTGCAAGGTCAGATTACTGACAGCCAGGGACTGTAAGTAAATGATTAAAGCCAGGTCCTCCCCAGCAGCTGATAACAGTGCCTGGGCTGTGTGCACTTCTCCCTGTCCCTGCACTTGGCAGACGCTCCCTCACTCAGCAGAGCTGGAGAAGTAGAGTTGAATCAGCGCAGACCAGGGTAGGGAGATCTGCCATCTGCTCAGTGTATAAATGAAAGCAACATGTGGTAAGAGGACCCCTTTGTGCTGCAGGCGATTAACCCTTTAGGGGGGGGTAGGGCTCTGGTTACTGACACTTTTGGGGGGCTATTGTTACTGGCTAGTGAGGGCAGGCGGGATTAGCCTCAGGGTGAGGGCAGTAGCGGCCACCTTAACTGAATAGTGAAATTGCAGTTTTATGCAGACTGGTTGCTAAGGGCTGAATCTTATTAAATATGGGGTAAGTCAGTCTAATAGTAACTGATTCTGGAATATCATGTTAATAGTAACTACATATATGAAAATTGAAATTAGGGTCTAAGTGTGACAGTTATCCTTTAATGACCAGTCACTTTTTTGTGATTTAGCGCACGTGGTTCAAACTTTTATATTTTGGACTACCAAAATAACTTTTTCATCATTTTATTACATAACACATGGCTGTTTAATATTTTTTTTGTTTGTTTTATTAGGGGGAAACCACCATTTTTTTTAAGTCGTTTTGTTTCAAACTATAGCTCATTATTTAAATATGAAAATTATTATAATTAGTTCCCTATATGTGTTGGATTGATTTATTATACAATATGTATAGTTTCACATGAATGGGTAGATAATTGTATTGGTTTTGGTTGGTGTGGGCATTCTTTTCTTTTATGTATTTGACTATTTTTTCTTTTTTTAAACTTTTTAAATATTTTTCTGCTACAAAAAGACATTTGGGAGACACTTTTTTATTTTGCATATTTTCCTTTTTTTTCCTTTTATTTTTATTTTATTTATTTAATATTTTTTAGTCATCACTTTATTAATTATTTAGAAAATATATTTTTGCCACATAATAGTGAAGAATTTTATTTTGCACTTTTTGCGTTTTTATAGTTTTCTTTTACTTGTATTTTATTTAATTATTTATTTTATATATTTTTGCTAAAATTTTATTTTTTATATATATTTTTGCAGCACTGTATGTCCCCCAAGTGGTCTTTAACCTCTTAAGGACACATGATGTACCGTTACGGCATGTTGTCCTGGTACTTAAGGACACATGACGTACCGGTACGTCATGTGTATTTCCGATCACCGTCGCCCGGCGGTGATCGGAACCCGGTGCCTGCTCAAATAATTGAGCAGGCACCTTGGCTAAATGTGCGGGGGGTCAATTCAGACCTGTGGTTTGCGGCTTTACCTGCAGTTTGCGGCGTCGATCGGCGGTGCCATCGGGTCCCCATGCGGCTGTGGGGGGGGACCCGATGGCATGGAAGGCAGCGCGATGCCTAAGGAAGGCATCGCGCTGCCTTCCGGTGACGAGCCTGTGAGATCCAGCCCCCTGGATCTCACAGGCCAGAATCTGTATGAGTAATAGACACAGTATTACTCATACAGCCAATGCATTCCAATACAGAAGTATTGGAATGCATTGTAAAGGATTAGACCCCCAAAAGTTCAAGTCCCAAAGTGGGACAAAAAAATTAAGTGAAAAAAAAAGTTGAAAAAATAACATTTTCTCCCAAAAAAATGAAACGTTTCAAGTAAGAATAAACAAAAACTTCATTTTCCCCAAATAAAGTTAAAAAAATTGGTAAAAAATAGGGGGGAAAAAAGTATACATATTAGGTATCGCCGTGTCCGTATCGACTGGCTCTATAAACATATCACATGACCTAACCCCTCAGATGAACACCGTAAAAAATAAAAAATAAAAACTGTGCTAAATTAAAAAAAAATTGTCACCTTACATCACAAAAAGTACAACAGCAAGCGATCAAAAAGGCGTTTGCCCACCAAAATAGTACCAATCTGACCTTCACCTCATCCCGCAAAAAATAAGCCCCTACTTGAGACAATCGCCCAAAAAATATAAAAACTATGGCTCAGAATATGGAGACACTAAAAGATCATTTTTTTTGTTTTAAAAAAGCTGTTATTGTGTAAAACTTACATAAATAAAAAAAGTATACATATTAGGTATCGACGCGTCCGTTTCGACCGGCTCTATAAAAATATCACATGAACTAACCCCTCAGATGAACACCGTAAAAAATAAAAAATAAAAACTGTGCTAAATAAACAATTTTTTGTCACCTTACATCACAAAAAGTGTAATAGCAAGCAATCAAAAAGTCACACGCACCCCAAAATAGTGCCAATAAAACCGTCATCTCATCCCGCAAAAATCCTACCCTACCCAAGGTAATCGCCCAAAAACTGAAAAAATTATGGCTCTCAGACTATGGAAACACTAAAACATGATTTTTTTGGCTTCAAAAATGAAATCATTGTGTAAAACTTACATAAATAAAAAAATATATACATATTAGGTATCGCCGCGTCCGTATTGACTGCTCTCAGACTATGGAAACACTAAAACATGATTTTTTTGTTTCAAAAATGAAATCATTGTGTAAAACTAACATAAATAAAAGAAAAAGTATACAGTACAGACCAAAAGTTTGGACACACCTTCTCATTCAAAGAGTTCTCTTTATTTTTATGACTATGAAGGCATCAAAACTATGAATTAACACATGTGGAATTATATACATAACAAACAAGTGTGAAACAACTGAAAATATGTCATATTCTAGGTTCTTCAAAGTAGCCACCTTTTGCTTTGATTACTGCTTTGCACACTCTTGGCATTCTCTTGATGAGCTTCAAAAGGTAGTCCCCTGAAATGGTCTTCCAACAGTCTTGAAGGAGTTCCCAGAGATGCTTAGCACTTGTTGGCCCTTTTGCCTTCACTCTACGGTCCAGATCACCCCAAACCATCTCGATTGGGTTCAGGTTCGGTGACTGTGGAGGCCAGGTCATCTGGCGCAGCACCCCATCACTCTCCTTCATGGTCAAATAGCCCTTACTTTTAAAGTTTTCCCAATTTTTCGGCTGACTGACTTAACTTCATTTCTTAAAGTAATGATGGCCACTCGTTTTTCTTTACTTAGCTGCTTTTTTCTTGCCATAATACAAATTCTAACAGTCTATTCAGTAGGACTAACAGCTGTGTATCCACCTGACTTCTCCTCAACGCCACTGATGGTCCCAACCCCATTTATAAGGCAAGAAATCCCACTTATTAAACCTGGCAGGGCACACCTGTGAAGTGAAAACCATTTCAGGGGACTACCTCTTGAAGCTCATGAAGAGAATGCCAAGAGTGTGCAAAGCAGTAATATGACATATTTTCAGTTGTTTCACACTTGTTTGTTATGTATATAATTCCACATGTGTTAATTCATAGTTTTGATGCCTTCAGTGTGAATCTACAATTTTCATAGTCATGAAAATAAAGAAAACTCTTTGAATGAGAAGGTGTGTCCAAACTTTTGGTCTGTACTGTACTATACTTTTGGTCTGTACTGTACTATACATATTAGGTATCGCTGCATCCGTGACAACCTGGTCTATAAAAATATCACATGATCTTACCTGTCAGATGAATGTTGTAAATAACAAAAAATAAAAACGGTGCCAAAACAGCTATTTCTTGTTACCTTGACTTACAAAAAGTGTAATATAGAGCAACCAAAAATCATATGTACCCTAAACTAGTACCAACAATACTGCCACCCTATCCCGTAGTTTCTAAAATGGGGTCACTTTTTTGAAGTTTCTACTTTAGGGGTGCATCAGGGGGGCTTCAAATGGGACATGATGTCCAAAAAACCAGTCCAGCAAAATCTGCCTTCCAAAAACCGTATGGCATTCCTTTCCTTCTGTGCCCGACCGTGTGCCCATACAGCAGTTTACGACCACATATAGGGTGTTTCTGTAAACTACAGAATCAGGGCCATAAATATTGAGTTTTGTTTGGCTGTTTACCCTTGCTTTGTTACTGGTAAAAATGGATTAAAATGGAAAATTTGCAAAAAAATTGAAGTTCTGAAATTTTATCTCCATTTGCCAATAACTATCGTGGAACACCTAAATGGTTAACAACATTTGTAAAATCAGTTTTGAATACCTTGAGGGTGTAGTTTCTTAGATGGGGTCACTTTTATGGAGTTTCTACTCTAGGGGTGCATCAGAGGGGCTTCAAATGGGACATGGTGTCAAAAAAACCAGTCCAGCAAAACCTGCCTTCCAAAAACGTATGGCATTCCTTTCCTTCTGCGCCCTGCCGTGTGCCCGTACAGCGGTTTACGACCACATTTGGGGTGTTTCTGTAAACTACAGAATCAAGGCCATAAATATTGAGTTTTGTTTGGCCGTTAACCCTTGCTTTGTAACTGGAAAAAAATTATTAAAATGGAAAATCTGCCAAAAAAGTGAAATTTTTAAATTGTATCTCTATTTTCCATTAATTCTTGTGGAAACACCGAAGGGGTTAAGAAAGTTTGTAAAATCAGTTTTGAATACCTTGAATGGTGTAGTTTATAGAATATGGTCATTTTGGGTTGTTTTCTATTATGTAAGCCTCGCAAAATGACTTCAGACCTGAACTGGTCCCTAAAAATTGGGTTTTTGAAAATTTCTGAAAAATTTCAAGATTTGCTTCTAAACTTCTAAGTCTTGTAACATCCCCAAAAAATTAAATATCACTCCCAAAATGATCCAAACATGAAGTAGACATATGGGGAATGTAAAGTAATAACTATTTTTGGAGGTGTTACTATGTATTATAGAAGTAGAGAAATTGAAACTTGGAAATTTGCAGTTTTTAAAATTTTTTGGTAAATTTTGTATTTTTTTTATAAATAAAAATATATTTTTTTTACTTCATTTTACCAGTGTCATAAAATACAATAAGTGACTAAAAAACTATCTTAGAAGGGCCTGAATAAGTTAAAGCGTTTTAAAGTTATCACCACTTAAAGTGACACTGGTCAGATTTGCAAAAAATGGCCAAGTCCTTGAGGTGAAAATGAGCCCGGTCCCTAAGGGGTTTTTAAAAGACCTCTAGGGGACACTGACTTGTTTTTGGGTTTTTTTTGCACTTTTTTTTCCCTTTTATTTGTATTTTTTTTATTGTTTTCCATTTTTTTTTTACTTGTTATATATATATTTGCCAAATAATTTGTCCCCAAAAGGTCCATAAAAGACCTTTGGGGACACAGACTTATTTTCTGTTGCACTATTTCCACTGTAACTACAGCATCTAAAGGAGCCCCAGTTACAGGGAAAACCAGCCTTCTGAGGGGGGCTTTGTACAGGGCAGAGTTGGTGAGGCTCTGCAGTCCTCTGTCCCTGACACCTGGCGATCATGTGATCACCGGGTCTAAACTGCACAGCGCTCACCTGTGTGAGGAGAAGGCAGAAGTGCTGATACACTGCTTCTGCCTTCTCCTCAGGTCTCGTGCTGTCTCTGACAGCTGGGGACCCGTCCTGCTCCTGCTGCAGTGCAGGAGCTGTAATCCTGCAATTGTGCAGCTCTGGGCAGAACACAGCTGATCGCACGACGGGGACCACAAACCATGGCTCTGGGGGCCGTATGCGGCTCGCAGGCTGCAGGTTGTGCATCCCTGGTCTAGATGTTCAGTCCTGTTAAGTCAACCAGCCCTTCACAGGTAAAGAACTCTTGCTAATGAGATGAATTGATTCATTAGAATCAATTGGCCCATCCCTACTTAGGAGTCATGTGGATAGACCAATTTAGATCTAATCACTGAATAGTATCACCAACATGATTTCTAAGACTAAAAAAACTGAGATTTAAATCAATAAAAATTACAAGCTTTTATAAAAAAAATTAAAAAAGTATACGTGTGCTCAGCTCTTTCTGCTCTAGAACATGCTGCTTGCAGATTGAACTGCATTCTTATGGTGACAGGTTCTCTTTAAATATCACTTAAGAAATGTACACAATTATTTGATCAATTTTAGGGACTTTTACGGACATTTATTTGTATTAATAAATATGTTGCTGGTTCATGCATATGTGCTATATTTATAAAATATGTTGTAATTTGCACTTTTTAACTCATACATAACCTTTTTTAGTTTGAGGTTTGTTCTAATCTGTCGAAAATGTGTCTATTATCTATAATTTATTATTTATTTACATACTTTTATTAAAAAATAATGATGATTCCAAATTATTATTTTTTGCCTTTTGCAATTTTTAAATGTGCTTCTTATCTCAACCCACAAATAATGTAATCCTAATTTGTTAATGATGCAGCTAAAATACTTGTCTTAGCCCTGCAGACAGAGACAGACATTGAGATAGAACAAAGGAGTTTATGCAGACCTGGACTGTGTTCTTCAATATGATTAAGAAATTTAATCGGATTTAAGACACTATCAAGGCCATTATTATGTGCCTAACTCAGTGCAAGCTCCAGATACTATACCCTTCCTGATTTAATCAAATCATGACCGCCTTGGTATGTCCTGCTTATAAAAGATAAATGCACATAATGAAAGTTTTCAGTCCAGTTATACAATGGATAGACCATCAATCTATTTTACAGAAAGTAAACAGAATGACAAATGACATTTAGTGAATATAGTAAATTTGTAGTAGTTGCATTTAAACTTGCTGTTCATCACACTGGGCAAATAAAATAGACATTGTAAATTGTTAAACAATATAAATGCACCATTAGTAGTAATTTATAATGCAACAAAAATAATTTTATACCATTTTGGTTTATATGTAGTTTATACCCCTCAAGGCTCTTGTCTTATGATTTATTTGGTTAGAATACTAATTTAACACTTTCTCACACATATAGCATAAAAAATGCCTACCAGAGTAATACAATTTTTTTACAGTGGTAATCTCTTGCTACTCATCTTGGTATATTTCGAGTGTTGGAATTTTAAGGAAGGATCCTACTGATTACAATGCAGACAAGGTCTATCAATATAGATTAGATCTTTCCAATTCCTCCAGATTCTTGCAGATATTCTTGGCTTTAAAAGACAACAGAATTCTGATGACATAGATAACCCCTAGTGTGAAAAATATCTCAAGGAGGCAATAACACCTAATATGGAAACAAATTCTTATTCACTAGCATCACAACAAAGCCAAACTAAATCACCCATTAACTGTATGGTAAAAGCAAGAAACTTTAAAATAAAATTCAAAACTAAACTGGTCCCTAAGTAGACCTTGATTTTGGAATATGATTGCACTTGGCAACATACAAAATTTAAGTGCTATGGACACCTTTGCCCAAAAAAATTAAAAATACATTTACATACTGAGGGATCGTGGTTGCCTTCAGTTAAGAAAGTTGAACTAAGTTTCAGGCTGCAATTGCCATTCCTTCATTCATTTCAGACCTTCCATATGTGGCAATGTACCTATATATGTCCCCATAGTATATGCATGAATTCCGAGTGTTCAGGATGCTGCTGCCTTTAATAGCTCTCTGCAGAATATTGATTCTACTGTGCATTCAAATACTAATACTACGCTATTACAAACCTAAAGGGGTTGTCTCAGTTCAGCAAATAGCATTTATTATGTAGAGGAAGTTAAAACAAGGCACTTACTATTGTATTGTGATTGTCCATATTGCTTCCTTTGCTGGCTGGATTTATTTTTCCATTACATTATACACTGCTCGTTTCCATGGTTATGACCACCCTGCAATCCATCAGTGGAGGTCGTGCTTGCAAACTATAGGAAAAACTGCCGGACTATTTAGTGGCCGGGACCGTGGCGGCACTCATAGGCCAGTGCTATTTCCTATAGTGTGCAGGTAAGACCACCACTGATGAATTGCAGGGTGGTCATAACCATGGAAATGAGCAGTGTATAATGTAATGGTAAAATGAATCTAGCCAGCAAAGGAAGCAATATGGATAATAACAATACATTAGTAAGTGGCTTATATTAACTTTCTCTACAATAATAAATGCTAGTTGCTAAAGTGAGACAACTCCTTTAAGATGCTCTATTAAATTTTGCATGAGTGTAGGCCAGCAATATAAAGTAACAATATGTTTTTTAAACTTCTAGATCATTAGTGTTTCTACACACATAACATTTATAGAGTGTTACCTAAAAATGTCATGTGAAAATTAGCCCCTAAGTAGACCTTGATTCGGGAACATGACGTCATGCTAAGTTTAATGTTATGGACACTATTGCCAAGAAAGTATTGCCTGGCTACCATCTGTTAAGAATGTTTAACTAAGTTTCAGGCTACAATTTAGATTCCTTTCATAATTTCCAGGCTTTTTGCACCTAATTTCAGACCTTCCTTATGTGGTAATGTACCTCCCTGTGCTTGATGTCTCAGTGTTTAGGATGCTGTTGCCTCTGCTAGCTCCCTGCAGAACATAAATTTTACTATGCATTCAAATACTAATGTTGCGTCTGTGTGCGATCTCTCCTATTACAAACTAAAGATGTTCTGTTGTGTGTAGGCCAGCAATATAAAATGACAATATTTTTTTACATTTCTAGATCATTAGTGTTCACTAGAGATGAGCAAAGTTATCAAAAATTTGACTTGGCTGCTTTGCCGAAGTTCACAAAGAAATTAGATTTGTTACAAATTACTTTGTTATGAATTGCATTCCATTGTATGTAGCGGGCACAATGAAGGGGAACGGTGATTACGCTGCCCCCCAACATTGAACCCCTCAAGTGCTGCGTTGAATGCTGATTGTGGCATCTGACAGTTGCATTTAGGCCTTTCAGAGGTTAATCAGGGGATAAAAACAAAAAAATACATATTTACCTCAAATCTGAAGTGTGCTGACATGATGACATCATCAAGCTGGTCTGATGCAGTGATGTCATCACTGATTATGTCACAGCACCAGGCTAGCGTCATGACGCACGATATTTGAGGCATTTTCTTCAATTAAGTTGGCTGCAACAGCACCTCTGTACGAAAATGGATCAGATATGTTTATTTTTTTATTGCCATTTCAGGAAAAATTGATTCGTTACCATGAAGGATCAGGAAATTCTACCTAAAATTCAGATCGAAGTCAGTTTGTTTAGCTTCGATTCGCTCAACACTAATCTTCGCACATAACATAGAGTGTTATATAAAAAATTATATTTGTTAAAATACATTGGATTAGATAAAACTTGTGGTACAATAAAAGGGAAACCGTCAAAACTGACATGTTCAACAAAAAAATTATATTACATGCCAAATTATTTTTTCTGCCCCCCTCCCAGCAATGCTAATTATAATATGAAGCAGTTCTTAGATCAAAGCATAGCATGAGGATGCGTGATCCAGGTTCATTCTATAGATCCTTTCCTTTTTTGCACTCTGGTATCAGCACTGCTCCCATTCAACCCAGGTGATTTTAATTAGCAGGTGCCATGCTGCGCGGCGACCATTGTTACTGTGGTGCTGTGCTGGTTGGTTGGTGGGGCACAGTGCCAGGGTGGCATTGTCAAGCAGCAGGGGTGCTGTTTGGCTGATGGGTCCTGCCACCTGCTAGTATGGTGCTGTGGCGCAGTGCCGCACCAAATTTAGAGTAGGTTTCCACTTGAGGAGGCAACCTTGATGTGGTTGGTGGGATAATGCTTTTTGATCAAAATGTAAACTAATGCCAAATGTATAGAATGCCACAATCACAGGGTGTCATATATTATAGTGGCAAGCTATCATCAACAATATCACAGGAAAAATATAGCTACCAGTTTTAAAATTTAACTTTTACTAAATGATATTTAAAAGAGCATTATTCCAAATATTACGTGATATTATATTTGTAGGCCAGACTAAGATGATTTTTGCTACCTTTAGCATCAGGGTAGCAAAAATACTTTGTTGATGAGAAGTAGGGAAAGAAATGGCACTTACGATTTGAAGGTATTCTTGTAAGGTAGATGTGTTACAGGTGCGGTCTGAAGGTTAGATATCCTTATGGGTACCTGGTAACTAGACCCTTTACTTACCCCTACATGACCCTAAGATGCTTTCTCACAGTGGGCTGCTTGTTTTATGGACAAGGTAGATTGTCCTATAACTGATGGTGAAATGTCCCGACGCGTTTCCCCAAGTAAAGACTTTTCGTTCGTGAGGGGACTTTATATTAGATTCCCATAGCCGAAGGATGGTGGCTGAAATTCTGGCGATAACAGAGGCTGATGATATGCAACTATATTGCATATCATCAGCCTCTATTGCATATCATCAATCTACCTTGTCCTTAAAACAAGCAGCCCACTGTGAGAAAGCATCTTAGGGTCATGTAGGGGTAAGTAAAGGGTCTAGTTACCAGGTACCCATAAGGATATCTAACCTTCAGACCGCACCTGTAACACATCTACCTTACAAGAATACCTTCAAATCGTAAGTGCCATTTCTTTCCCTACTTCTCATCAACAAAGTATTTTTGCTACCCTGATGCTAAAGGTGGGTTCAGCTTCATCTTAGTCTGGCCTACAAATATAATATCATGGAATATTTGGAATAATGCTCTTTTAAATATCATTTAGTAAAAGTTAAATTTTAAAACTGGTAGCTATATTTTTCCTGTGATATTTTCAAATGTATAGAATGCAACATAGGGTCCTGTATAATATTAATGACGCTGACAAGCAATGCTAATTATGCTGAGAAGCACTTATTAGATCAAAGCATAGTATGAAGATATGTGAACCAGGTTCACTATCTTAGAATTAAGCTGATGAGAACCAAGTCATCAAGTTTGCAAATAAGGTTGTCAGTTTAGTAATAATTACAAGGACCCTTTTGGTTTACACCCCAATGTCATCATGGTTCATAACCATAGCTTATATGAAGTTATTTAAAAATAATCAAATCATTTATCCACAATTAGGCAAAACTTACTAACTAAACAGTCAAGCATCTCTGCTCAACACTGTCACAATTAGCTTCTCTGTAATGATATGAAAAGCAATCTGCTCCCATTAAACTCTTCACATGCTCATTAAAAAAGCACTTACAGACTGGAAAATGTTTGTAATACATTATTTAAAGATGTGAAAGGTAGCGAGGCTTACATACTAGTATAGTGGGATGCTAATGATAACACAAGAAAACAGAGGAAAAATATTGTCATACTAAAGCAAAATAATCAGCTCCTATACTTCTGCTTGGTAGATTTTAATTAATTTCCAAATTAATTACAATTACAGTAATCATTTTTCAAGCTATCATTAAAAACTAGAAACCTCATTCTATTCAAACATTGTAAAAAACACAAACTTTATTAACCGTGTTTAAGAGGGGGTCTACTGACCAATGTTGGTAATGATTAAAGATAGTGTTACGGCGAGATGGGACAATGATCGAGGTGGCAGGGCTTACAGAAAGCCGGACACAAAAACGCTGCTTGCAGGGGTTTTGTGTCCAGTCCCAAAACGCAACTGAACTGTGCTGATGGATACTGATCAGTTTTGTCCCAGTTGACAATGAATGGGGACAAAACTGATCAGTTTTATTTAGGTTTTGAGATCCTCTGCTGGTTCTGTAAACCTGAATTAAAAACGCAGATGTGGGGGGGGGTGGAGCTTGCGCCGGTCAGAGATGGCTGCACACTTCTGAGCTCCGCTGCACAAGCCATCATTAGCACCTGCTAACTGAAGCTACCAGCCCGAATATGGTGAAAATCGGGAACCCTAAGACTGGGGAACACCCAAATCCGAACAAAACCCACTGTACCGGGGGTGAAATGGACAAATTCATTTATAAAGCGGCCTCCTCATTTGTGGCACGAGACTCCAAGATGGCGCCGGCACACAGAGCCAGCGCGCCGGAGAGATCGGAAGAAAACAGCAATGCTGAAGTGCCGCAAGGTAAAGGGGCCCTCCCCATAACCAGACACTACTTAAAACAAACCCTATGCAAGGCCATGGAGCCGATCCTCAGCAAAATCGCTGCTATGCGCCAGGACATGAGGCAAGTGGGAGATAGGGTGGAGGCACTTGAGACTCACCAGTCTATGATTTTAGAGCATCAGAAAGCCACCACCAGCTCACTTCAAAAGTGCAGCACATACCTCAACGAGCTGCATAATGCCCTGGAAGACCAGGAAAACAGGGGGCGCCACAATAACTTACGCCTAAGGGGGATCCCAGAAACTGTTACCCCTGGAGACATACCGGCAGCGGTGAAAAATCTCTGTGCCTCACTTCTGGGCCCGTATTATGCTCTCGACATAATTATTGAGAGAGCTCACAGAGCACTGCACCCCAAACCCAAGCCAGAGGACCCTCCTAGGGACGTGATCTAAAAATTCCTCAACTTTCAAGTTAAAGTGGCGGTCCAAGAGGCTGCTAGGAATCGTCCAGATATTTTATTTGAAGGTGTGCAGGTATCCATATACCAAGATCTAGCCCCTTCCACGCTCAGAAAACACAGAATCCTGAAACCCCTGACAGAATGGCTACACTCCAATAGAATTCAGCATAAATGAAACTTTCCGTTCGATCTCTCCTTTTCCCAGGCTGGGCGTCGCTTCAACATCTTGACCCACTCTGATCTGGATGAAATGTATGAAGTTCTACAAATTCCACCTCTGAAGATTGAAAACTGGGACTTATTTCAGGACATTTGCCGCACTTCCAGAGGTCCCTAATATAACGCCTTTCACACTGCAACAAACCCCTAAAGCTCAAAAGCTAGTAAAGGGGACACCAGCTAACTCCAAAGAGACTTGCCCAAGAACCATAAGTCCATTCCAAGTTAGTTCTACCTTACTTCGGTTCGCCACCTGAGAACTTTTTCCAAAGATGACGTCGCCCACACCGGGACCAGATGACAGCTGACACACCAACACACTGCAATATAGCAGAGAGATCAGAGGGAGTCTTTAGCAACTGACATGTGATAACAGCTGTTTTGATATCTTAAGACCCTCTTCTTATCTCTCCTCTAAATTACCTAATCTATCCTTACTACATGTCTCCAGACCCCCCTTTGTCTTTTGTCTCCTGTCTCCAAACCCGCTTGTCTATGTGTCCCGCTTAACTGTCTTCTACCACTTTCCTGCCCGCCCTTTGAGCCAATGTCAGACCGAGTGTCATCCTCCTGGTCACACAAATGTTCTCCTCCATTGTAGTATGATTATTTTACCATACTAGCTGTTCTACAATGTGCTTGACGGCACACAATAAGGTCTTCTGACCACAATCCCCTCATGATTGGTGTAGGGGTGACCCTACGTTTGAATTGTTATAATTTGGTTTTACCTTATGTTCTTATGTTTTCCACTTTTCCCCTGTTTGATTTAAGGTACATGATACTTCTACCTCATCTCTGTAGAGGACGGCGCTTTGAATTTTGGTCCCAGGTCTTTCCACCAGATCCGATGAGTACCACCCAACCTGTGAGTGCTTTCTTCTGGGGGAACAACACACTGCTGCGTTTTGTATTCAACCTAACCCATGACCATGGCTGATCTTCATATCACCACTTATAATGTAAAGGGTTTCAACTCCCCATCCAAGAGGAGCCACATTTTTGCAATGCTACGCAAAGAAGGCTCAGATGTGTTGCTTCTCCAGGAGACGCATTTCAGGTTTAATCATTACCCCAACCTGGAATTCTCACATTATCCTTTGTGGTTCCACTGTGGGGGGAGCTCATCGGCATCCGGGGGTGTGAGTATAGGTTTTAAGAGAAAAGTTCCCTTTAAATATATCAACCATACCCAAGATACAGAAGAGAGATTCCTTTTGGTCAAGGGGAATATAGGTCCTCAAATATACACCATTATAAATCTATATGCTCCCTACACCAAACAAGCCTCTTGGCTAACTAACATCTCCCAGACTATTGCGTCCTTCAAAGAAGGTATTGTGATAGTAGGAGGAGACTTTAATGTTGCACTTACCCTCAAATAGGACTCATCCTCCCACAAATCGGTCCACTCATTACGCTCCCTAAGACTGATAAGAGACACATTCTGGAGCCTGCACTTGGTGGACGCTTGGCGTACACTACACCCAAATGATGTAGACTATACCTCTTTCTCCCACGTCCATAACATTTACCATCGCATCGACTATATATTTGTTTCCAAAGAGCACCTCCAGCATTGTCCTGAAACCAAGATTGGCTCTATCCATATCTCCGACCATGCACCTGTATTCCTCTCGATCCTATCCCCCTCACGCAACCCCACATGTTTTAATTACCGCCTTAACAAATCTATTTTAGGAGATCCCAACACCATCAACCAAAGTCTCCTCTTATTAGACGAATACTTTAAGTTAAACAACCACCCTCTTCTTTCCCCCCAGACCCTATGGGATGCTCATAAACCCTTTATAAGGGGACAATTTATCAGCATAGGATCTCACCTAAAAAAACTTTTTGAAATTACGCACAAACTCACACAACTCTGGCGGATTCACAACTTCAGGACCTTTCTAATCTAAGAGCGGAATTAAAAGCTTTACTTCACGCTAAATCGCCAAATATTACCTCAACTCACAGCATAAATTTTTTGCTCACGGTGACAAAACCACTAAGTTCCTCATGAGTAGAATCAGGGCCAGAAGAGCAGATAATTAGATACATCTAATATCTTCACCTAATGGAGAGCCCCCTTTTCTCCACTAATCAAATAGCCAATCAATTCAAAGACTTTACGAGGAACTATATAATCTCCCCCCTCCCCCATCCCCTGACTCTCATCTTTCCCTAATCTCCTCTTTCCTTGAGGCGACCACTCTTCCTTCACTCACCGAACCCCAAAAAAGCTCATTATCAGCCCCTTTACTATTGAGGAACTATCTACAGCCCTTTCCCAGATGCCTCTAGGCAAAAGCCCTGGTCCTGATGGCCTCCCAGCATCTTATTACAAAACATTCAAGAAACAACTTCTACCTCATCTTCTCACTGTCTGCAACCTATCACTCCAAGGCAGTCCACTCTCAAGAGACATGACAACAGCCCACATAGCACTGATACCCAAAGAGAGAAAGGATTCTAAACTATGCTCAAACTACAGACCTATCTCTCTCCTAAATATAGACCTCAAACTTTTAGCGAAAATGATAGCTAACCGCCTTGCGAACTTCCTGCCCCTCTTGGTACATGGGGACCAGGTGGGCTTCGTTCGCAATAGAGAGGGCAGAGATAATATGACTAGAGTAATTAATGTGTTATGCCATGCCAAGCACACTTCCTCTCCACTTCTACTTCTTAGCACTGATGCTGAGAAAGCATTCGACAGAATTAATTGGACCTACCTGAAACAAGTATTAGCGAGCTTTGACCTACCTGGTCCCTATGTTCAAGCAGTCTTTGCTATGTATGCACAGGCCACAGCTTTAGTCATAGTCAATGGCGGTCTGTCTTTGCCCTTCCGCATACACAACGGTACCCGCCAAGGTTGCCCCCTATCCCCCCTCCTTTTTATTTAGCAATGGAACCCCTTCTAGCTATCCTACGCGCAGACCATGATATTAAGGGCATGAGCCTGGGAGGCAAGGAACATAAAATAGCGGCATTTGCCGACGACGTGATGATATTGACTACCAACCCAAAAGTCTCTCTACATAACATACAAAAACATCTACACCAGTATAGTATCATCTCTAACTTCAAGATTAATGCAAGTAAATCCCTGATTCTTAGTACTGGGATATCCACCCAAACAAAATGCCTACTGATGAAAGATTCTCCTTTCAACTGGTCCTCTCCGACCATTACATATCTAGGAGTAAAAAATCAGTCCCCATATCCCAGACCACTTTTCTCTCAACTATACCCCTCTTAAGACATCATTATTCAAAGCCATCGATAACTACAAACTTCTGCCCCCACGCTCTCCTGGTTTGGACGTAAAATCTTCTTACCTCCCTAATCCTTCCTCATCTCACATACTTCAACAGGTTTTACCAATCCTATACCTAAATCCTATTACACCTCTCTAAAACAAAAATTTAGAACCTTCATCTACCAATGGTAAGAAAACACGACTCTCTTACACGCTTCTATCCCATCCGCGCCAGTTAGGAGGTATTGGACTTCCTGACCCGGAACTATATGGAAAAGCTATACTGCTGGCTAGGGTAGTGGACTGGCTCCGGAACTCAAGCCATAAACCTTGGGTAGATCGGGAACAAGGCATATTAGGCCTGCCGATCCGAACCATCCTTTTGGGTCACCAAGCCCTTCCTCATATCCCATTACCTACTTATCCAATTATAAAAGCCACATTGGACGCATGGAGGTGGATGAGTACCTCCCATTGCTCAGTACCCTTCCCCTCCCCATTACTGACAGTTAAAGATATTTTAGGCATATCATCCCCAACTATGCTTGAATTCTCTTCCAAAGGGGTTAGATCATCCTCCTTACCTATTAAACACCTCCATGAATCACCAGGAATGCTGGTCAACGCAGATGCCCTGCAAACCTTACTTAACCCTCACCCTGTGACCTTACCTTAATACCGCACATCAAATCCTTCATTATTGGGAATAACACTAACGGGGAACTTTTTCGCCCCCTGGCTTGGTTCGAAGCCCTAATTACAAATTCCAAACCTCCCAAAAAATGAATCTCACAACTATATAGCAGATTACGCTCACCCCCCCCCCCCTCACCACCAAACTGACTTTCATACGTAATTGGGAAAGAGCAACTGGAATATACATACCTATTCCTGTACTCCCTGAAATATTTAGCCTGCCACATAAAGCTTCTTGTTGTGTTCGTATCCAGGAAAATGGATATAAAATCCTAACCCAGTGGTACAGTATATGACTCCTGCTAGATCCTCACACTTCGTTGGTACTTCTTAGGACACATGCTGGAGGTGCTCGAAGGAAACTGGAACCTTCCCTCCATATCTGGTGGGACTGTCCGTCGATAAACAAATAGTGGTCAGATATCTTTCAAAAAGCAACCAGATATGTTTGACCTCAGTGAAGATGTCCCCATATGAAGCCTTATTATCTTACTTTAATGAGGTAAACCATCCCCCTCCTACTTACCTTTTTAAACAAACTATTAATTGCAGCACGCCTCTTGGTTCCCAAGTGCTGGCTCCAGACCTCTTTACCATCCATGGAACAATAGAAGCTCAAGATAGACCAGCTCTACCGATTTGAGGAACTTTCCTCTTGGGAATCCGTACACATTCAGCTTTCCTAAAACGCTGGTCTCTTTGGTCAAGATACAGATTCTCTAGTCCTTGACGGTCCCGGTCTTTTAGATAGTCATACTTCTAACTCTAGGTCCTTCACGGTCTCATTAACAGTAGTCCTATTAATACTCTTTCTCTATCCACGCATGCCTAGGCTAAACCCACCCTGGCTCCATTCCTGATGCCTTGTTTTCATAAACCCCCTCTATACTTTATCTCTGCTCCAACATAGCCAGACATATGTAAGCTTTTCAGAAAACATGTTTGAAGTGATAACTCGAATACAAGCTTTAATAAGTGTTCTAATCTTCCATACTGCTTTTAATTTGAACCTGTAGAGCCGTGTCATTTTATGTTTGCCACCCTTTACATACATGATGAATCCTATTTCTCGCTGGTATTTTGTACCTTATACCATGTTACACTTTATTCTGTAACTCATTGCTATGTTTCATTGAATATGAAAATAAAAACTTTAAACATAAAAAAAAACGCAGATGTGAAGCAGCCTTAGTCCCCTTTCACATATGTGGTTCTCTTTTACAGTATTGAGATCCGGTAGAGGATCTCAATACCATAGCAAAATGCATCCGTTTTTTCCACATTCATTATCGATGGGGACACAACTGAACTGAACAGAATGCAATGCACAAAAATGCATTCCGTTTCATTTGGTTGTGTTCCCATACCGGACAGAAAACTGCTGCAAGCAGTAGTTTTCTGTCTGACATGGGATGTAGCGCAAAATGGATCCGGCATAACACACAATGCAAGTCAATAGTGCCGGATCCGTTTTCTCGGACACAATAGAAAACGGATCCGGCACTCATTGACTTACAATGGTTTTAATGCCTTATCCGTTCTTGCTATTTTAAAGATAATACAACTGGATTCACTCATAACAGATGCAGCCGGTTGCATTATAAAATACTGAAGCATTTTTGCAGATCCCTGCCAGATCAGGCAAAAACGCAAGTGTGAAAGTAGCTTTAGAGAATTTGTTGTCCAGTTAAACATCTTTAAGTACAAAGTCAAGTTATGGAGTGGGATTGCAGAATTTACGGTAGGCATCATAAGCTGAAATAGTTTGTATTATCTAATGAGTATACCTACTATTCCACAATACCAGCAAAAGAGACATCCAAAAATTCAGGGAACAAGCAGAAATTTTCTTTGCATTTTAGGATTAAACTGACAAGGTTGTAAGTGTTTAATAAATTTGATGGCCTAATTGTAGCAGTAATTTGAGAGAGATGGGACTACAAAGAAATGTCTGCTCAGGTACAACCTATGTACGTTATCTATGTTCTTAGCATATTTTGGGGTATAACAAGAAGTCTAGAAGTCTCACTCCCTTAGCTATGAAAGTTCGCATCACTGTTAGCAAACATTAAAGCATGCTTCCTAAACATTTTCACTGCTCTTTTCTTATATTCCCACACTGAAAAATGTTATTGCTGCTGAGTAAATTAGCTTTTGGCTCTAGCAAAGCAGTGATCCTTAACTAAGCCCCAAAGTTTTATTTCTCAAATAAACTCATAAAAGTCACAGGTTTTTTTTAATAGGGAGAGTACCAGAAACTTTGACACACTTCATAATGGAATGCATCTGGTTCCTGACTTAGGATTACTGTAGCTAAAGACAATAAGTCTTTTCAAAGGTAAGAGGAAATTAGTTTTCAAAGATATATAGAATCCATATATTAGTTTCAGTTGTGTAAAGCATGAAATAGTGTTTGTCTTGAGTAAGAAGGTGTGAAAACACCAACACTGGAAAAACACTGTGGTACATATGAAAAAATAATAATTGGGTACAATGTTTGAAGCATGAGGTTCAATTATGCAAATAACAGTTATTATTTTTTTTTTTATTATGACTTTATTGACTCATTTGCTCCACATTTATATAAAAATCTTTAGTAAGATATTTGCACCACTATGCAACAGTAAGAATTGACTGCACAACTGTGCTAACTTAGTTATTTGACTTTGCAGTATGCACTTGGATGCATGACTGTCTCTATTTTGGTTTGTGCGCGCCTGATTAATCCATCTTTACCAAAGGCTGATTTTAAGTACTGTAGTATAAAGTTGATGCCTACTCTCCCTGTATTCATTGGAGGCCAGCTAGCACCAGAAAAGGTAAAATACAGAGTGGGTTCAGTGTATATGTGGAGCCTGTCTTCACTTGATTTATTGGAGGCTGGTTGGAACCAAAAGAGGTAGCATTTAGTGCAGGTTGAGATCACCTTGCCGTGGTCGATGGGCACAAATGACTTTGATCAAATATATTTGCTAAGTAAGAACCTTGAATTTATTCCTATAGTGAGTATAGCATGAATTCATATATTCTGTGTTTGTAGGTGTTGTTTCACTGTGTTTGACCTTGTATTTTCTGTCATGGTTACACACACCTGCACATTAGGATGTGATGACTTACTTTGCTTTTTGTCTTTGCAGTAACAATTGACTCTAACACAAAGATAATATTTCTGTGTACAAAAGATCAATACAAAAATGACCAACTCTTCAAATCAAATTTATAAATAAGAAACGTCATGTGAATATATTCCTCAAAATATTGTATTAGTGGAAAAAAAAAAAACTATTATTTTATTCTAAGAATCATCTAAGACTGGGATGCCCAACCTGTGGCTACAGCTATTAAGTCATGCTGGGAGTTTAGTTTTGCAACAGCTGGAGGGCTAAAGGTTGAGCATCTAAGCCATTTGTTAGGCCATCAGTTACGTTTTCTGTTAACAGCTCTTGAGGCCAAACTACTCAATAGAGTTATAGAGTCACAGATCAGCCTTTGTCACCTTTGAAGAAAAAGCTTTCACTACATTTTTGTATTTTATATATATATACAGTACAGACCAAAAGTTTGGACACACCTTCTCATCCAAAGAGTTTTCTTTATTTTCATGACTATGAAAATTGTAGATTCACACTGAAGGCATCAAAACTATGAATTGACACATGTGGAATTATATACATAACAAACAAGTGTGAAACAACTGAAACTTATGTCATATTCTAGGTTCTTCAAAGTAGCCACCTTTTTGCTTTGATTACTGCTTTGTACACTCTTGGCATTCTCTTAATGAGCTTCAAGAGGTAGTCCCCTGAAATGGTTTTCACTTCACAGGTGTGCCCTGTCAGGTTTAATAAGTGGGATTTTTTGCCTTATAAATGGGGTTGGGACCATCAGTGGCGTTGAGGAGAAGTCAGGTGGATACACAGCTGATAGTCCTACGGAAAATAGACTGTTAGAATTTGTATTATGGCAAGAAAAAAGCAGCTAAGTAAAGAAAACGAGTGTCCATCATTACTTTAAGAAATGAAGGTCAGTCAGTCGGCGAAAAATTGGGAAAACTTTGAAAGTAAGGGCTATTTGACCATAAAGGAGAGTGATGGGGTGCTGCGCCAGATGACCTGGCCTCCACAGTCACCGGACCTGAACCCAATCGAGATGGTTTGGGGTGAGCTGGACCGCAGAGTGAAGGCAAAAGGGCCAACAAGTGCTAAGCATCTCTGGGAACTCCTTCAAGACTGTTGGAAGACCATTTCAGGGGACTACCCTCTTGAAGCTCATCAAGAGAATGCCAAGAGTGAGTTCTTACACAAAAGCGGTCTGTCCGGTGACAAGCTTTGCTGGAGGTGCGGCAGTAGAGAGGGATCTTTATCCATATATGGTGGTCATGCCCCTTAATCATCCCATTCTGGGAAGGCGTTAATAAGATAATAAATACAGTCTCGGCTATAAAACTAAAAATCACACTTGAAATGGTGTTCTTCTCACTTCCAACTGACCTTTATAGACCATCCAGACGCAATTTAGTAACCCACCTTATTGCGACTGCCAAATCTATCATACTTCTCCACTGGAGAGACGCAAACGCCCCCTCAATAAAAGAATGGATTACCAAGGTAAATCAAATTTGTAGTTTCGAAGAAATGACAAGTTGGATCAACAGAAACCACGATAAATTTCTGAAACCTGGCACCCTTGGAGGCTATGGAGTGATGGGCAGTGAAAATAGCTGACCTAACCGACACCCTGACCTAGATCTTGAACATAGTTCCCTAGTTTCTTAAACTCATATACAGTTCTACTGAGCATTGAAATAGCTTAACCTAACTCATTATCTCCCCCCCCCCCCTTTTTCACCACCCCTCCTCTTCTTCATCTTTCTTCTCCTTCTATCACCTTTCTCCCCCTTTTTCTATCTTACCTTTTATGTATAAATGGCATATGGTCCAGACAAACATGGTCCCCCATTAAGTCTTTACTTAACACCTTTAGGAACTATAATAGGGGATTATGATCATTGATATACCGCATAATATTACTCATGGATCTATAAAGATAAGTCAAGTAGTTAATATATGTAATGTAATGTATATGACCTGTAATATCAACTCTGTATACTACTAAATATGGCCAAAAGGTCAATGTTTGTTTTGAAAAATTCTGAAAATAAAGAATTCATAAAAAAAAAAAAAATCTACAACATCAACTTGTGGCTTTCAAATTGGTAAATGTATCTTAATTATAGAGATCACACCCACTTTAGTAACCACACCAATTTTAGAAAGTAAGATATAAAAAGTTAAAATTTTGCAAGTTTTTGTAAAGCACTATGATTTATCACAAGTTTTTTGCTGAAGGCTACGCCGAAACTGTCACAGGCTACTTAGCAAATTCAAACCATAGACTCCAAGACTGAAATGAATTTATGAATTTGATCTCTAAACATCAATGGATGAAGTATCCTGGAATTTATCAAAGCATTTAATGCTACTTCACATTAAAGACTAGCACATTTTCACAAGTGGGGAGGCTAGGATTATAAGAAAATATGTGGTTATGGCTGGATGTCTGGATTTACAAAAGAGAGCAGCTATAAAGGGAATATATTCAACTGATTTATCACAGTTACTTTTGTACTTATGTTGAATTATTTCTTATTGTATAGTAAATGTTTCAGGATAAAGGGCTTTTTGTCTCCCTGCCATGAGGGCAATTTGTCAGCTAGTAATTATTTTTCCTTTCAGTTAATACACACAATATATACCTGATGGGACCACATCTTTTTATTATCCTTCATATGTAACTAGTTAAGGTTTTTTAATTTGGCTTTAAATGGGCATGATACTAAAGCTGGTTTCCCAGGCTATGATATAGCCAAATTTTACAGTCCATGATTGGCCAAAACACACAAACCCTACATGGGTATTCTGAGCTGAACTTAGATCATTATATGATCCTATAGTCATCTAAGGTCAGAACAGAAATGTGATCCAAGTCTAATAAAAAAAATGGAAATCTATTTCTAAAAAAAATTAAATATATCCATTATGCAGACATTTAGACACGTTTTGATACAGCATCAAGTCAGTTATATAAATTTCAAGGAGGTTTTAGGAAATCAGAAGTGCAAACAGATTTGAAGAGAACCTGCCATCACAAAATGCAGTGCAATCTGCCAGCACCATGTTATAGAGCAGGAGGAGCTAAGCAGATTGATATAGAACTCTGATAGAGAAGATTTAACACAACAACTTTATTGCTATAAATCTCTTTTTTATTTGTCCAGTCTGCAGAGTGACTCATGGATCGACAATCTTTCCAGTAGGAACACAGATGCATGTGCACTACAGCTCCATTCATCTTTATGGGACTGACGGAAATAGCAGAGCATTTGTACATGGCTATCTCCAGCAGTCCCGTACGGATGAATGGATTCAATTGCACATGCTTGACCTGCCTCTCCATTCAGATATGAGGCCCCTGTTCTCATGATTGATGACTGATATATTAGTTATTCCCTATCCTGCAGATAGGGGATAATGTGATGTAACTGGAATAAGTTATACTAAATCTTTTCCCAAAAATCTATTCTGTATATGAAATTCCATTGTTCCTCTTGGTCTATATCATACTGCTAGAAATTTGGCCTACATATTCAAGATGGCAGTTTCTCTTTAAATATATGGACTCCCTTATTGGTGCTGACTAAAAGTTATAGTTTGTGCAGCCAATAATAGAATCTTCAGATTTCACATAAAGGGGTTGTCCTGCCATATATAATGATGACCTAATTTGCCCCCAATTTAGATAAATGTTGTTATATTCGTTACACCAAGAGGCTGTGCTCAATTTTCTCTGCTGGCCACACTCCCTCTGCTGGCTGTGGCCACACCTCTATGGCTGACAGGGCCAGGCAGTCTGTTCTCATGTCTGGCCCTGATGACTTGCAGCTGGGTGGGACCACTAGGTGCAACGAGGTACAACGGCAAGGGGCTAATTTACATTAGATGAAAATACTTATTTATCTGAATTGGGGGCACATATTTAGAAGCATCAAAAATCATTAGTAACTGGTGAGGCAGACTCCCACGGAGAACCCCTTTAAAATGCAAAAGAAAAGAATTATACTACCTTAATTGTATTGCTTTGGATTTAAGTACATCATTATTTCCTTTTTGCTGTATTTCCCATGGCTTGAAAAAATAGCCAAGAAGGGTGCATAAGAGGTCATAAACATTTAATGATCCAATAATTGTTATATCAAAATAATCACTGTTCATAATTAACTTCCTTTGTTGCTCATTCATCTGATATTTCCAGCGGCCTTTAATAGTTTCTAGTGACAATCAGAATTTCTTTAGCATCTCATAAAATGAAGCCTTTTAGAGTAGGCACGGAAGAAATGATTCCATAAATCACAGTCGTTTCCTCTCTCTATCTCCCTCTTTCTCTGAAGTACGCCAGTACGTATAGGCTATTACTGAGGATTTTCCATTTCTTTTTAATTGCACTGAATAGTCACTGAAATCTTCAAGGTAAAATATTGCAAATCATTTGGAATCAAGAACTTTCAAGACCAATGTCGGAAAGAAACAACTGCAGTTGAGCGGGTGTTATCTTGTTGGAATACCATAGCTCCTGAGTCAAAAACACAGTAGGGCTGGTTCTACAATGTCCTGGACCTACCAAAGATTGGTAAGTGGTTCCTCCACAAATATGAAATGGGAACAGCCATGGTAGCTAATGGCGCTCCACACAATGACACATGGTGTTGGTTCTGTGTGTCTCCACACCATCATGATGGCAGTAGGCGCTCTACAGCCCTTCTGTGAATTCTGCTGTGGGGCGCTATTAGATAGCATGGACTTTCCTGTTTGGTATTTGTGGAGGGAACGTTCAAATGCTACCCAGTACTAATATGACCCTGCCTCACCATATACTCTGCTACAGAACCCAAGATAAAGGGTACACAACCTTGGATTTAAGACCATTGACCAAACACCACTAGTAGTTTATTTTTTTTGTCAATCTTAGCTCAATAGCCTTTTATTTTACAGGTTTTCATTTTCTGCTAGTGTATATAGCTGGCAATGTATTAGATTTATGACATACAAAAGTCTTATTAAAATAATGCTGTTAAGGAAGATTTATCTCCCCAAATACTTGAGAAAACTAGACAATTGTAAAAACTGAAAACTCTATTGGCGTGTATTTACTTACTTTTATAGTTAGGTCAAGTGCTACATTTTGTAAGCAATACTTATACACATACAGTATATAAAACACATACAAGCTCATTATCCCATACTATTGATTTTTGTAAGCTTTTTTCCTACTTGCTATCTGTCTCCTCACTTATATACCAACCTTATCTGCAATGTTTGGTAAAACCTATCAAATTTCATTATCCTCTACTGTTTATAAAATGTTGATCCTTGAGTTGTAAATAATAAATGCGTACACTAAAAAAAAAAATGGAGTTATCCCTGTTCATAAGATATAAATGGTTTGTGGTTAGTCCTTTGACAGGGTGTTTGGAGGTTGAGTGTTTTTGTTAGGCACTCTTAATTCAGTAAGTTCCACACTGTGTGTGAAAAGAAAGGTTTCCGGCACTGTGATACTTTTCAGTAGAAACTTCCACTTTATTAATGTAACATAAATCCATGTACAGACAAATCCTTGCAACATGCGGTAGTTGACGCATTTCGGACTAGTGTCCTTAGTCGTAACTCGGATTGATGCTGGAATTAGAGAATTTAAAGAACCCTCCAAACACTCTACTCCTATAAGTGGGGAGTGGGGAGGTAAGAACAAAACATCCCTCCAGCATGAAGCCACCTGTTCCAAAATCACATGTGGGTTTAATACTGGTGTGTATACAGTAAGGTAACACAATAAGACATATGTTAACATTGGTTATCAAACTGCAATCATGACCCCCAGGTTCATTGCAAAATAAGAACAACATAACAAAAAATTAAAAAATAAAAGCACCCAAAACCCACATGATATGAATAGAGACATAAGATGAATTTACAAAATGCAAGTGGGTTTAGTACTGGTGTGCATGCAGTGAGGTAACACAATAGAACATGTATTAACATTGGTTATCATACCGCAATTATGACCCCCAGGTTTGTTGCAAAATAAAAGCAACATAATAAAAAAAAAAAACACCAACACACACAAACCCACGAACCTGGGGGTCATAGTTGCGGTTTGATAACCAATGTTAATACATGTTCAATTGTGTTACCTCACTGCATACACATCATCAATCTGAGTTACGACTAAGGACACTGTCCGAAACGCATCAACTACCGGATGTTGCAAGGATTTGTCTGTACATGGATTAATGGTACATTATAAAGAAGAAGTTTCTACTGAAAGTATCACAGTGCCGGAAACCCTTTTTCTCTCATGCCTATACTGGACTACCTGTTTATTCCGTGCACGCAGAGCATTTGTAAAAAAGGTGATCTGGAAATGTAACAGTTCCACACTGTGGTCTATAAAAACTATGGGGGTCATTTATTATTCTGAAATATGCATATATTAGGTGTATTTCAGGCACAGATTGCGGCACGTCTCATTTACCATTTTCTATGTCTGTTTTAGGAGTAGAAAAATGTCTAAATATTAAACAGCTAGAAAGCTGGCTTACATTTAGAACTGGCTGAGGATCCGCCAAGTTATGAAGAGGCCGGCACAAGGTATAGGCGTTATTAAGACCGGTGCCTAAAATGCTGGTCTTCATAAATGTGTCCCTATATTTTCACCAGGGGAATTCTCATCTACACTCATGCCTAAGGTTGGGACTGTTTTGTATAGGTTTAATAATACTATAATTTTAGGAAGAATATGACTGAGCCATTGGATAAAAGAAAAAAGAAATCTGCAATTTCATCTGGAATTCAAGTATAAGCATTTAGAGATATACAGTAGATAAATGATACATAGCCAATAGATAGTTAGATAGATAATAGATAGATAAATGATATTTAGATAGATGGATATAGATAGATAGATAGATAGACAGACAGACAGACAGACAGACAGACAGACAGATAGACAGATAGATAGATAGATAGATAGATAGATAGATAGATAGATAGATAGATAGATAGATAGATAGATAGATAGATAGATAATAGATAGATAGATTCAGAAATCCCAACATTGGAAAATTATGGTAAACCATGTTCTGGATGAGACCTTCCAAGCTCCCTTAGCCAAATGGATCATATGATTAGTCTGTATTTCAAAGAAAACATTCTACTATTATCAATACAAAAGGGTTTACATATGGTTTACATATAAGAAATTAAATTAAATTACATGTATATGATGCCAAACACATGGTTCAATTTCCCCTGACATAAAAGGAAAATGCTTTCTCTTATTAGTTGAAAAACAATATATTTTACAAGCAATGAATTAAAGCAGACAGCATGAGAAATTAAATTTCCACAACAAAGATGATAGCTCACTAAACAGCCGGTGTATTGTTTCAGTGTAAAATTGCAATCATGTTCAGGTTACTGCGATTGTGATCTAATTATCCACATAATATTAGAGACCAAGGTATGATATTCATTTCAGTAGACATTAACAAATGTATGACCAAAGAGAAGGAAGGCAGCAAATTAGCTGTGGTACAAAAGTGAGCACATCCCACCACATTAATTCAATGGATCTAAAAACATGTCTGTACAATGTGAAATATACATACTGTAATTTTGTGTTACCCTGTGTTGTATTCCAGATTTGTTATAGGAATCAGACGTTTCATAGTTGATTCTATATAGAAATATGCTGTGAACACTACATATAATAAATAGATATTTTTAGATAAATATAATAGATATGACTGAACTCAAATTTGATATCAGAGTTTTGTTACACTAACAAAACACATAAAATCAAAGGTATATTTACTAAAGAGAATATATAATTTACCGGCTTCTGATGACAGGCTGACTGACAGGTCTGCCATGTGACCTTACATACAATGTGAAACCCTCCATCAGCATGTCTAAGGTCCACCCTGTATATTTGCTATTGGATAAGAAAATACATTAGGCCTGTTCTCATGTAATTAACATTGTCTTTAAAATGATGAAAGACAGAGACATTGTGACTTTCAGAGCTTACTTGTGCAAAAATTTGCATTTTTACACTACTCACTCCATTTTTCAAAAGTGAGCAGAAAAGTGGGCATGATTGTCTTTTTTTAGCTGATTTAAACCAGATTTATCAACTGCAATTATTATTATTTTTTTTTATATTGCAAACATTGTTGTAATGTCACACCAGAAAAGGGGTGGCTTAGAAAGTGGAGTAACATCTCAAAACATAGAAAGTAGAGTAACATCTCAAGATTTAGAAAGTGAAGTAACATCTCAAGACAGAAGTGTTAGATCTAAAGATGAACCAAAGTTAACATCATGCAACATTTACTAAATTTGCATGGAGTGAAATACAATGCACACTTTTACAAACCTGACTTAAAAAAAAAAAAATTATGGTAAGTCTCCCCCATAATGTGGTAGAATACTAATAAGAATATTACTAAAGTAAAAAATATGTCACAAGCTAGTGATTTTTACTAAAACAGTGACAGATGCTCCTTGTGTGACACAATGAAAATCTAAGTAAGTTGGAGTTCGCATCAGCGTTCGCAATTCTGTTATTGCTTTCCGTTATAATATAGTTATGACGGAAAATAACAGAATTTTAAGACGGAATTCAGATACCTTTAGAGGTATTCCATTTTGATTTGTCATAATAGAGGTCTATGGGCAAACTTAACTGATGTGTCTGGTTTCCGTTATGCAGGACGGAAAAGAAAGTCCTGTCCACATGGACTTCGTTTTCCATCCTGGATAATGGAAACCAGACAGATCGGATATGTTTGCCCATATACCTCTATTATGACGGATCAAAACAGAATACCTCTAAAGGTTTACGTTTTGAATTATGTCTTACAATTTCGTTATAAAGTAAAGCAATAATGGAATTGCGAACATAAGGTTGTTTTCACACTGAAGTTCAGGCGTTCTACCAGGGTTTGCATTTGTGTTTGAGTATTAATGACAATCTAAAGTACTATTATTGGCGTCCAAAATATTGAATCCTGACAGATCCTGATTGAGGTCAATATGTCTATGGTATCTATTGTTAAATATCAGCAACGCTGTCATGTGTCCTTTGTAAATGATATTAGTGTGAGCAGAGCAGAATTTGTTAGTTGGCACTGTGTATGCTCATATCAGTATGCATCATTACTGGTTCTCCAAGAAAAAACATAAAAGTCTAGTGAGTACACTTCATTACTCACCAAGCGCCAATACCGTGTTTTTCAGACACATATTTAACCCCTTAAGGACTTAGGATGTACCGGTACGCCATGTTTGCCGAGTCCTTAACCGCCTCACGTCCGCCCATAGACTATAAACGTCCTATGGGTGGACGTCTATTTCTGACAGCACGTTTTAGAACGTCCTGTCAGAAATAGCAGCTGCACGCTAATCGTGCAGCTGCTGATCGGGTTGCCCGCTGTCAGTGACAGCAGGGCAACCCTAAGACAAGGCAGGGACAGTGCCCAGGTGTCCCTGCCTTCACGATCGCTGCAGACACAGCGCTCACCGAGCGCTGTGTCTGCAGAGAAGGAAGCGCTGTGCGCTTCCTGTTCCGGCCCGGCGGTCATGTGACCGCCGTGACCGGAGAGTGCAGGGGCTGTGTGAGGTCTCTCAGAGACCTCGATCAGCCCTGCTGTGAGGCTGTACAGCGCAGGATTGCTGCTGTACAGCCTCTATAGGGGTGCATTTGTCCTGTAACTGGGGCTACTATGTCAGCCCAAGTTACAGGAGAAATCAACAGTGAAAAAAAAAAGAAAAAGTGAAGCAAATGTCCCCCAGAGGTCTTGTATGACCTTATGGGGGACGAAAAGTGTAAAAAAATAAAAAATAAAATAAAGGGTTGAAAAAAAAAATAATAATAAAGTTTGACATGTAAAAAAAAAAAAGTTCCCAAGTAAGGAATAAAAAAAAAATAATTAAAAATAGAAAAAATAAAATAAAATAGACATATTAGGTATCGCCGCGTCCGTAAAAACCAGCTCTATAAAAGTATCACATGACCTAACCCCTCGGGTGAACACCGTAAAAAAAAAAAAAAAAAAAACTGTCAAAACAAGCAATTTTTGTCACCTTGCATCACAAAAGGTGCAACACCAAGTGATCAAAAACGCGTATGTCCCACAAAATAGTACCAATAAAACCGTCACCTCATTTCGCAAAAAATGAGCCCCTACATAATAAAATCTCTTAAAAAATAAAAAAACTATAGCTCTTAGAACATGGAGACACTAAAACATCATTTTTTTGGTTTCAAAAATGCTATTATTGTGTTAAAGTGAAACAAATAAAAAAAAGTATACATATTAGGTATTGCCGCGTCCGTAAAAACCAGCTCTATAAAAATATCACATGAACTAACCCCTCGGGTGAACACCGTAAAAAAAAAAAAAAAAAAAAACTGTGTCAAAACAAGCAATTTTTGTCACCTTGCATCACAAAAGGTGCAACACCAAGTGATCAAAAATGCGTTTGTCCCACAAAATAGTACCAATAAAACCGTCACCTCATCCCGCAAAAAATGAGCCCCTACATAAGAAAATCTCTCAAAAAATAAAAAAACTATAGCTCTCAGAACATGGACACATTAAAACATAATTCTTTTGTTTTAAAAATGCTATTATTGTGTAAAACTTTAATAAATGAGAAAAAGTATACATATTAGGTATCGCCACGTCCGTAACAATCTGCTCTATAAAAATGTCACTTGACTGAACCCCTCAGGTGAACGCTGTAAAAATAAATAAATAGAAACTGTGCTAAAACAACCAATTTTTTGGTCACCTTGCCCCATAAAGTGTTATAATGAATGATCAAAAAATCATATGTACCCAAAAATAGTACTAATAAAACTGGCACCTTATGCCCTAGTTTCCAAAATGGGGTCACTTCTTGGGAGTTTCTACTGTAAGGGTGCATCAGGGGGCTTCAAATGGGACATGGCATCTAAAAACCATGTGGAGTTCCTTTTCTTCTGCGCCCTGCCGTGTGCCCATACAGCAGTTTACGACCACATGTGGGGTGTTTCTGTAAACCGCAGAATCTGGGTAATAAATATTGAGTTTTGTTTGGCTTTTAACCATCGATGTGTTAAAGAAAAAAATTGATTAAAATGGAAAATCTGCCAAAAAAGTGAAATTTAAAAATTTGATCTCCATTTTCCTTTAATTCTTGTGGAACGCCTAAAGGGTTAACAAAGTTTGTAAAATCGGTTTTGAATACCTTGAGGGGTGTAGTTTCTACAATGGGGTCATTTATGGGGGTATCCACTATGTAGGCCCACAAAGTGACTTCAGACCTGAACTGGTCCTTATAAAGTGGATTTTGGCAATTTTCTTAAAAATTTGAAGAATTCCTTCTAAACTTCTAAGCCTTCTAACGTCCTAAAAAAATAAAATGACATTTCCAAAATGATGCCAACATAAAGTAGACATATGGGGAATGTTAAATAATAAATATTTTATGAGGTATCACTTTCTGTTTTAAAAGCAGAGAAATTGAAATTTAGAAAATTGCGAATTTTTCAAATTTTTGGGTAAATTTGGGATTTTTTCATAAATAAAGGTGAAATATTTTGACTCAAATTTATGACTATCATGAAGTACAATGTGTCACGAGAAAACAATCTCTGAATGACTTGGATAAATAAAGGCGTTCCAAAGTTATTACCACATAAAGTGAGATATGTCAGTTTTGCAAAATTTGGCCTGGTCAGGAAGGGGGCAAAGGGCCCAGATGGGAAGTGGTTAAGGACCCAGGACGTACCGGTACGTCCTAACTTTAAAACTACATTGCGGCGTGGCGGGGGTTAATCGGAACAGGATGTCCGCTGAAATCAATCAGCGGGCATCCTGTCACAACGCCGGGGGGGGGGCGATCACAGCAAACCGCAGGTCAATTCAGACCTGTGGTTTGCTGTGTTTCCGGTCCATTCGGTTCTCCGGTGACCCGATGAACCGGAAAAGGACAGTGATCGGTGGTGTGATTACAAACCACCAATCACAGTCCGAGCATTTGGGGGCGGCGGTGCTGTCCTTGGTGCTGGCGGTGCTGTCCTTGGTGCTGATTGGTGCAGGGAGAGAGGCGGGAGATTCAAACTCCCGGCGCTCCTCTCCCCCTCCTCTTCCTGCTGCTGCACCTGCACCATCCTGCACCATTCTGCACCAGCTCCTGCGATCCCCCTGTCGGCACCCATCACCCTCCTGCACCCATCACCCTCCAGGTAGGTCAGGGTCAGTGAGGGAGAGGTACAATTAGGCAGGGATAGAAGGGAGAGTTAGGGGGAAAAAAAACAAAGAAAACTTTATCTGATTTATTGTCTCTGGTGGTTTTAGTCCACAGCACTTAGCTGTGAGACCCTAGACCCACCCAGGAGTGCTGCCCTATTCTAGGGTGCAACGGAGGCTTGAAATGGGACATGGTATAAACAAAACCAGTCCTGCAAAATCTGCCTTCCAAAACCCATATGGCGTTCCCCTCCTTCTATGTCCTCCCGTTTGGTCAAACAGTAGTTTAGGACCACATATGGGGTGTTTTTGCAAACTACAGAATCAGGGCAACCCATATTGAGTTTTGTTTGGCAGTTAACCCATTTTTTCCAGTAATAAAGTAAAGGGTTAAAATGGAAAATTTTCCAAAAAATAGAAATTCCTAAATTATTTCTCCATCTGCCATTAACTCTTGTGGAACACCTAAAGGGTTAACAAAGTTTGTAAACCCCGTTTTGAATACCTTGAGGGGTGTAGTTTCTTAGATGGAGTCACTTTTTTGGAATTTCTATTCTAGGGGTGCAACGGGGGGCTTTAAATGGGACATGGTATAAACAAAACCAGTCCTGCAAAATCTGCCTTCCAAAACCCATATGGCGTTCCCCTCCTTCTATGTCCTCCCGTTTGGCCAAACAGTAGTTTAGGACCACATATGGGGTGTTTCTGCAAACTACAGAATCAGGGCAACCCATATTGAGTTTTGTTTGGCTGTTAACCCTTACTTTATTACTGGAAAAAATGGATTAAAATGGAAAATTTTCCAAAAAATCTAAATTCGAAAATTGTTTCTCCATCTGCCATTAACTCTTGTGGAACACCTAAAAGGTTAACAAAGTTTGTAAAATCAGTTTTGAATACCTTGAGGGGTGTAAAATCCATTTTGAATACCTTGAGGGTGTAGTTTCTAAAATGGGGTCATTTTTGGGTGGTTTCTATTACGTAAGCCTCACAAAGTGACTTCAGACCTGGACTGGTCCATAAAAAGTGGGATTTGGAAAATTTCAGAAAAATTTCTAAATTTGCTTCTAAACTTCTAAGCTATGTAACATCCCCAAAAAATAAAATGGCATTCCCAAAATTATAAAAACATGAAGTAGACATATGGGGAATGTAAAGTCATCACAATTTTTGGGGGTATTACTATGTGTTACAAAAGTAGAGAAACTGAAACTTTGAAAATTGCTAATTTTTCAAAATTTTTGGTAAATTTTGTATTTTTTTTATGCAAAAAAATTAACTTTTTTGACCCAATTTTAGCAGTGTCATGAAGTACCATATGTGACGAAAAAACTATCTCAGATTGGCCTGGGTAAGTCAAAGCGTTTTAAAGTTATCAGCACTTAAAGTGACACTGGTCAGATTTGCAAAAAATGGCCAAGTCCTTAAGGTGAAATAGGGCTGAGTTCTTAAGGGGTTAAAAATCTTGGCAGGCCCAAGCCACCTCTGGGGAAAGGGGTAATGGGTGGATGAATTGCACACTATACAGTATACATCTATACACAGCGCTTATAGATTTTTCTGAGTGTCTATTAAAAATACCAGGAGGTATACTTTACTTTAAAATGCTATCATGGTTCACAAAGGAAGTTGTAACATTGATATTCAGTTCTGCTTCATTTTATTTAAAATATTATCATTTAATGTAAAGTGCTAGTTGATTGGGGCAAGAGACTGCCAGGAGATCGATAAAATGTAATTTCAATCCATATACAAGGAGAATAAAGTGTGGCTGAACCACTTCCACAAAATGTTTTTTTTTTTTATTAATAACATTAAAAAGTCAATGAACAGTGCTGTATAATGACATTTTGCAGTGCCTATGAGTAGAATTCAATAGGGTTTCTTTTTAAATATAGTAAAAAGATTTTGTCAGAAAAAGCCATTGATGTCTTTTTCTAATTACACAGCGAGTATTGATGGTCTAAGGGGGTTTCATTTCAATGTGAGTCCATTCACAAGTACTTGTAATATATCTCCACGATGTTCACCCCAGGGAATGACTTATCAATGATGTGAGCAAATCGGTCAGATTTATTTTGTGCTACTTCAGCGTGTGCTCTACCAGATCCGTTACCATTGACATAGTATGTGCTCTCTCTGCTCAGTTTTCTTTAACTGTACTTAATAAACTTTCACTTTTCACACAACAAACCCCAAGCCTCAGGTAGGAAGGTACCATGGATAGTGGCCATAAATTGCATGAATTCTGTCCCTAGTTAGTTATCCTTGCTAAATTAGATAGTATCCCTGCCAATTGGAGACAACATCTATGTCAAAGAAGGGGATTATCCACATTCGGGACACTAACTACGTGCCTCCCTGCCTTAAAAGTTTTTTTTTGAGATTTTTATACTTCAGTATCTGATCGGTGGGGGTCTGACACCCGGGGTCCCCACCAATCAGCTGAGAAGTCACCAGCGCTCCTGGGAACGCTGTGGCCTTCTCTGTGCATACCAAGCACAGCACCGTACATTGTATAACGACTGTGCTTGGTATCACAGCTCAGCCCCATTTACTTCTATGGGGCTCAGATGCTCCTATCCCTCGTGACAGATGAATGTGTCGTCACTCAGCCAATGAACGGCTGAGAGAAGGCAGTGGAGCTCACAGGAGTGCCAGTGCCTTCTCAAACAGATGGCGGGGGTCCCAGGTGTCACACTCCCCCAGATCAGATACTGATGACCTATCCAGGGGATAAGTTTGTTGTGTGGAGAGTTAAGGTTTATCATTTACAGTTAAAGTATTATGTACAGTAAAAGTATGCTGAGTTAGTAGAGCACATGCTATGTCAGCTGAATGTAAACTGAGCCAGTTCACACTCAAGTGGCACCAATTATTTTTTCAACTAATCCTTCACGTGGCAAATCATTTTATTGAAACCCTCAAATAGTAGATGGTTACCTTTATCTTAAAGGGGTTATTCCACTTAGTCAATTGAGTCATATTAAATCACCTGAAGTATGTAATATAGTTTTTTTGTGAGGGTGTTTTAGTTCAAAGGAATTAGAAGGGATGGAGAAGAAAGCAGCCACTACCCAATGTATTTTCTGTTCTTACAAAAGAACATTCACCCCAAGGGCACCCTTCACGGCACTTCTTAAATGAAGAGTACCCAAAAACTTTGCCCCAAAACCATGCCCCTTATATTCTTGCTTTTCTCTCTGGTTTCAAAATAATAAAAATGTGCAATCACTTGACCCAAAACTTCAGTACAGGGTTTGTACATTAGCACGTACTGATGTCTACATACAGATGCAGCCAGCATTCAAGTCATACTTGGTGTGTTATCACACTAGCTTATCGCCCTGGCTTAATTTAAATATGTGCAACGCTTCCAAAGCTATCACACTTGTTTTGGTGCTTTCTACTAAGAAATGTGGAATCGACTTCTGAGCCACCACACTGCTATGGGCAACTATGTTGCAGAGGCACCACAGAAGAGGACAGGATGTTACAGGGTAAAACACATAAGGGAGGTAATGGTTATCCTGCTTGAAAGTAGCTCTGGCTACAGTAAGCTGGATTGAGGCATGCATGGTTTACATAGATGGTCATTTATCTCTGAAGGGAAATACATAGCGTTCTGAATTTTTACAGCGGCATTCAGATTTAAGGGACTGTAGGTCATAAGACAATCCTTGGATATTAAAAAAATTTTTATTTGTATTTTGACAAAGATGGAAAACAGTCCAAATCACTGTACATCTCAAACCTGACAAGATGTTTCCATCATCTATATTAATCAGTCATTACTTTCCACCATAAAATGCTAACATGGATATGTGCCGTTAAAAAAAAAATCCTCATGCGATCATAGGCCATGCCACCACACATCAACCACACCCAATCTTATCAAACAAAACACCATGAAACCTTTAATTGCTAGCCTAGCAATAGTGTGGCACTTTTTTTTCAAGGCTTTTAAATGAGATGAACAAAATGTATTTCCATTTTAATCACAAACATGTATCATAAATAGATGAGAATATGAGACAGAGACAAAACAGACTTATGTACTTATAAGTAGGGAGGAGCAAACCCGAACTGTATAGTTCGGGTTCGTAGCGAATTTTGGGGTGTCCGTGACACGGACCCGAACCCGAACATTTTCGTAAAAGTCCGGGTTCGGGTTCGGTGTTCGGCGCTTTCTTGGCGCTCTTTGAAAGGCTGCAAAGCAGCCAATCAACAAGCGTCATACTACTTGCCCCAAGAGGCCATCACAGCCTTGCCTACTATTGGCATGGCTGTGATTGGCCAGTGCAGCATGTGACCCAGCCTCTATATAAGCTTGGGTCACGTAGCGCTGCACGTCACTCTGCTGATTCAAGCATAGGGAGAGGTTGCAGCTGCGACGTTAGGGCGAGATTAGGCAGATTAACTCCTCCAAAAGACTTCATTCTGTGATCGATCTGTAGCTGTGGATCATTGAAGTGCTATTATTGACTTGCTCACTTTTTTGAGGCTGCCCAGAGCGTTTTTAGATCACTTTTTTTCTGGGGTGATCGGCGGCCATTTTGTGACTTGTGGTGCGCCAGCACGAGCTATCACCAAGTGTATTTAACCATCGATAGTGTGGTTATTTTGTGCTATATCCTACATCAGCTGCAGGCTGAGCCTGTGTCACCGAAGTGCATTTAACCATCAACAGTCTGGTTATTTTTTGGCCATATACTACATCAGCTGCAGGCTAAGCCTGTTTCACCCAAGTGCATTTAACCATCAACAGTCTGATTATTTTTTGGCCATATACTACATCAGCTGCAGGCTGAGCCTGTGTCACCCAAGTGCATTTAACCATCAACAGTGTGGTTATTTTTTTGGCATATATTACATCAGGGGCAAGTTGAGCCTGTCACCCAGCGCCTAAAAAATAGACCTGACATTTCTATTCAACCAAATCTGCACAGTTTTAGCTGGTCAAGTTATTTGTAGTGACCGTAAAAGCAGACTTTTTGTTCTGGGTTGAAAAAGCATTCCCAAATTTGCCATTCTGAAAATAACTAGTTTGTGGTATTTGAGGCCTACTTGAAATCTATCCCAAAAAGAAAATCTTACATTGAAGTTATTGATAGTGTCATTCAGAAAAACCTAAGACACACGTTAGCGTGCTGATAGAAGTGTCATTCTGTGATTAAACATATAACTGTCACACAGTGCAAAAAAAATCAGGTCTCACATCTCTATTCAACCAAATCTGCACAGTTTTAGCTGGTCAAGTTATTTGTAGTGACCGTCAAAGCAGACTTTTTGTTCTGGGTTGAAAAAGCATTCCAAAATTTGCCATTCTGAAAATAACTAGTTTGTGGTATTTCAGGCCTACTTGAAATCTATCCCAAAAAGAAAATCTTACATTGAAGTTATTGATAGTGTCATTCAGAAAAACCTAAGACACACGCTAGCGTGCTGATAGAAGTGTCATTCTGTGATTAAACCTATAACTGTCACACAGCGCAAAAAAAAACAGGTCTCACATCTCTATTCAACCAAATCTGCACAGTTTTAGCTGGTCAAGTTATTTGTAGTGACCGTCAAAGCAGACTTTTTGTTCTGGGTTGAAAAAGCATTCCCAAATTTGCCATTCTGAAAATAACTAGTTTGTGGTATTTCAGGCCTACTTAAAATCTATCCCAAAAAGAAAATCTTACATTGAAGTTATTGATAGTGTCATTCAGAAAAACCTAAGACACACGCTAGCGTGCTGATAGAAGTGTCATTCTGTGATTAAACCTATAACTGTCACACAGCGCAAAAAAAAACAGGTCTCACATCTCTATTCAACCAAATCTGCACAGTTTTAGCTGGTCAAGTTATTTGTAGTGACCGTCAAAGCAGACTTTTTGTTCTGGGTTGAAAAAGCATTCCAAAATTTGCCATTCTGAAAATAACTAGTTTGTGGTATTTGAGGCCTACTTGAAATCTATCCCAAAAAGAAAATCTTACATTGAAGTTATTGATAGTGTCATTCAGAAAAACCTAAGACACACGCTAGCGTGCTGATAAAAGTGTTATTCTGTGATTAAACCTATAACTGTCACACAGCGCAAAAAAAAACAGGTCTCACATCTCTATTCAACCAAATCTGCACAGTTTTAGCTGGTCAAGTTATTTGTAGTGACCGTCAAAGCAGACTTTTTGTTCTGGGTTGAAAAAGCATTCCAAAATTTGCCATTCTGAAAATAACTAGTTTGTGGTATTTGAGGCCTACTTGAAATCTATCCCAAAAAGAAAATCTTACATTGAAGTTATTGATAGTGTCATTCAGAAAAACCTAAGACACACGCTAGCGTGCTGATAGAAGTGTCATTCTGTGATTAAACCTATAACTGTCACACAGCGCAAAAAAAAACAGGTCTCACATCTCTATTCAACCAAATCTGCACAGTTTTAGCTGGTCAAGTTATTTGTAGTGACCGTCAAAGCAGACTTTTTGTTCTGGGTTGAAAAAGCATTCCCAAATTTGCCATTCTGAAAATAACTAGTTTGTGGTATTTCAGGCCTACTTGAAATCTATCCCAAAAAGAAAATCTTACATTGAAGTTATTGATAGTGTCATTCAGAAAAACCTAAGACACACGCTAGCGTGCTGATAGAAGTGTCATTCTGTGATTAAACCTATAACTGTCACACAGCGCAAAAAAAAACAGGTCTCACATCTCTATCCAACCAAATCTGCACAGTTTTAGCTGGTCAAGTTATTTGTAGTGACCGTCAAAGCAGACTTTTTGTTCTGGGTTGAAAAAGCATTCCAAAATTTGCCATTCTGAAAATAACTAGTTTGTGGTATTTGAGGCCTACTTGAAATCTATCCCAAAAAGAAAATCTTACATTGAAGTTATTGATAGTGTCATTCAGAAAAACCTAAGACACACGCTAGCGTGCTGATAAAAGTGTCATTCTGTGATTAAACCTATAACTGTCACACAGCGCAAAAAAAAACAGGTCTCACATCTCTATTCAACCAAATCTGCACAGTTTTAGCTGGTCAAGTTATTTGTAGTGACCGTCAAAGCAGACTTTTTGTTCTGGGTTGAAAAAGCATTCCCAAATTTGCCATTCTGAAAATAACTAGTTTGTGGTATTTCAGGCCTACTTGAAATCTATCCCAAAAAGAAAATCTTACATTGAAGTTATTGATAGTGTCATTCAGAAAAACCTAAGACACACGCTAGCGTGTTGATAGAAGTGTCATTCTGTGATTAAACCTATAACTGTCACACAGCGCAAAAAAAACCAGGTCTCACATCTCTATTCAACCAAATCTGCACAGTTTTAGCTTGTCAAGTTATTTGTAGTGACCGTCAAAGCAGACTTTTTGTTCTGGGTTGAAAAAGCATTCCCAAATTTGCCATTCTGAAAATAACTAGTTTGTGGTATTTCAGGCCTACTTGAAATCTATCCCAAAAAGAAAATCTTACATTGAAGTTATTGATAGTGTCATTCAGAAAAACCTAAGACACACGCTAGCGTGCTGATAAAAGTGTCATTCTGTGATTAAACCTATAACTGTCACACAGCGCAAAAAAAACAGGTCTCACATCTCTATTCAACCAAATCTGCACAGTTTTAGCTGGTCAAGTTATTTGTAGTGACCGTCAAAGCAGACTTTTTGTTCTGGGTTGAAAAAGCATTCCAAAATTTGCCATTCTGAAAATAACTAGTTTGTGGTATTTCAGGCCTACTTGAAATCTATCCCAAAAAGAAAATCTTACATTGAAGTTATTGATAGTGTCATTCAGAAAAACCTAAGACACACGCTAGCGTGCTGATAGAAGTGTCATTCTGTGATTAAACCTATAACTGTCACACAGCGCAAAAAAAAACAGGTCTCACATCTCTATTCAACCAAATCTGCACAGTTTTAGCTGGTCAAGTTATTTGTAGTGACCGTCAAAGCAGACTTTTTGTTCTGGGTTGAAAAAGCATTCCCAAATTTGCCATTCTGAAAATAACTAGTTTGTGGTATTTCAGGCCTACTTGAAATCTATCCCAAAAAGAAAATCTTACATTGAAGTTATTGATAGTGTCATTCAGAAAAACCTAAGACACACGCTAGCGTGCTGATAGAAGTGTCATTCTGTGATTAAACCTATAACTGTCACACAGCGCAAAAAAAAACAGGTCTCACATCTCTATTCAACCAAATCTGCACAGTTTTAGCTGGTCAAGTTATTTGTAGTGACCGTCAAAGCAGACTTTTTGTTCTGGGTTGAAAAAGCATTCCAAAATTTGCCATTCTGAAAATAACTAGTTTGTGGTATTTGAGGCCTACTTGAAATCTATCCCAAAAAGAAAATCTTACATTGAAGTTATTGATAGTGTCATTCAGAAAAACCTAAGACACACGCTAGCGTGCTGATAAAAGTGTCATTCTGTGATTAAACCTATAACTGTCACACAGCGCAAAAAAAAACAGGTCTCACATCTCTATTCAACCAAATCTGCACAGTTTTAGCTGGTCAAGTTATTTGTAGTGACCGTCAAAGCAGACTTTTTGTTCTGGGTTGAAAAAGCATTCCCAAATTTGCCATTCTGAAAATAACTAGTTTGTGGTATTTCAGGCCTACTTGAAATCTATCCCAAAAAGAAAATCTTACATTGAAGTTATTGATAGTGTCATTCAGAAAAACCTAAGACACACGCTAGCGTGCTGATAGAAGTGTCATTCTGTGATTAAACCTATAACTGTCACACAGCGCAAAAAAAACCAGGTCTCACATCTCTATTCAACCAAATCTGCACAGTTTTAGCTTGTCAAGTTATTTGTAGTGACCGTCAAAGCAGACTTTTTGTTCTGGGTTGAAAAAGCATTCCCAAATTTGCCATTCTGAAAATAACTAGTTTGTGGTATTTCAGGCCTAATTGAAATCTATCCCAAAAAAAAAATCTTACATTGAAGTTATTGATAGTGTCATTCAGAAAAACCTAAGACACACGCTAGCGTGCTGATAAAAGTGTCATTCTGTGATTAAACCTATAACTGTCACACAGCGCAAAAAAAAACAGGTCTCACATCTCTATTCAACCAAATCTGCACAGTTTTAGCTGGTCAAGTTATTTGTAGTGACCGTCAAAGCAGACTTTTTGTTCTGGGTTGAAAAAGCATTCCAAAATTTGCCATTCTGAAAATAACTAGTTTGTGGTATTTGAGGCCTACTTGAAATCTATCCCAAAAAGAAAATCTTACATTGAAGTTATTGATAGTGTCATTCAGAAAAACCTAAGACACACGCTAGCGTGCTGATAGAAGTGTCATTCTGTGATTAAACCTATAACTGTCACACAGCGCAAAAAAAAACAGGTCTCACATCTCTATTCAACCAAATCTGCACAGTTTTAGCTGGTCAAGTTATTTGTAGTGACCGTCAAAGCAGACTTTTTGTTCTGGGTTGAAAAAGCATTCCCAAATTTGCCATTCTGAAAATAACTAGTTTGTGGTATTTCAGGCCTACTTGAAATCTATCCCAAAAAGAAAATCTTACATTGAAGTTATTGATAGTGTCATTCAGAAAAACCTAAGACACACGCTAGCGTGCTGATAGAAGTGTCATTCTGTGATTAAACCTATAACTGTCACACAGCGCAAAAAAAAACAGGTCTCACATCTCTATTCAACCAAATCTGCACAGTTTTACCTGGTCAAGTTATTTGTAGTGACCGTCAAAGCAGACTTTTTGTTCTGGGTTGAAAAAGCAATCCAAAATTTGCCATTCTGAAAATAACTAGTTTGTGGTATTTGAGGCCTACTTGAAATCTATCCCAAAAAGAAAATCTTACATTGAAGTTATTGATAATGTCATTCAGAAAAACCTAAGACACACGCTAGCGTGCTGATAAAAGTGTCATTCTGTGATTAAACCTATAACTGTCACACAGCGCAAAAAAAAACAGGTCTCACATCTCTATTCAACCAAATCTGCACAGTTTTAGCTGGTCAAGTTATTTGTAGTGACCGTCAAAGCAGACTTTTTGTTCTGGGTTGAAAAAGCATTCCCAAATTTGCCATTCTGAAAATAACTAGTTTGTGGTATTTCAGGCCTACTTGAAATCTATCCCAAAAAGAAAATCTTACATTGAAGTTATTGATAGTTTCATTCAGAAAAACCTAAGACACACGCTAGCGTGCTGATAGAAGTGTCATTCTGTGATTAAACCTATAACTGTCACACAGCGCAAAAAAAAACAGGTCTCACATCTCTATTCAACCAAATCTGCACAGTTTTAGCTGGTCAAGTTATTTGTAGTGACCGTCAAAGCAGACTTTTTGTTCTGGGTTGAAAAAGCATTCCCAAATTTGCCATTCTGAAAATAACTAGTTTGTGGTATTTCAGGCCTACTTGAAATCTATCCCAAAAAGAAAATCTTACATTGAAGTTATTGATAGTGTCATTCAGAAAAACCTAAGACACACGCTAGCGTGCTTATAGAAGTGTCATTCTGTGATTAAACCTATAACTGTCACACAGCGCAAAAAAAAACAGGTCTCACATCTCTATTCAACCAAATCTGCACAGTTTTAGCTGGTCAAGTTATTTGTAGTGACCGTCAAAGCAGACTTTTTGTTCTGGGTTGAAAAAGCATTCCCAAATTTGCCATTCTGAAAATAACTAGTTTGTGGTATTTCAGGCCTACTTGAAATCTATCCCAAAAAGAAAATCTTACATTGAAGTTATTGATAGTGTCATTCAGAAAAACCTAAGACACACGCTAGCGTGCTGATAGAAGTGTCATTCTGTGATTAAACCTATAACTGTCACACAGCGCAAAAAAAAACAGGTCTCACATCTCTATTCAACCAAATCTGCACAGTTTTAGCTGGTCAAGTTATTTGTAGTGACCGTCAAAGCAGACTTTTTGTTCTGGGTTGAAAAAGCATTCCCAAATTTGCCATTCTCAAAATTGTGGTGAACGGGAACAATGAGGAAAACATCTAATAAGGGACGCGGACGTGGACATGGTCGTGGTGGTGTTAGTGGACCCTCTGGTGCTGGGAGAGGACGTGGCCATTCTGCCACAGCCACACGTCCTAGTGAACCAACTACCTCAGGTCCCAGTAGCCAGCAGAATTTACAGCGATATTTGGTGGGGCCCAATGCCGTTCTAAGGATGGTAAGGCCTGAGCAGGTACAGGCATTAGTCAATTGGGTGGCCGACAGTGGATCCAGCACGTTCACATTATCTCCCACCCAGTCTTCTGCAGAAAGCGTACAGATGGCGCATGCAAACCAAGCCCATCGGTCTGTCACATCACCCCCATGCATATCAGGGAAACTGTCTGAGCCTCAAGTTATGCAGCAGTCTCTTATGCTGTTTGAAGACTCTGCTGCCATGGTTTCCCAAGGGCATCCACCTAGCCCTTCCCCAGGGGTGGAAGAGATAGAATGCACTAACGCACAACCACTTATTTTTCCTGATGATGAGGACATGGGAATACCACCTCAGCACGTCTCTGATGATGACGAAACACAGGTGCCAACTGCTGCGTCTTTCTGCAGTGTGCAGACTGAACAGGAGGTCAGGGATCAAGACTGGGTGGAAGACGATGCAGGGGACGATGAGGTCCTAGACCCCACATGGAATGAAGGTCGTGCCACTGACTTTCACAGTTCGGAGGAAGAGGCAGTGGTGAGACCGAGCCAACAGCGTAGCAAAAGAGGGAGCAGTGGGCAAAATCAGAACACCCGCCGCCAAGAGACTCCGCGTGCTACTGACCGCCGCCATCTGGGACCGAGCACCCCAAAGGCAGCTTCAAGGAGTTCCCTGGCATGGCACTTCTTCAAACAATGTGCTGACGACAAGACCCGAGTGGTTTGCACGCTGTGCCATCAGAGCCTGAAGCGAGGCATTAACGTTCTGAACCTTAGCACAACCTGCATGACCAGGCACCTGCATGCAAAGCATGAACTGCAGTGGAGTAAACACCTTAAAAACAAGGAAGTCACTCAGGCTCCCCCTGCTACCTCTTCTGCTGCTGCCGCCTCGGCCTCTTTTGCTGCTGCTGCCGCCTCGGCCTCTTCCTCTGCCTCTGGAGGAACGTTGGCACCTGCCGCCCAGCAAACATGGGATGTACCACCAACACCACCACCTGCGTCACCAAGCATCTCAACCATGTCACACGGCAGCGTTCAGCTCTCCATCTCACAAACATTTGAGAGAAAGCGTAAATTCCCACCTAGCCACCCTCGATCCCTGGCCCTGAATGCCAGCATTTCTAAACTACTGGCCTATGAAATGCTGTCATTTAGGCTGGTGGACACACACAGCTTCAAACAGCTCATGTCACTTGTTGTCCCACAGTATGTTGTTCCCAGCCGCCACTACTTCTCCAAGAGAGCCGTGCCTTCCCTGCACAAACAAGTGTCCGATAAAATCAAGTGTGCACTGCGCAACGCCATCTGTGGCAAGGTCCACCTAACCACAGATACGTGGACCAGTAAGCACGGGCAGGCACGCTATATCTTCCTAACTGCACACTGGGTAAATGTAGTGACGGCTGGGCCCCAGGCGGAGAGCTGTTTGGCGCACGTCCTTCCGCCGCCAAGGATCGCAGGGCAACATTCTTTGCCTCCTGTCTCCTCCTCCTCCTACTCAGCTTCCTCCTCCTCTTCTTCCACCTGCTCATCCAGTCAGCCACACACCTTCACCACCAACTTCAGCACAGCACGGGGTAAACGTCAGCAGGCCATTCTGAAACTCATATGTTTGGGGGACAGGCCCCACACCGCACAGGAGTTGTGGCGGGGTATAGAACAACAGACCGACGAGTGGTTGCTGCCGGTGAGCCTCAAGCCCGGTCTGGTGGTGTGCGATAATGGGCGAAATCTCGTTGCAGCTCTGAGACTAGCCGGTTTGACGCACATCCCTTGCCTGGCGCATGTGCTGAATTTGGTGGTGCAGAAGTTCATTCGCAACTACCCCGACATGTCAGAGCTGCTGCATAAAGTGCGGGCCGTCTGTTCGCGCTTCCGGCGTTCACACCCTGCCGCTGCTCGCCTGTCTGCGCTACAGCGTAACTTCGGCCTTCCCGCTCACCGCCTCATATGCGACGTGCCCACCAGGTGGAACTCCACCTTGCATATGCTGGACAGACTGTGCGAGCAGCAGCAGGCCATAGTGGAGTTTCAGCTGCAGCACGCACGGGTCAGTCGCACTGCGGATCAGACCCACTTGTCCACCAATGACTGGGCCTCCATGCGAGACCTGTGTGCCCTGTTGCGCTGTTTCGAGTACTCCACCAACATGGCCAGTGGCGATGACGCCGTTATCAGCGTTAAAATACCACTTCTATGTCTCCTTGAGAAAACACTTAGGGCGATGATGGAAGAGGAGGTGGCCCAGGAGGAAGAGGAGGTATCTTCAAAGTGACTCAGAGGGAGGTTTTTTGCAACACCAGAGGCCAGGTACAAATGTGGCCAGACAGGGCCCACTACTGGAGTACGAGGATGAGGAGGAGGTGGAGGAGGATGAGGATGAAGCATGTTCACAGCGGGGTGGCACCCAAAGCAGCTCGGGCCCATCACTGGTGCGTGGCTGGGGTGAAACACAGGACGATGACGATACGCCTCCAGCAGAGGACAGCTTGTCCTTACCTCTGGGCAGCCTGGCACACATGAGCGACTACATGCTGCAGTGCCTGCGCAACGACAGCAGAGTTGCCCACATTTTAACGTGTGCGGAATACTGGGTTGCCACCCTGCTGGATCCCCGGTACAAAGACAATGTGCCCACCTTACTTCCTACACTGGAGCGTGATAGGAAGATGCGCGAGTACAAGCGCACATTGGTAGACGCGCTACTGAGAGCATTCCCAAATGTCACAGGGGAACCAGTGGAAGCCCAAGGCGAAGGCAGAGGAGGAGCAAGAGGTCGCCAACGCAGCTGTGTCACGGCCAGCTCCTCTGAGGGCAGGGTTAGCATGGCAGAGATGTGGAAAAGTTTTGTCACCACGCCACAGCTAACTGCACCACCACCTGATACGGAACGTGTTAGCAGGAGGCAACATTTCACTAACATGGTGGAACAGTACCTGTGCACACCCCTCCACGTACTGACTGATGGTTCGGCCCCATTCAACTTCTGGGTCTCCAAATTGTCCACGTGGCCAGAGCTAGCCTTTTATGCCTTGGAGGTGCTGGCATGCCCGGCGGCCAGCGTTTTGTCTGAACGTGTATTCAGCACGGCAGGGGGCGTCATTACAGACAAACGCAGCCGCCTGTCTACAGCCAATGTGGACAAGCTGACGTTCATAAAAATGAACCAGGCATGGATCCCACAGGACCTGTCCATCCCTTGTGCAGATTAGATATTAACTACCTCCCCTTAACAATATATTATTCTACTCCAGGGCACTTCCTCATTCAATACTATTTTTTATTTCATTTTACCATTATATTGCGGGGCAACCCAAAGTTGAATGAACCTCTCCTCTGTCTGGGTGCCGGGGCCTAAATGTGTGACAGTGGCCTGTTCCAGTGGTGGGTGACGTGAAGCCTGATTCTCTGCTATGACATGAATACAGATTCTGCGCTGACATAAGGCCAGATTCTCTGTTACGGGACCTCTCTCCTCTGCCTGGGTGCCTGGGCCTAAATGTGTGACAGTGGCCTGTTCAAGTGGTGGGTGACGTGAAGCCTGATTCTCTGCTATGACATGAATACAGATTCTGCGCTGACATAAGGCCAGATTCTCTGTTACGGGACCTCTCTCCTCTGCCTGGGTGCCTGGGCCTAAATGTGTGACAGTGGCCTGTTCCAATTGTGGGTGACGTGAAGCCTGATTCTCTGCTATGACATGAAGACAGATTCTGTGCTGACATAAGGCCAGATTCTCTGTTACGGGACCGCTCTCCTCTGTCTGGGTGCCGGGGCCTAAATGTGTGACAGTGGCCTGTTCCAGTGGTGGGTGACGTGAAGCCTGATTCTCTGCTATGACATGAAGACAGATTCTGTGCTGACATCAGGCCAGATTCTCTGTTACGGGACCTCTCTCCTCTGCCTGGGTGCCGGGGCCTAAATGTGTGACAGTGGCCTGTTCCTGTGGTGGGTGACGTGAAGCCTGATTCTCTGCTATGACATGAAGACAGATTCTGCGCTGACATAAGGCCAGATTCTCTGTTACGGGACCGCTCTCCTCTGTCTGGGTGCCGGGGCCTAAATGTGTGACAGTGGCCTGTTCCAGTGGTGGGTGACGTGAAGCCTGATTCTCTGCTATGACATGAATACAGATTCTGCGCTGACATAAGGCCAGATTCTCTGTTACGGGACCTCTCTCCTCTGCCTGGGTGCCTGGGCCTAAATGTGTGACAGTGGCCTGTTCCACTGGTGGGTGACGTGAAGCCTGATTCTCTGCTATGACATGAAGACTGATTCTGCGCTGACCTGAAGCCAGATTCTCTGCTATGGCATGAAGAGACTGATTCTCTGCTGACATGAAGCCAGATTCTTTGCTATGGCATGAAGAGACTGATTCTCTGCTGACGTGAAGCCAGATTCTCTGCTATGGGACCTCTGTCCAATTGATATTGGTTCATTTTTATTTTTTTAATTTTTATTTTAATTCATTTCCCTATCCACATTTGTTTGCAGGGGATTTACCTACATGTTGCTGCCTTTTGCAGCCCTCTAGCTCTTTCCTGGGCTGTTTTACAGCCTTTTTAGTGCCCAAAAGTTCGGGTCCCCATTGACTTCAATGGGGTTCGGGTTCAGGACGAAGTTCGGATTGGGTTCGGATCCCGAACCCGAACATTTCCGGGAAGTTTGGCCGAACTTCTCGAACCCGAACATCCAGGTGTTCGCTCAACTCTACTTATAAGTTCTATGGTCAAATCCAGATTACCCGAACCCCCACCCACTAAAAAGTGGCAGTAAATAAAAGGTAAAATCTATTACTGGGGGCCCTATTAGACTGATTCTTGGACAGGACATGCACCGATCGGCGATAAACAAGGCTGATACAGATCAAATGGTGGAGAAAGATCTGCTACTGCAGTTTTTCTTCCACCATTCATTTCTAAAGACTATCAGCAGTAAATCTTGATTACACAAGGAGATGCGATGCTGATAATTGTGTATCTTTCATTCTGAATGAAAGATGCAAACCAGCTGACAAAAGTTCATTTTTTGGCTGATACATGGCACAATTATGTGGTCAATTATTGGGAATCACACATCCTCCAAACATTTGATCCCAATAATTGGCCTGAAAATTGCCCAGTCTCTTTAGATGGCAGACTGATGATTACTCCCACTATGCAGTCCATACCTTCTAAAAAGTTTGAAGGGATCACCTATGCTTCTTAACTAATTTTTCCATTTGCTGGTTGCCACTTGGAGGACACCTCACCACTGTGGCCAGTCATTGACTGTAGAGGCACATGTGACCCCCACCCATTCCAGATGTTGACAAGTAAGGATCGGAGCGCAGTGGACCAAAGATGCTGGAACCAAGCAGTTAGGAAGCAATTATACACGCTTCCCTACATATGTCTGCAGAGGGGAGGGGATGGGGGGTTGGCGCTACCTAAAAGTGTTTCAAAGCTGAAAAACCCCTTTAAAGAAACATTTTTACAACTTTAATCTCACTAATTCTCCATTTCTCCTTCATGGTGTGCTTACTCTACATCTATTCTGTATAGGTACAGTAATGCTTCAATTCTTTTTGTCATAGTATCTAAAAGTCTATAAACCGGTGTGACCTTTTATGGCAAATTTATTATATTGAGACATAATCTGCCTATGATCTATGTGGTGGTATAGCTTCCACTTTCTGACGCATAGAGCATCAAAAATGCAACTAATGTATTAATAGGCTTAAATCTCTTAATAATTAAGGCTCATCTCACTCCAGGGAAAAGTAGATTGAGACTGGTGTATGAAACTGATAAATACTCTCCTCCTTGTGCAATCAAAACAATATGCAAGGTCTAATATGGATATTTTATTTATTAATATTTTTATTATATTATAACTACTATTATTATCATTATTATTTTAGTTGTTATCAGATTAATGGTGACATATCAGACATAATCAGTACCTCAATCTGAGTACAAAAAAGAATAAGAAAAATATATTTCTCTCGGAGGTACTCAGAATTGTCTAGGTTCTTTTTTTTAATAATTGCTAGTTCATTAATGATTTTGCAAGCAACTTAATGAAGAATTTTGCACAATGAAATGTCATTCAGTGATAAGGAACTATCACCTTTTTGATGTTATTTTTCCATTTAAACAAGGGGCTTATCATATTAAATTAAGGGCACTCTACTGCAGCAGCAGATTTTTCTCAATGTCTGCTATAATTCAATGACAACAAATGCACTTCACTGAACAGCTCACCTAATATGTTTAAAGCTGGCCTTGAAACATAATGAGCCATGTCAGTGCCTCAGATCTCATATACACAATGGACTAGAGCCACTTAACTCTAATACATCAGTTATTTTCCAATGCACTTGGCACCACTTAAACATACCTGACTTTTTACTATAGCAACATTTTTTAAACCATTAAATCTAGTTTTATATATGAAGCATAGCTTTATTCCAAAGTTCATTATGATTATTTATTCACCCTGTTCAATTAGCTTGGAACTAAAAAGCTTGTTGAATGATACATTTAAAATGTATGATTAATAAAAATTTCCACGTTGGACAATGACTTTTTGTTAAATGATAATAAGCTCATCACGATACTTGGATTAGCAAAGAACAGCTAAAATCAGGCAGCAAATGTTCAATTACACTAAAACAGAACCATAGGGGAAACTAAGCATTATGCAACTCCCACTGAAATCGTATAATGCTCAACCTCTTGGGGTTCTCCAGAGCTCTGGATAATAGATGAGGTTTTGAAATGGTGTAGGTTGGTAAAGGTATTTTCCCATGGTTTAATATTTAATTTCTCAGATAGATCAGGCAAAACATATGTTTTTATGTTTAAAAACGTATTTATTGTTATAATAGCAAAAAGAAGAGAAATTCACAAAGCATATGTGTGAATACATAAGAAATGAACATAGGCGTCCAATATTAGTGGATAACAACAAATATAGTTTGAAGAGAACATAACCTACATTAGAGTTACCTGAATAATGCAGTATGAAAAGAAAAAGGCTCACCTCTCGTGACTCTCCCGGTCAGAAAATGAAAGGGGAAAGGAGAAGGGGGAAAGATAGCAGCCAAGTCTTCTATGGACTAATGCATGGGCGTAGCTATAGGGGGTGCAGAGGTAGCAGTCGCTACCAGGCCCAGGGGCCTGAGGGGGCCCAAAGACCCTTGTGCCACATAAGAAGACACACAACGCACTGAGGGAAGGGGGGCCCAAGCTGAACTCTTGCACCAGGGCCCATGAGCCGTTAGCTACGCCCCTGGTAATGTAGATATTCAGAGAGATAGGAAATACTGCAAGTTGGGAGAATTGGCACATTTTAACCATGGATTCCATATTTTTGCACATGATTCCATGGAATCATTTAACGTGGCATTACGTATCTCATATAATCTGATGAGATTAACCCTATGGATAACTGCCGAGACAGAAAGTGAGGGAGATCTCCACCTGGACCCAATATTAATCCTCGTGGACATAGAAGCTTATATGCAGTGTTATTAAATGTCGGTGGTTTAGGCCCCAGCAAATACACAGGTGTAGACAAGGGAAAATCTCTCCCAAACACTTCAAATAATAATATTTTGATGTTGGCCCAGAACCTTCTCACTATGAAACAGGTCCACCAGACATGGAGGGTGTTACCAATTTCTTGGCAACACCTAAAACATAAAGGGGAAACCATTGGATAAATAAGGTATAATCTAGAAGGCACCATATAAACTCATTGAAGTATCTTTAGACAGGTCTCCAATAAGGTTACCTGCCAGGTCCCTTTGCTGGTTGCTGTGTAACAGTCATGCCATTGCTCCAGTGTGAGAGTCTTTCCAAAATCCACCTACCAACCAAGCATAAAGACCAACTTGGTATCAGAAAGTGTCAAGTTTAAAATATAATAAAGAAGGGAGTGAATCCTCCTCTCCGAAGCGCTATATTTGCAGAGTCGTTCAGTATTCTATTAAGCCATTCATTAGGATCAGGGAGGTTAAGAAGTAGAATACTTGGGTAACGCTAAAGAGTTTAGTGGTTGAGGGTGAAAAAGTAGAAAGAAAGTATGTTCTGGATATGAGTTTAGAATTATGCAAGAAGTCACCAACATGGAGTCATTGGGCATGTTCCCACCAAACAAAATTAGTGATTACCCAGTGGAGAAAAGGAGGTTTCTAAATATAGGAAGCATTGGTGAGATCAGGCTTTGTAATTTGAATTTAAAGCAGACTTCCCTCCAAAGTTGAAAGATAAGATAGGGGATTTTTGCTACGGGGTAAACTACCCCTAATGAAGTATCAGGCAACCAAATTAAAGCTGACAATGGCATAAATAAATCAGATTCAAGTATAACTCATTGCGGAGGATTAGGGAGTGCATGGAATGATAGTAATTGAGATAACCTAGCTGCTAAACAATATTTACAGTGTGGCAAAAAAGTATTGTGTAAGTTGTCCCACTTAAAAATACGAGAGAGGCCTGTAATTTTTACAAGTACACTTCAACTATGAGAGACAGAATGGGGGGAAAGAATATAGGAAATCACATTGTAGGATTTCTAATGAATTAATTGGTAAATTCCTCAGTAAAATATGTATTTGGTCACTTACAATCAAGCAAGATTTCTGGCTCTCACAGACCTGTAACTTCTTCTTTAAGAGGCTCCTCTGTCCTCCACTTGTTACCTGTATTAATGGCACCTGTTTGAACTTTTTGTCAGTATAAAAGACACCTCTCCACAACCTCAAACAGTCACACTCCAAACTCTACTATGGCCAAGACCAAAGAGCTGTCAAAGGACACCAGAAACAGAATTGTAGACCTGCACCAGGCTGGGAAGACTGAATCTGCAATAGGCAAGCAGCTTGGTGTGAAGAAATCAACTGTGGGAGCAATTATTAGAAAATGGAAGACATACAATACCACTGATAATCTCCCTTGATTTGGGGCTCCACGCAAGATCTCACTCCGTGGGGTCAAAATGATCACAAGAACAGTGAGCAAAAATCCCAGAACCACACGGGGGGACCTAGTGAATGACCTGCAGAGAGATGGGACCAAAGTAACAAAGGCTACAATCAGTAACACACTACGATGACAGAGGCTCAAATCCTGCAGTGCCAGACGTGTCCCCCTGCTTAAGCCAGGACGTGTCTGGGCCCATCTGAAGTTTGCTTGAGAGCATTTGGATGATCCAGAAGAGGATTGGGAGAATGTCGTATGGTCAGATGAAACCAAAGTAGAACTTTTTGGTAAAAACTCAACTCGTCGTGTTGGGAGGAGAAAGAATGCTGAGTTGCATCCAAAGAACACCTTACCTACTGTGAAGCATGGGGGGTGGAAACATTATGCTTTGGGGCTGTTTTTATGCAAAGGGACCAGGACGACTGATCCGTGTAAAGGAAAGAATGAAGGGGGCCATGTATCGTGAGATTTTGAGTGAAAACCTCCTTCCATCAGCAAGGGCATTGAAGATGAAATGTGGCTGGGTCTTTCAGTATGACAATGATCCCAAACACACCGCCCGGGCGTTGAAGGAGTGGCTTCGTAAGAAGCATTTCAAGGTCCTGGAGTGGCCTAGGCAGTCTCCAGATCTCAACCCTATAGAAAACCTTTGGAGGGATTTGAAAGTCCGTGTTACCCAGCGACAGCCCCAAAACATCACTGCTCTAGAGGAGATCTGCATAGAGGAATGGGCCAAAATACCAGCAACAGTGTGTGAAAACCTTGGGAAGACTTGCAGAAAACTTTCTACCTTTGTCATTGCCAACAAAGGGTATATAACAAAGTATTTAGATGAACTTTTGTTATTGACCAAATACTTATTTTCCACCATAATTTGCAAATAAATTCTTCAGAGCTGAAGCCGTAACTGGCACAGGAAGAGAGCAAAAATAATACAGTATAGTGGTAAGGTAACAATTTTGATGTGTGTATTCTGCCTGTCCACAAGAGAGTGGGGACATTCCAGGTAAGCAATTCCTAGCAGAGTTTAGTGATGAGATGGGCATAATTCCACTTTAAAATATACCTTTTTAAACTACAACAATTATGTTTGTGTTTATTGCTGTTACACTCTTATTACCCCCACTCCAAGTGTTCTTTTGATTCCTTATCAGAACCAAGTGTGATCAGTACTTCCAATGTAATGCTTGCACAAAATCAAGAATTACCCCTTCCCCAAGCTGTATACAAGAGGATCAAGGAGGTGGGACTGTGCTAATTGACACATGTGACCACCGGTATTGGACACATTAGGTGGGCAGACTGAGAGCTGGTGCCATAACAAGTACATAACAGCAATTTCTAGACACAAGAGCGTTTTGTTAAGTGATTCAAATTTTTTAAAATTGCTGATGAAAAATAGTAGCATAATATTTATTATGGGATAACTTCTTTAACTCAGAATTTTTTACCTGGATTATATGAAAATTGGATAACTGTAGCAGACAAGTTTTCCTTCGATGCTAATACGAAATAAGCACAGAAATAAATAGCTTATGTAAAATTGTCTTTATATTTCAAATCCCATTGTATATATATAGGAAAAGCTTCCCCTAGAGACTTATAGCCAATTCCATTAGACTTACGGTGGATTTTGACAAGCAGCAGATTGCCAGAAAGGAAGTGCTCCTTCCCGACAGTCGGCGGTTCATTAAGTGGTGGTGAAGCACTGAATTTATATGCTATCACCTCCACAGTATGAGAACGAGGGTTTGTTATTGCGATCGCTCATCCTCATACAGCTGCATTGTTTACACCACACGATCTGCTGCCCAGAAATGATAATTTATGTGCCTACACGAACAACAGTTTCACCCGATAAACAAGAATTTTGCTAGTTCATCGGGTGACCTTATGCACCTTTAGATGGGTAGATTGTTGGGAACGAACATTCGTTCCTGATAATCTGCCTGTCTAAATCCACCTTTACACCAGTAGACTTGCACCAGTCACCTTTGTCAGTAGGTGCTTGAACATGTATCTGGTAAGTAGGAATAAATGGTCACTATCTCAATCTCCTATCGTACATATAATATACAATTTAAAGAACAATTACAAGAACAAAATATAATGAACAAGAACTAAACTACAAACCATCCGTCATTTTTATTAAAGGGGTAAGCTGAACACTCTCCCCGAAAGTCCTATAGAGAATAAATGAAGCGGCATGGCACATGCTCGACCTGCTGCTCCATCAGGACAGGGATCCCCAGCGGTCGAACCCCCAGTGACCAGTTAGTTATTCCTATCTTGGCATAACCTTTATAAGAACTATCATTTATATAACACCTTATAGGTAGCTTCCCCTGTATCTAAATGTATTATTAGCTTACACTTGTATTACTTCTTGACTATTTGATGCTGCTTGCAACTGACTGCCGTTACTCTTCTGTCTTCTGTGAAGTCTATTAATACATGTTCAGCTACTTAATGTTATAAATACTGGATTACATATACAATAAATGTTTGTCATATGATTTTTTTGCTTGAAGGTAAGAATTATGCATGACCTACCACTCCGCTAATTTTAATTAATAGCTTGGGAATTTTTTCCTTCCTTCTCATATCTGTTCTTAGGTAATTATTTGTAAAGCGAATTGCTACGGTAACCATTAATATATTTTCAAGTAATTAACATGTCATATCTGTAGACTACACAATCTTTTACCAAAATGGATAACATTCGATTTCTCACCGAGCAATGGATTACAGATGCATTTGGAACCATACTCTGTTGTTACTCACCGAATGCCAACCCGCCTTCCTTTTATGACTAGGAATGTGATTGATTCAACTGTGTTCCATTGAGAGAGGACTGTGAAAACGTGATAACTACTGCATTGCTGCATGCACTGAATGGAATAACAAAATCATACATCAGAACAGGGTCAGATATGGACCATAGGCTGGTTCATGACTAGTATGACCTATGCTGGCAAAATAGACCAACTTGAAAACGGCTGAAGAGCAATTCCAGACATAGTCTGCATAGTGGTGCTGTTTTTGAAAATAACATAACATTTCTGATCTCTGAAAACCCTTTAAATACCTATAGCCATTGCTAAGGTTTATATGATAACACGTAAGATGTACGTTGTTCTTTACCCCTCCTCTTGGTTTAGCATATCCTGAGATTATCAACTTTAAAAAATGAATATCAATTTTGGGATACTCTGTTGGGACATGTTTATGTTATATGTCTCTATATGTGGCTGTAATATATATCAAGTGACTGTAATGTAAACCACAGTCTGTTGAGTGTGTTGCTAACATGTCAGGCAAGCTATCATTAGTGGCAGATTTATCACTGCGATACAATAATATACAGGGTATAGAGTTCCCTGAGCTGGTAACCACACCAGCATGCAGTGAGAATTATCAGTGGAGTGTTTTATTTTTTGGGGGGTCTCATTACCTCTTCAACTATCACGCTCTACAGACTGTGAAGAGGTCAGCAATCCTTATGTACCTCTCACTAACCTGTATGCACCCTTTAGCCTGATAAGTTTTATTTACGATCAGGCTTTTAATAGGGGAACAAATAAATAAAACTTTATGTTTTATTTTAGCATTCCACTCAGACTTAGTTTGTCAATAAGAGTAAGAGCCCTGCTCACAAGAGCTTACAATGTATCAACAATGAGTCTGTTGGGTCTTTTTTCCACCTCCTCTTAGCACAGTGCAGTAAATATTTTTTAAAACCATAGTCATATCACTCATTCATGCTTTGTTGACCATGAACGTTTTTATTTTTTTTCAATAAAGAGAGGCTATAAGCCTGTGCCAAAAATGTATGGCACTGACTCATCTCCGAGGGAACTAAAGGGGATAAAAAGATAAAGCATGTTAGTTTTAACATACCTGATCGCTTTTCTCCTTTTTTGCCCTCAGGAGTTGGAGGCACCCATATACATTATGCAGTTGACCAATCCTGTTTAAACCCACAAAGTATTGTGTAATATATGAAGGCAAATAAAGCTGTATTTAATTTATGTTGGATGAACCTGCCAATTTTGGTGGGATGAGCTGACCGTATAATGTGTGGGGACCTTCTGACTCTCCCCATATGGCACATGTTGTGGGAGAGAAGGGTCAAGCATTTTGGATTTCATCTTGCCCAATACTTTTATTCTTGGGTAGATAAGCTGAGGTGTCTGGCAGCAGCTTTCACCCCTCTCCCATTCACAACACATGCATGCATGGCTGAGCTGAACCTTGTTGTGTCGGTGAGAATCAGAAATAATAGCCATGGCCAAAAGAGCATTCTGTATATGGCTGGCTTTAGTCTAGGACACCGTAGACAATAGTTCTAATAGCTGCCTATGATACGTGAAAATACTACATTCTACCCATATAGAAAATGAAATCCCTAGAGAAATTGTGAAGAATTAGTTTATAACCATAGTGCGAGAAACATGTAGTTATTACAGGTATATTATCTGGAGCACAAGCAAAGCTTTGGAATGCCTTATTACAGACGATAATTCATAGATTAAATGAGAAATGTTACACAAACAAAGGAATATTAGCTTTACGGCAGTTACATATAATTCAGTGCCACTTTCCAGCTGCTGCCTTATGCTGCATTTATTTGTTCATAAATAGCATTAACATTCTCCATACAGAAGCACATCATTATCAAGTCGCTCTTAAATTGTTTGCACAGTTCAATAGGCTATATAACAAGCAAATAAATAGAAGGGGTACACAAAGGCTGAAGATGCTCTGCCTTTACCAGATCTCATCTCCATTCTATGTTCATTTATGGAACAATTGATTTTACATGACTGAAGAATTTTTGCTCCAAAATCAATGGCAAAGTAAAGACAATTGATTAAAAATGATGTTTACAAATCTAGTGACTTTGGTAGAAACAATAAAGACATTGCTTAGGCATTCGGAATACAAAATAGCAGTAAGAGACTAGAGCTCTAGAACTACCAGGCCTGGCCGTAGCTTTTAATGGACTAAATCAATACAGAAATACATATCTGTGTTTACCTAGTTGGAGGCATTTTTTATTTCTTTTTTCGCATTCATATGGGGCTGAGCCTCGTCATAAATTGCATGCCTCCTCCAGCAACTCAGGCCCTATCAAGGCCAGAAAGAACACACACCAATCTTGATAAATCAGGGCCACAGACTTTAACCAAGGTATCAGTGCTGCATAATAACAGCTCTAACCCTTGAGCTACCATTTACTTTCTTGGTATTTTTAAAATATTGTTTAACAGAGGAAAAGTTTTTAATAAGAAAAATAATTTATACATTTATTTAGTGATTTTAAATATTTTCTAGCAATTTAAACCAATGGTCTAGGAGGCACATTTGCCACAGTTAAATGTGTGGCAATTGTGTTTTCTCACTGATGGTTTAGTTTCTTGTAGTTTACTACATTGGAAACCAGCACTACTTGCATTGACTTCCAGCTGGATTGTAGTGTTTCATGTCTACTCTATACAGTATACAACAATCTAAACAGACAGAACAATATTCTGAGTCTTTGATAAGGGGGATTTTTTATAATTCATTATGTTTGTACAGACAAACAACCCACAAGCAGGTCCGACAGCCACCTTAAAAAAATTATAGTAACAAGGAGCCTCTCATTTCTTTAGATATGTGTAAATCCCTGGACTGTGTGTATATTTCTTCCTAAGAAATAGTCATTTATTTGAATGTCATGTGAGAAAGCATTTGAGGAAAGAATTTTGAAATAAAGAATACAAAAGATGTATCTGGAAGATGTGTTGGGGGTGACGTGGTTTAAGGGCTAATCAGTGGAGAAAAATTACTTAAGAAAAAGCTTCTTATTATACTCTTTTGAACATTTACCTTTGATTTTCAGTAGATATTTCATTGCAATAAATAATATTCCTCTACAGAAATGGAATAACAGCAATCAAATAATAAAAGAAAAAACACAACAACTAATGCAAGCCCTCAAGCAACAAAGTACTTGTATAAAATGGGAATCAAAATTCATTTATGGATTATAATAAAAACTGCAAGGGAGCTATACAGCAGGTGAGAAGCCAGCAGCATATGAGTATTTAAACTCTACTAAACTGCAGGGGCTTCAAAAGCAAATGAAAAATAATTACAGATACAAAATAATACAACACAGAAAGAAATAGGCACAAAGGAGCCCGATGGAGGTCAGCTTATGAAGTTAATAGACATAAAATATACCCGTGGAAAAACTACAGATAGCTGATTTAATTATGCATTTATGTTCTACTAATTCATTAATATCTTTATTGTAACAGTACAATTTATGGATTAAAAGACCTGTGACCCCAAATGATACATCACTTCTGAAGCCAATCATTGGGTTCAGCACGACAGATGGCCATGGACAAGCCATGGACCAGCAAACAAGCCATGGACCAGAGGATGGAAGAACAGGAGACAGTGTGCAGGACCAGAGCAGAAAAATATCATGACTCTTTTAGAGGCAATGCAGACTTGGGCTTTCACTTTATATTCCAGGAAAACCTCTAAAATGAATTAGTCTTCATTCAATAGCTATCATGAGCTGAGATAATGAGGCATTCTGAAGCCTGCTGCTGTTGTGCTATTTACTCATTTCTACCTGTTACAACCCCAAAATAGTAGTAATATGAGTGGTATAAATAATAGAAGCAGTAATAGTAGATCACTGCTCTCAGATTGGATCCCGAAACAAGTGGTAGTGAAGTGGCAGGGATTAGAGTCTTATTCTTGCTATATGCATTGGATTAAAGTTGGACGAACCAACCAGCTAAATTTGGTGGGACTGGCCAACCATTTAATGTGTATGGGAGTGGTAAGCATTTGTCTGGAAGATATCTAGTGTATGACCAGCATTACCCTGTTTGGAAGGCAGGAGACGATTGGATTAAAAAGAGTATATGGATTCAGCTTGATATTTCAAAGAAGACCAAGACATAATTGTCTCAATCTCATGCAGCAGTATGTTCACAGTTCATTTATAAAGGTAAATATGCTTAAATGGCACAGGATTTCATAGTATGAACTAGCTATGATTTATTTATTTGGCCTAATGAGCCCCCAAAAAAATAGTTATTTATATGTGTAAAACACTTATAAATCCTAAGACCTATGGGTTGTAAGAAGAAATTACAGAAGAGGGCTTGAGCCAAAATCACCACTTGGAATGATAAAGTGGTACATAATATTCATGTTGGGGGACAGTCTCATGTTTTAGGTTCTGAGATCTTTGTCAGTGTCAGCCTTCAGTAAGATTGCTATAGCAAGCCTTCAACACATTCAGTGTCTGCATGTGGAATCTTCCATGGCGAAATAGATAGTACGATACTACATGTGTCTGTGAATACAGCAATATAGTGGGTGAATGAATGGGATGTGCACCTCAGGTTTACATGCTAGCTAGGACATTACTGCTGAAATACTGACAGGACATCAGAAAGTTTTAACTTAGTAGTGCTCACATTTATTTCACTCAGGAATCTTAGTAGACTTAATAAAAGTTAAGTTTTATTATCTGGGATAAGAGAGGTCATTAGCCTTGACAGGCTTGAATTGTTTGTTTATAGTAAACCCTTCGCAGATAGGGTCTTGTTATTTAGTTAATATTCATATGGACTACTGATTTATGCCAAACATATGAAGACAGTTAGATATATACCGCAGATAGATACTTGAACATCAAATGGCTCTTAGCCCAGGCTGTATTTATAGCTTGTGCCGCCCTAGGCACAAAGTCAGAATATTCCCTATTCGGGCAAGGATGAGGGGAATGGTAGATGGGGTAGTGACTGTCTAGGGCACCACTGAAGAGAGGGGTGGGAACACGAACAGACTTGAAATTTAAAGTGACCTCATGTTGTACACAGGCCCAAATTGACAGGAGCAGGGGCCAATTCAAGTAGGTAGAACTAACACACTTAGATGCCAAATACCAAAGCGCAGCACAATATACTGGCCCAGTAGCAGCAAATACCACAATGCAGCATAATATACTGTCCCAGCAGAACCAAATATTATAGAGTAGCGCAATATTTGGTTCCTCCAATGCAAGTCTATGCAAATGCAACAGTGTTAACACACACAATTAGTGAGTTATCACATCTAGGTAACGTGTTATGACTGTGACTGTAAATAGAAATGCCAAGCACCACTAATACCCCTATTGTACTCCCAGTAACAGTGCTCATTTAGTGCCCCCAGTATTAATGTCCTCTATAGTGCCTCCAGCAATAATAACACCCCCTATTGTGCTCCCAGTAATAACACCCAAGTACAAAACATCACTGTGCTGCATCCAGGAACAAGTAAGTGCGATGATGTACCTAGTAGGCCTAAGTCCTATGATGGTGAACGGAGGGCAGGAACTATTGACTCCGGTGTCCTGCTGCTGTATTCAACTAACACTTAATGCTGGGAGCGCCAAATCATTATGTACCCAGCCAGTAGCTGGTGCCTTGGGGTGCCTTTTGCCTAATAATAAATATGGTCCTGCCCTCAACAAGTAAATGCTAGAGAAAATTGTGAAACATTTCCGTATCCAGCACCTGCAATGCAATCTAATTGCAGTAAAGAGGACAACATTCATTCCTCATTTTTTTAATGAAAATGTTGCTCCAATTGAAAAATTCAAGATGAATAAATCTTGCTGCACCTGCTAAGTGCAGTGAAACAAAGTGAGAAAAATACAAATAGTGTATGATTTCAAGAAATCGAATCCAAATAGAATTTATCAATGTCTAATCATTTGCATAGATGCCATGCTTTACTTAATGATGAATACTGCAGACGACTAGAACAGGTACGCCTCCCGGAAGCGTGACATCTAGGGTAATACTGATTTCTAATTGCACTTGTCTGATATTTCATTGTTTCTATTAAGAAAATAAAAGTATAAAATACTTTTTATAATTTATCTATAGGTTTAGGAATTCTCACTTAATTTCAATAACCATTGACTTCATTTGACATCATGTTTGGCAGTTTAAGAATTCTTCTTGAAATAATCTGACAAACTCTTCTGGTTATAATATATTTATGGGCATGCAAGATATTCAATATATTTAGGCTAGTTTCACATCTGCGGGACAGCTCTCTGGTAGGCTTTTCCGGAAGAGAACATCCTGCTGGAGTTCTCTGGATCCAGCATGCTGGATAGTGCTGTCTGCCAGCCATACCCCACAGTGGAGATCCAGCCACCCCCTGTAAAAATGCACTCACTGTGCTACGGATGTGAAAGTAAACTTAGGAAGATTTTTATAATTAGGAACTTTCACCACAAATAATAAACTAAGTCTACACAGGGGAATATAGATTGATAGCTTCTACTGTCCCTCAAGAGACACAGAATGTTTTAGGATCGTTTTACATCCAATTTGCTCTGATGAAATATTGGGTCACTTCTGTACAACAGGAACAATTACAATGTTATAGTATATTAAAGAACTGTTAAGCTAAGCAATTTCCTAATATAAAGTATAAATATTGTATTATTGTAATTATTCCCTACTGTATCCTTCATTTTCCCAAATGAGTATTTTTTCTCTATTACAGTGATGCTAACAGAATTGTCTGTATAGAGAAAGACTTAAAAACCCAAGTTTTGCCGGGGAGTTTAAATTCATCACCAGGATGTGATATGACTAGTGAGCAGGAGCCATTACAGTAAAAGTATCATAGAGCATACAAGTTTGCCCTTGTAATTATAGCCCTTTAGCCTCCCAGATGAATAACCACCTAGTCAAGCTATTAACCAGGCAGAAGCCTACAATGGTTCAGGGTATGCTGTTTTGCTGGTCAATATAAATGGATAAATGAATGTGATTTTACCATATCTTTACACTGGTAACACATATCTATGTATAGGTGTTACTAGTGCTTACAGATAGCTGAAGAAAGAAAACGTCTGCCATAATCTACTGCTTGATAGTAGTTTACTGGCAATTTTTTATATATAGATATAGAAGTTTAGGGAGGCAAAGCAGGAAAACTTTTGCAGAATTTTGATCTGCATTACTGACATCAGACTATTATTTATTTTGCTTTTTATGATTTATCTACAATCATCTTTTCTAATTATAATACAGACATTGGGTGCTGCTTTGACAAGAAGAGCAAATTGATTATATAGAATCAAAATTCAACCCGAATTTTTGCAAAAATTCTGATTCTATAGAATCAGAATCTTAGGTGAATTGAGTCAGGAGGCTTTTTGTAGAGACTAAATAGAGACTCTCCCAACCAATCAAAGCACTTCTGATTCAGCTACAACAAATTTTGACCCAAACTGAATCACACGGCTGTTTCAGACAAATCAGACCCAAAACTAATTTTAATTTGCTCATGTGCTGCTATTTTAGTTTGGACTAGCTCCACAGAAAAACAGTTGATCAGCTAAGCTTCTTGCTCTAGTTCTCTCCTAGTCAGTGTAAACAGGGAAATGGCCTCACCAACGGTGAGCCGTGGTGGTCAGTGATCGGCTACAGCCAACACATTTCCCTGCAGCAGGAAGTAGAGAATAGAGGGGGGACTGGGCCACCTCAGATCCAGGAGCTATGAGGTGACCACATATTTTAGCAATTTATTTACTCCAGGCTCAGCCATTTTACACATTATTTTAACAGTTTTTATGGATTACAAATCACATCCATACAATGAACAGATGTTTCAAGCCATTGTCAGTCTTCACATTCCATTATCTGCAAAATCAAGTGTTAACGGATGTCTCTGCATCATGGAACTGTAGCTAGGCAACTGTTAGAATTCTAACATTTGTCCAATCCCTGGTGTGGACAAAAGGACATATTACATGTAACTCAATAACCTATGGCATCCTGTCCTTCAAGACCCTTGTATTTCACTTACTGAGGTCACTAATCTCTATCTGCACAGCTACACTCTTGTTAGACCAATGCAATCTTTTATTGCGGTATCGTTCAACTTTGACAGCAACCTCTCGAAAGTAAATGAGATAAAAAGAAACAGGGAATTGGCAGGTGAGGCCAAGAATAAAAAGCTATGTGCGTGCTGTAACTAGTGTGGCAGTAAATGATTTATGGTTTTTGCCCAACATTGTTTCTCTTGTTCTATTCATACATAGCAATTTCATGCTACTAGAGCTCACCACAATGATTTGGTAAATAATCAAAATTACATCCTTATAGTGGCCACCCAGGGAAAAGAGCTTCTAAAAGAGAATGTCTGTCTACGCTGCATGTGCAAAGAGTCACAATGGGAATTATTTACAGATAACTCCAACAGAATGCATTGCTTGCAAATATGCTGCATATATAGAGCTTTTTCTTAGTTACAGTATTTACTGTATTATCTTTATTTATATTATATTCTTTTACATATATTATTTATATTATATTCTTTTACATAAGTGTGCATAGGAGATGCTTATGCCTTATAATATATTCAAGATCTGGGGTAGAAATGCTTTTGTGTTTTTCACATAGTAAGCATCCATGAACAAGAAATGGCAAAGTATGTAGGGCTCTATGGAATGACTTACATGATGACACCTCTATTGTTTACTTGATAAAGATAGATAAATATGCAGAGGAGCAGTGCACTGATCAGTGTAAAGGTGGATTTAAATGGCCCAATGTTCAGGCCAATTAACAGAATGAACGTTCCTACGAACACTCGTTCCTAATAATCTGCCCATCTAAAGGTGCTATAGATCACCCCATGAACGAGTGAAGCACTTATTTATCAGGTGAAATGATCGGAGATGCCGACACCTCACTCATTGTTCCTATGCAGCAGATGCGGTCTTAAAACACTCTGCAGCCCAGGAGCAATGATTTTGTATGGGGACGAGCAATACCAGAAGTGGGGGGGATCACTGCATGAAAATGGGACAACATAGCACATGTGTAGAGCTATGATTCAGTCACCGCCGCTAACTCCTGGTCTGATTGATGGTCTGACGGACCATGTTAAGTGAGATTCTGCTTTGATAAAAGTCTAGACAGACAGGAAGTTACAGCCCAGGACAGGAAGTTGAAAACATGAAGTGAACTAAAAAGCTACATCCAGAAAATCATCCACCCATTTCTAATTGATAAAATACATAGAATATTCATATTTAGGCTTTTAATATGTGAGTATAAAACAAAACTGATGAAAGTGTCCCTTTTAAGCAGTGATCCTGACATAGATTCCCTTAAGTAAAACGTGTTTGATGTAGGGTCAATAAGTTAATGTCTCATATTTGATTTGTGCAAGACTGAACATAGCAATGACACACTCATAAACCTCTTAGCTCCACTTCTCAGAATCAAAAAAGAAATCCCAAGTTTCTAAAATAGTAATCTGTCCAATTATGTGAGAATGACCAGACGTAACATTGCTATAAAGGTCTTAATGAGATGATAAGATTAAAGGGAATCTGGCCGCCTATAAACAGCCCCAAACTATAGTAAACACTGCATAGTGTAATGATTACTGTTTCTGATTATGTAATGTATATATTCGTACTCAACCCCATTTCTCAACAGTAGGAGAATATAAGTGAATATAAATATACAAAGTACGGGAGTTGTGCAGTTTCATGATACTGATACCTATCCTCAGGGTAGGTCATAAATATCAGATCAGTGGTCCAACTCCTGGGACACCTCCAATGATCAGTAGTTTGAATAGGCCATGGCACTCATGCTTGTACCATTTACTTGAAGGAGAGAGGAAGCTGCAATTACCCTGAACTGCTGCTACAAAGTACACAGCGTGTGGATGAACACTGAAGAGGATGCAGCACTCATTCAACTACCTTGTTGGCAAGGTGCCAGGAATTAGACCCTTACTAATCTGATATTGATGGCCTATTCTAAGGATAGGTCATCAATATCATGAAACTGGGAAACCCCTTTAAACTATGTAATGTTTACCGTAGTTTGGAGGCTGTGTAGGCGCTGACAGATTCCCTTTACAGGTGACCTACAGTAAACTACACCAGTGTATTTTGGAAAAATGCCACATTGTTTGCAGTGTTTTTCCTGTTGCTAGATTTAAGTCATCAGGGAAATAAAGAACGTAATATAAACAGTGGGTCAGTGGCTTTTTTTTTTTAAATGCTGAAGTGTAGCTTTTCTTCATAATTTTCTCATAGGCTTTTCTATACGAATGGAGAAACACATAAAAAAGTGACTCTGCAGCCACAAGCTAAGAACTTTAGGTCAGTCACGCACAAAGCAAAGCTGAAGGAAATGTGGCTATAAAAGTAATGCCCTGGAACGGTGGAATCTAGATGTCTAAAAATTCCCTGGGCTCTGCTAGACCTAGCATCCTGGTACTCTACAATGGAATGGGAAAGTCAGGTAGAAATCTTTCGTTCCCTTGGGCAACCTAATTGCAAATAATCTTCCATAGAAACTGTCCATTGTGCACGCCAGTGAAATATACATGTTCCTCTGGGTCTCTTACCAAATAAAGACAACCAAGGTCGCCTACAAGCAAACGAATGGTCCATTTACAGCATCATCTGATACTGAAATCTTCTAGTAGTAAAAACGCATTCAGAAATCCTTCTATTAAAGATTAATAAAGCCATCTGGGATTGATACCTTATTGCTTAAAAGTCGTTTGATCACTTTCCTTACCTCCTTGTCAGTAATGAGCTGGTCTAATTTCATCCTTGCTGCTTTCTTAATGCTAGTTAGATCACAGATGCCTGTCTACTTGTTAATTTCAAATCGCAAGGAACGAAGTTCCTTTGAATTGCAAGTAGAGCCATAATGAGCTGTGTAATAGTGGACAAAATCCTGCACATCTCTGGGGGATTTTGTGTGGGAGAGCAAAAAGCTCTAATTTTTCTCCAATACAGTGGCGTCGCTACAGGGGGGCAATTGCCCCCCCAGGTCATTCATTGCCCCCCCGCTGATTCGCTAATCGCTGCTGCACTGCTGCTGCACTGCTGCTGCGCCGGCCGCCCGCACCACTGACTGACTGACTGACAGAGAACACACAGATAGATACATACAGTCAGTCCGTCGTCTGAGAGTCATATGACAGATGTGGTGGTGCCGTGGTGGGGGCGGCGTTCGGACCCAGCTGACTCGTGCAGGGCGGGCGCAGGCTGGGAGTGTGGCAGCCGCAGAGACGAGTTGATGACTTGACGTCACGGTCGTCAACACGTAAAGCTGCGCTGCTGCGTGCCTGCCCGACCGCGCAAACTGACTTTGCAAAGCTGCCGCCTGCCAGTGAGTGCCTTGCCTTCATGTTCTGAGTTCTCTCTGCTCCTGCTATTGCAAAAAAGTTTTTAAAAAAGTATGTACCCCTATACCCCCACTACCTAGTACCTCGCCTCATGGCCTGCCCTCCCTCCTGCTTGGTTTGTGCCCAGCCCCTCCTCAACCTGTCCCTGATGATACGGTTACCCCTATAACTTAGGGTATAATTGGTACATTATACAGGGGTAATATAACTAAGGACCCCTGTATAATGTCCCCTGATAGCACTGAGTCCTCCTCAGTTATATTACCCTTGTATAATGTACCCTGATACCCCTTAGTTATAATATTACCCATAATGTCCCCTGATACCCCTCAGTTATATAACTGAGGGTAATCGGGATACATTATACAGGGGGTAATATAACCAAGGGGTATCAGGGTACATTATACAGGGGGTAATATAACTTATATTACCACCGTATAATGCCTGATAGGCATAGTTATATTACCCTTGTATAATTATGTACCCGGATACCCCTTAGTTATATGATCTCGGCGGGGTCATATAACTAAGGGGTATCAGGGTACATTATTATACAGGGGTAATATAACTCAGGAGGCCTATCGGGCATTATACGGTGGTAATATAGCTTACATTACCCCTGTATAATGTCCCATGATGTCCCTCCTCAGTTATATTAACCTTGTATAATTATGTACCGAGATACCCCTTAGTTATATGATCTCGGCGGGGTCATATAACTAAGGGGTATCAGGGTACATTATTATACAGGGGTATTATAACTCAGGAGGTCTATCAGGCATTATACGGTGTTAATATAGCTTACATTACCCCTGTATAATGTCCCATGATAGCCCTCCTCAGTTATATTACCCTTGTATAATGTACCCTGATACCCCTCAGTTATATTACCCCTGTGTAATGTACCCTGATACCCCTCAGTTATATTACCCTTGTATAATGTACCCTGATAACCCTCAGTTATATTACCCCTGTGTAATGTACCCTGATATCCCTTAGTTATATAATATAACTAAGGGGTATCAGGGTGCATTATACAGGGGTAACATAACTAAGGAGTGCTATCCTATCAGGGACGTAATACAGGGGTAATGTAAGCTATATTACCCCTTTATAATGTCTGATAGCCCTCCTCAGTTATATTACAACCAAAGTACCCTGATACCCCTCAATTATATTACTCCGGCGCCAGGGGCGTAGCTGCAGGGGAAGCGGCTGCTTTAGTATTTTTGAGTAGTATGATTAGCTGGTGAAAATTATTAGTGCCCCCCCATTTTTGACTGTGTATCTTCTGTGCCCCCCCTATATATTGATCCTAGAGTCGCCACTGCTCCAATAATCCAACAGCACAACTAGAATGAAATATATACATTGTAAGAAGCCTATTAGATGGCTGACAATATAACACCAGAGAAGAGTTTATTTGCATCAAGCTATTTTCTATGAGACGATCAAATGCTGAGGCTACCTGCACACTTTGCAGATTACATACAGGTTTTCCACAAAGTGTAATACAGTACCAGCAAAGTGAATGAGATTTGAAAATTCACAGGGAGTTATTCTGATTGCCTGATTGGAGTCGGGAAGGAATTTTTTCCCCCTTAAGTGGGGAATCTTGGCTGGTACCTTACAGTTTTTTTTTTTGCCTTCCTCTGGATCATCTTGCAGTATGACAGGCCGAACTGGATGGACAAATGTCTTTTTTCAGCCTTATATACTATGTTACTATGTTACTTTGCAAACTTCAATGGGGTTTGTTAACATAAACAAAAAATCTGCAAGAAAAAACATAAAAACTGCACAAAAATGCTCCAAAACCACAATAAAGTGTTTATGTGCATTTTATGGAGGTTTTATGTAGATTTCATGTGGATTTTCTGCATACAAATACAAAACATGTGCAGATAGCCTAATAGAAGAATGACAGCTGAAGTAAATCTGCTATTAATCTCCGAATAGAGATGAGCAAATCATTATTTTATTTTTTTAAACATGAAACTTTTTATTTATTTTCCATAAAAGATAAGATACATGTTACAAAGCTTTGATACAAATGTGAAATAAAAAAAGGGGGGGGGGGAGTCAAGTACATAAATGTGTGGATTAACACAAAAGTGTTGTGGTACAAGAGATAAATGCGAAATATGCATATTCGAAAGCAAATAAATTTTACAATTTGGCAATTTGAACCACATTTTTGAAAAAGTTTGGGTTGAAAAGAATTGTAATTCATTTTGGAAGAATCAATGGAGTTTGAGTTTTCTAGGCAATGGGGCCTTTGCAATTCAGGTCGAATTTATTCAAACCCAAATAAAATGACCGATTCAGCTGATTCAGCCCTGAATTGAATTTTAGGAAATTCAGCAAATATTTGCTAGCAGAATCTATTTCAGTTATTTCAATGTTGCCTTTATATCTAGCATCCATATTTCAATGTTTTGTTATATGTCGTCTATATGCTGCTTTTTATTTTTTTGTGTTTTTTGTGCAAGTTTTTTGTGTTTTTTAACAATTAAAAAAACTGTTTCTTAATCAAAATGATTGCTCATGAAGTCCGAAACCTACCAATTTTCTTCCATAAATTAAAGGGATTCTGAGGAACTTTTTGATGACCTATCATCAATTTAAGATTAGCAGTTGTGGGATGCTAGTAGCACTGACCACTACACGGTACATGAAGAAGTGTAATTCCCTGGTGCTGGGCCCTTCTGAAGACACATGAAGAACCCTGACAGTCTGATATTAGTGACCTATCCTAAGAGTACTTTAGGTCATCAATAAGTAAGACCTAGACAACCCCTTTTACCAATCTCCTCTAGTTGATGACATCTGACTACCAGCAGCTGAATCTCAAAATTAATAAGTAAAAAAAAAAATCCTTAACACAAATCATGAAGGGAAACTCCTTAGATTTATTGATACTTAAATTTCATGAGAAATATTGGAAATAGGGCTGCAGTAAACGATTATTTTAGTAATCGAGTATTCTATAAAAAATTTTTGACGATTAAGCGAGTAATCTAATAAGAAAAAATTAATTAATAGACTGTTTTCCTTTATAAAAACTCATAAGACCCCCTGCCATTAGTCCCCAACACCCTTTGTTCCCCACTGTGTGATCAGCCCAAGTGCATCAGTTCCCCCCAGTGCCATTAGATCCGTCCCTCCAGTGCCATCAGATCCACTATCCCCCAGTGCCATCAGCTTTCCCCCATGCCATCAGGTCCATTCCTGCAGTGCGATCAGCTCTCCCCCACCCCAGTGCTATTAGCTCTTCCCTGCCCCAGAGCCATCAGCTCCACTTCCCCAGTGCCATCAGCTCTCTACCGCCCCAGTGCCTTTAGCTCTCCCCACCCAGTGCCTTTAGCTCTACCCACCCAGTGCCATCAGCTCTCCCCTCTTGTACCATCATCTGTCCCCCCTTGTGCTATCAGCTCGACTCCCCCAGTGCCTTCAGTTCTCCCCACCCAGTGCCATCAGCTCTCCCCCACCCCAGTGCCTTCAGCTCTCCCCACCCAGTGCCATCAGCTCTCCCCCACCCCATGCCATTAGCTCTCTCCCACCCCAGTGCCATCAGTTCCACTCCCCCAGTGCCATCAGCTCTCCCCCACCCCAGTGCCATCAGCTCTCACCCACCCAGTGCCATCAGCTTTCCCCAATCAGTGCCATCAGCTCTTCCCCACCCCATAGCCATCATCTCTACTCCCCCAGTGCCATCATCTCTCCCCCCATGTGCCATCAACTCTCCCCCCTTGTGCCATCATCTGTCCCCCATTGTGCCATCAACTCCCCCGCTTGTGCCATCAGCTCCATTCCCCCAGGGCTTTCCATTCTCCCCACCCATTGCCCTAAGCTCTCCCCCACCCCTGTGCCTTCAGCTCTTCCCAGCCCCAGTGTAATCAGCTCCAGTCCCCCAGGGCCATCAGATCTCCCCACCCCAGTGCCATCAGCTCCACTCCCCCAGTGCGATCAGCTCTCCCCTACCCCATAGCCATCAGCTCTACTCCCCAGTGCCATCCTCTCTCCCCCTTATGCCATTATCTCTCCCCCATTGTGCCATTAGCTCTGCCCCATTGTGCTATCAGCTCTCCCCCCATTGTGCCATCAGCTCTCCCCCTTGTGCCATCATCTGTCCCCCCCTTGTGCCATCAGCTCCACTCCCCAGTGCCTTCAGTTCTCCCCACCTAGTGCAATCTGCTCTCCCTCACCCCAGTGCCTTCAGCTCTCCCCAGCCAGTGCCATCATCTCTCCCCCACCACAGTGCCATCAGCTCCATTCCCCCAGCACTATCAGCTCTCGTCCACCCCAGTGCCATCAGCTCTCCCCAACAAGTGTCATTAGCTTTCCCTCACCCCATAGCCATCAGCTCTACTCCCCCACTGCCATACTTCTCTTCCCCCTTGTGCCATCATCTCTCCCCCCATTGTGCCATTAGCTCTCCCCCATTGTGCCATCAGCTCTCCCCCCATTGTGCCATCAGCTCTCCCCCCACTGTGCCATCATCTCTCCCCCAATTGTGCCATCAGCTCTACCCCAATTGTGCCATCAGCTCTCCCCCAATTGTGCCATCAGCTCTCCCCCCATTGTGCCATCATCTGTTCCTCCTTGGTCCATCAGCTCCCCCTCTTGTGCCATCAGCCTTACTCCCCCAGTGCCACTATCTCTCCCCCCTTGTGCCATCAGATCTCCCCTTGTCCCATCAGCTCTCCCCACTGTGCCATCAGCTCTCCCTACTGTGCCATCAGCTCTCCCCCCATTGTGCCATCAGCTCTCCCCCCTTGTGCTATAGTCTCTGTTGCCTTTGCTACTCCTGACACTCAGATTTCACAGCGTCATTGGTTGGTATGACGCTGTGCACTCCGGGTGCCCGGCCTTAGTTGCGCCCCCCCTCGGTTTCACCTACTTACCTTTCCAGCAGAGGAGCCGCCGACACTCCATCGTTCCGCGTTGCTCTGCACCTGACGTCACACAGCGCGTCAGGTCACGGCGTGCGTACGTCAGGAGGTCAGTGCAGCGCAGGACCATGGACGTGCTGTGAAGTGTCCGGAGGCCCCCTGCTGGAAAGGTGAGTATTCCAAGCACAGCAGGAGACCACAGAGCGAGAGTAATAGCAAGCGCTTCACTCCCGCCCCATGGTCGCATGACACAAACGTACCTTGATGCAAAAAATTTGCCTCGAGGATTTATTTGTGTCGAATTACTTGATTTAATCGAGTAATCATTTCAGCCCTAATTGGAAAGGAGAGTAAAAAGGAAATAGCAATTCATTAGATACCCCCCAGAGAACACAGTATAGTATACATTATAGTAACAGATTCTTATTCATAAAACAGTCACAGATGGTCACAGTAATAATTTCTCACTGAAAATATTTGCAAGCATAAGTTGCCCTCTTGTGTGAAATCTTTTAATATAGTAGTCAGCGTTAGCTGCTTGACCTTGGTCTCCTGCCACTAATAATACAGTAGTTTTATAACAGTTAGAACAACAAACTTTCAATATACTCCTAGTGACATATAAATCTGCATTTTATACACAGAGGTCATGTGAATAAAAATGGCCCATAGATACACCCAGTGTGGCAGCACATAGTCCCAACTAGTCTATATTGCAGGCTAATATGCACTCCTATCACTGTCATACTGTACTGCAATGAGGTACTTTAATATCTCCTAGAAATGCCTGCTTAATATGTAACCGTGTCAAATTTTTGTTTCATATAAAACAGTAAGGATAGCACATACTATAAGCCTATATATGACAACCCCTGGGAACCACAGGGACTTCATAGAGGGATCCTCTACTCAGGAACCCCTTTCTTCTTTAAGAAAAAGCAAAAAGTCACAAATAAATTCAAACATTCTGGCAGGTCCAGCCAATCCGTGTGTTTGAGTAGCCAGCTCTTCTGCATTGACCACTGCATAGGAAATACCATATTGATTTTTCTTGACAATAACCACTAATTGCCAGGGTCTCTAAAGCCTTGTAGGGATCTGTTGATTGTTAAGCTGGTTTCAGCACAAAAATGGGATTTCTTGATGAGATAACCCCTTTAAGGATCTGTGCAACATATAACTATAATACATTCACATGGCGTATGCCTACCCTCTCACATTTACTACATTTTTTTTGTAAATTGCGCCCAAAAGTGGTATAACTTGGTGCAATGAGATTTAGAAAATGTATGGCTGAAAAGGGTGCGTTCTTTACTGGAAAACAGGCATGGCTTCAATAACAGAAGCATGACCTAAGATGCAACATTTTGCACCAAAAGTGCTCCACAAATATGGCATAAAATTGTATTGACATGCAACTTTTTAGCCTTTTTTGGAGTTGAAGGAAATTTTTGCGACAAATTCACAAAATATCACATGCCATTTGTTGTACTAAATACCTATGGATTTTTCATTGTAAATTCTAGTCATATATTTTACAAAGGTTCAGTCAGTTTGTTCAGTCAGGGGGTCCGAGTACAGTTACAACTTTTTTGAGGCTTTTTGCAAAAAGTCTAAGGCTCCATTCACACTTTCCGCAACGTGTGTTTTGCGGATCCACGGAGCCGCGGATCCGCAAAACACGAAAAGCGGCAATGTGCGTTCCGCATTTTGCAAACCGCACGTTGCCGACACTAATAGAATATGCCTGTTCTTGTCCGCAATTGCGGACAAGAATAGGACATGTTCTATTTTTTTTGCGGAACGGAAGTGCGGACCCGGAAGTGCGGACCCGGAAGTGCGGACCCAGAAGTTGGGATCCGCAATTCCGTGTCTGGGCAGCACATTGTGCTGCCCCATAGGAATGAATGGGTCCGCAATTCCGTTCCGCAAAATGCGGAACGAAATTGTGGACGTGTGAATGGAGCCTTAGCGATAAATCTGGCTAAAAACGTAGCTTCGCTAACAAAACATCTGGCTGCACCACTGAAATGTAAACTGCCAGGCATGGTGCAAACCATGGCACTGAAACTTTCTCCACTTACAAAACAGGCAAAATCACTTCATTTTTCTGGCGAGGTGCTCTTGATACATTACCACCCATTATATAAATGGCAGAATAAGAATTGGCTGCAGTCTGGTGGCTTCTTTCTTAATGCCAAGGAATACATTATAAAGTTACTAGTGTTGAGCAAAGCATTCAAAACAGAATTCATTCTGAAGTTTAGTAAAACTTCGATTCACAATGATTCGTGGTAATAAAAAATATACCAAGGGGGAAATGTCTAGAGCTTGACGCAAATGTTCCAATATGTCCATGTTCACTCAGGAAGCAGATACAATTACAACTAAACTATGAACAAGGCACTATGCATTGAAGTCCATAGAGAGTGCTGAACAGTGGGCACTATCTTGTGATAGAAAGGCACTAGTGTTTCCCCACAATACCAAAGAATCACGTGTTAAAGAAAAAAAGTGGAAAAATAACAGTAATATTAAGGATACAAATATGACAAAAGATAAACCCACCATTTTGGTCACAGGATATAGTGAAGAATATTCGGAGGTTTGCAGGATTATTCAACGACATTTACCAGTAATTAATTATGACCAGGAATGGAAAGATGTTGTCATAGCAGGGGTTAAATGTGTTGATGTAGGGCCCATACTTTAGGTCAGAGAATTAGTCCCAGCCTGTTTTATGATCGTCCCACAAAAAAAAAAAACACGTGGCTCTCCTATAAAGGCAGTACAAGTGTGGAAGTAATAGGTGTATATGCTGTAGTTATATGAATGTTTGTCAAACTATCACTTCTACAGCAAATGGAGCCAGTCATGTTATGTAACAATATTTGAACTGCATTACTGATTTTGCCATGTATGTAATCGCCTGCAAGGATTGCCGATTACAATATGTGGGCTGTACGACTAAGCAGATTAAGGTTAGAGTGCGGAAACACTTATCGGATATCCCCCACTACAAAACACAAAATGTTTCAGCCGCAAGCTTGCATTTTGCTACTGTTCATAAAGGGAATACAACAACGTTCTCGGTACAGGGAATAGAAAGAGTATTTTTTCTGATGAAAGGGGATGACCATAAATAAAAGCAGAGAAGTAGAGAAGCATTTTGGATGTTCAAGCTAGGAAGCTGCCCCTCTAATGGTCTAAATAAAAGACATGACTTAGTTTTACAATATACATGTAGGTGATGTTTTTTACTTTCATTAGACCTCTATTTTTGGTCTGTGTGTTTTTTTTTCAGGTGTGTGTAGTTTCCCCCTCTTAAATTAAACATGTGCTGATAATGATTGTTTGGTGGTGGTGAAGCACATGTTTTATAAGGAAGGAGTTTTATTCTATTTTTGTATGTCATGATGAAGGATCATTATGTGTCCGAAACGCGTAGACTGTACTGTGTTTGATGTCTGGATTTTACCGCAAGTGAATAAAGAGCATCTTTTTACGGGAAGCTGGACTTCACAACTTTTCTTAATTTGCTATAAGGCCATGTACAGGCCTTTTCCGTGCCTCCCGAAACAATACATAGGTGAGTGCTGCAGCTTTGTTTTTATTTACAAAAATACCAATAAGAAAAATGCCTTTATTGTTCCAGTGCCCAGTGTGCCAACCAATACCATCCAGTCTGCACTCCTTAGGGGGGCTAGGTCTTAATGATGGCATACTCATCTTTTGTTGGCTTTACTTCTTCCTAATCATCCCTCATATTCTCTATGTCCTAGAAAAGCCAGCAAGATGCAGACAGGAGGAGCTGGATGTTCCTGATGACATATTCTCATCCATATTAGATAATGTGGAAAAGGAGGAAAAGCAGACGACAAAAGAAGGGCTCCCACCTGTAGGGCAGGGGAGCGCTGGGGTTGGAGAAGTGGGTATGCCAGAGCTGATTAATATTCAGTGTTTACTGTCAAATAACCTGCAGGAGATTGTAGGCAAGAACAGCAATAATAGGCATATTGTGCCCCCACCCTACCAGCCAAACCCCATATTAGCAACAGCCCCTGTTTAAAGGTGCCACACGGCCATTAACAATGAAGAAGGACTATAATGTGTGGTCTTCATTATTAAATGAAAGGCAGATGCAGGCTAATTGGCCGTGCTCTTCTTCACCGCTCCATGTGGCTGTACCTAAGGCAGAGTGACCTGGATATACCTGATTGATAGCGATTAGGGAAAGATTAATTTGTAATGAATCGAATTTCCCGCCTTTTCAACCCCCCTGCCACTTTAGCACCACCCATCCAGTCGTGGCCCATCCAGTGATTGGGCGAATCAATCAAATGGTTAAATGTTACGTGACCCGGAAATATATGTAGATCTGCGGGAACTGCAGTGTCATGGGACTGTTGATAACTTTATTATTTTAAAGCATTACCTCCTCTACTGGGCAACCTGTTTATGTAGAGAAGAAAAGTCTTGGTCATTAGTGAAGACTTTTGCCTTGTACGTTATGTATACAGTAGCTATGGAAAAGCTTTTTGTCAACAATGGAGTTTCTCTTCCTTTCTGCTGCTGTTTAATAACTTTTAATGTCCCTTGACTCTTCTTTTAAGTGAGAAGCTATTAAATGTTTACACCTTGCATATGCCATGCAGTTTTGTAAACCTTGAAGTTTATTGCTTTTTCTGTTTTCTTTGCTCCGGAGTGTTGGAAATGCATCTTCTGCAAAAATCTTAATAAAAAACATGATCTCTATTTTGGGAACCTGTAAAAGAGTTTTGTTATTCTTCTGATACAGCTCAGTAGAACAGGAGTGACATATCTGCTCATATTAAAAGGATCTGCTGCTCATATTAAAGGGGATTTCTACTTTTATGTAAATAAAGCTTAATGGGGTTGTCCAAGTTAATTTTATTGTTGACCTATCCTCAGGATAGGTCATCAATATCAGATCGGCGGGATCCAACACCCGGCACCCCCGCCGATCAGCTGTCTGAAGAGAAGGCGCGCGCCATGCCTCCATTCATTTCAATGGGACGGCTCATTCCTATACACTTCTATAGGAGCGATCTATCCCATTGAAATGAATGGGACGGCTTGGGTGTAATTACACCTGCTCACCGCTTCAGATGGGACGGCGAGCAGGTAAACTATGAAGAGGAGGCAGTGCTGGCAAGGTGCAAGCCTTCTCTATAAACAGCTGATCGGTGGGGGTGCCGAGTGTCGGACCCCCACCGATCTGACATTGATGACCTATCCTGAGGATAGGTCAGCAATATTAACAGCCCGGAGAAACTGTATACTGAAAAGTAATGTGACTTTCTTATACACCATTTTTCTAGCGGAAAAAAGTTGGTACATTGCAGGAGGTATGTGCATCAGAAGGTGAAATCTACACCAGCTTGGACCTGTCAGGTTGCATCTACTCCTGCCCATGCCACGCTGAGTTTGAGAAAAGTAGCAAGCCTAGCATAAAATAGGGAAAAGTCACACATTTTTGTGTAAAACAGGCAGAAGTCATATCTGTCCTGTATACGTTCTCACCTTTCATAATCCTCTCCTGACTTTGGCTTCCAAAACGGCATAAAAGAACCTGACTGTATGGCCATACCTTAGTGCCATTGATTCTGAGCCTCTATTAACACTAATCTCATGTCTACTTGGCTTAGAAAGGTGTAAATCATTTGCTGGCTTTACAATTTTTATAGAATCATGTGGCAAAGCACACAATAGAGCTGAACAATTTTCCAGAACATTTCTAAAATTTGATGCTGAAGTCATTTTGACTGAGTACATATCGTTTTACCTAGTGCTGACGGACAAAGGGAACATACAGAGGATAAAAAAAAAACTTGCAATAACACGGGTTCACCATTACATTATACATTATCTTTAAAGTGATACTTTCTCTCTGGAGGCACTAGAGAACTGCATAAGAAGAAATTTCCTAATTGCTATTATTAGAAATTCTCCCCTAGACAATATGCCTGTCTGAACTGTGGATTATTTCAAAATCTGTGCTTTTACACTCCTGATAGGTCAGAATTTACAGTTGGAGTGACTCCTTTAATAACCAATAGTGTAATTTCCTACAATTTACCAAGAGCATCTCCATATAAGAGGCTCTAATTAAATGTTTGTGAGCAGTTTAAACAGCTGACAGCCCTAGGTAGGGGTTGGGAGGAGCAGTACAAACATACCTTTTGTAAAGCTTTTCTCATCAGGAGTAGTGTGAACATGAACTTTTACTCTGCTAGATTCTGTTCCTGCAAGTGCACTGGAGGTAGAGTGTGAAGTGCATTCTGCATTGAGCTGTATCAGAGCCCCTTCCTTCTGAGTGACAGCCTTAGCATCCAACCAGGAGCCCACTTCAACAGTCACTGAAAACGGAGGGGAGAGGCTGTAAAGCAGCTCAATCAAGTGAGCTCTTAACAGTGAAGGTCTGTCTCCTGGGCACCTGCAGCAGCAGATTTTCCACAATAGAACTTAATATTCACACTACTCCTGTTAATAGAAAATTCCACAAAGGTGTCTTTGTACTGCTCTCCCCAGCCCAAGCCTTGTGCTGTCAGCAGTTTAGCATAGTCAAAACTGCTCACAGACTCCCTTTAAACATTTTTTGCATAAAGAGGTTATTGGGATTAGAAAAACCAACTGCCTTCTTCTAGAAACAGTTGTGTTTGGTACTGCAGCTCACCCTATCTGTTTCAGTGGTGCTGAGCTTCAGTACCACACACAACCTGTGGACAGGTAAAGCACTATTTCTGAAAGAAAGCAGGACTTTTTTTTTAATTCTTGGACAACGCCTGTAATGCTGTTAGATGTAGAGCTATGGGGTTCTTTATTTTTCTATGATTTATTTAAAAATAACTGAACTTTTAATAATATTCCAATAGCACAGGGTTAAAAGGATGAAATGAGCCCATAGGAGGTTTATTTTATTCTTGAAGTTAATTCCTGCATTTGTGTGGGAGTAGTCAACAGTGAATCTTTTCTAACATGTAGTAAAATTGTTTGTGTAATTTATAAGTAGTAGATACAAGCAGCATACATTTATTATGATATGACTGGGTAGATTTACACACTAAACAATGGCATTAACTCCTTAGTGACCAGCCTGTTTTGGGCCTTACTAACCAAGCATTTTTCTTCCTTTATTCATCGTCGCGTTCCAAGAGCTATAACTTTTTTATTTTTCCATCTATATAGCTTTATGAGGGCTTGTTTTTTGTGGGCACCATTTTTGGGTACACAAAAATTTCTGATTAACTTTTATTAATTCTTTCTGTGAGGGAGATGGGAAAAACATCAATACTGTCACTGGGTTTTTACGCTATAAATTTTACGGTGTTCATTTTTCGGTATAAATAACATAATATATTTTTTCTCTGGGTCAGTACGATTACAGACACCAAATACATTATTTTTTTAAAGTTTTACAACTTTTTTTCAATAAACCCCCTTATTTTTAAAAAATATATTTTTTTTTTGCATTGCCGCTTCCCAAGACCCATAACTTTTTATTTTTGTTTCTATGGAGTTGTGTGAGGGCTTGATTTTTGCAGGACAACTTGTATTTTTCATTGGAATCATTTTGGAGTAAATGGCGCTTTTTGATCGCTTGTTATTAAGTTTTTTCGGTGGCAACTAAGAATAAATTAGCAATTCTGTCATTTATTTTTTTTTTTTTACAGCGTTCACCGTAGGGGATAAATTATGTGATATTTATGTAGTCTGGGTCCTTACGGACGCGGCAATACCAAACATATGGGAAAGATTTCTTTTTTGATATTTTTTTCATTTGAAAGCGTATTTTCAATGGATAAAAAAGCATTTTTTTAATGGAATTTTTTTATTTAATAAATGTTTTATTTTTTTACCACTTAATAGTCCCACTATAAAAGATAGTATTTTGATTGCTTTTAAAATGCAATGCATTATCTCTTTAGTGCATTTCATTTTAATGGCAATGCTATTCTAACATTTACCAGCAGGCAGAGCCAGAGAGGCGCAGCCTGCTGGAAATTACTGAAGCCTGGTCTGGAGCCTACATCAGAACCCTACCAGCCTTCACACACATTGGCACCCCGCGATCGCATTTGCGGGGTGCCGATGGGAGACAGAGGAAGTCCATTGGCTCTGTCAGCACTTTACATGCGGCGGGCGCCTTTGCCCACGGCATGTAAAATGTTAAAAAGTACGGATCGGCACTCCAGCTGATCTAGGCTGTTAGAGCAGGGCCGTGGCTCTCATTTGAGAGTCGGGTCCCTTATCCCCCCTGCACGGGGGACCCGTGCAGTGCTTAGACTGGTCCACCATAAAAAAGACGCGGCCCAGCCTAAGCCCCCTTAGTGACTGCCGTAAAAAGGCGTATGGGTGGTCACTTAGGGGTTAAAAGGGATTTTCTGGTTAGTATCAACAGCCTTTAAAATAATCATTTATAAAGGCTGTTGTAATTTTGTAATGTATTTCTTTTACCTTTATAGCTCCTATCTTCTGTGCTGGGCTATGTAGATCTTTATTATTTCCTGTGGTGTTATGTCCATACAGGGGCAGTGATAGGGGAGTGTCTATGTAACTAGCTGGGTGGGAGGAGCTATACACTAGCTGGATGTTAGGGGCGGTGCTAGAGGTGTGGCAGAGAAAGGAGAAGTGCATCATGGGTTTGGTTGTATGCAACAACAGGAAGTGCTACATACAGAATGAAAAAAAACCAGAGTGATTTGTGTACATTGTGAAAATGCATCAGGAGAGTCCATACTAGAAAGAAACGCATGAGTAAGCTGTACATGAGGTAAGCAATTACATGAGCAAAGCTGTTAAGCACCATAGTAATCCCTGAAATCCATTTAGGGCTCTTGCCCACGACTGTATGTATTTTGTGGTCTGCAAAAAATGGATCTGCAAAGAATACGGATGACGTCCGTGTGCATTCTGTATATTGTGGAACGGAACAGCTGGCCCCTAATAAAACAGTCCTATTCTTGTCTGTAATGTTCTATTTTTTTTTCAGAACGGATATGCGGACATACGGAAACGGAATGCACACAGAGTAACTTCTGCTTTTTTTGCGGATACATTGAAATTAATGGTCCTGCATACAGTCCGCAAAAATAACGGAATGGACACGGAAAGATAATACGTTCGTGTGCAACCCACAAAGCCAAGAGCCTGCTCCGCAGAACCCTGCTGACAGAGATCACCCCTCTGTGTATAAAAGGGCCCTTTAATGTGGGCCAATGACTGGTAACAAAAATTTCCTGATCATAACCTCGTGTAAATATGCCAGCTGTCACCCGACATATAAGCTTGCTTGATGGGCAATTGAATCTCCTACACGGTACCAAAAACCATTGTTATTCGGCAGCACATTCCCCCATCTAAAAAAGGGGATGTGCTGCCGACAATATACAAAGGGAATGGGGGATGAACAATCATAACAATTACTTGTCCCCCATTTAAGCAAGAGACAATCAATTTGAAGATGGCTGACTGGAACTCTATCATGGCTGAAAATGACCCTAAACACGCACTTGTTGAAAGGGTCTAAGAAGATCCTAAATTGACTCATTCTTATGGAGTCCAGGTCTTCCAGTCATAAGAATATGATAATTTATAGCACGTGAATGATGACCCATGCTACTTTCACGTCAGCATATTTTTATCAGTATTACTTCTTATTTCAAAGAGGCTGTCCTATGTAATTCAGTGACCCCTCAGTATTACATACTTGGCATATATTGGCGATATGTCCGTATAGCACATCTATACAATGTATGCTTACCATACACATATGTGAAACTGGCCTTATGGGATCTGGTCGCTAATAGTGATCTTTTCCTTTGAATCAAGTTCAGGGTTTCAGAAAGTATAACATTCGAGGATTTAGACCGTTTCAGTAATTAGTGCTTTTTAGTCATTTGCTTTGTGAACAGTAGCTTCCGACTAACCTTAACATAAAATAGATATTTTCACACTCTATCACTCGTCTATCTGCAATTCTTCTGTGTTTCATGAACAAAGTTCTTTTCAGTACAGTGGTTATTTCCCAGAAATCTAATAGAAACGCTCCAGCCCTTTGACATTTATCTGAGGTCCCATCAGATAAAACAGTTCATGCACGGAGTATATGATTAAGCAGCAGATAATATTAATCTTCTGTTCTTCCAGTTCTTCACCAGTCAGGATATAATGACACTGCAAAGTGCTAAGACGTCTTTGCAGAGCTGACTGGTGTTTGGCACTCACATAAAAATCACATCACTAAAAGGTTGCAAAGCCTTAAAGGGAATGTCTGATCAGAAAACCACCTATTGTTTAAATGAAGTTCTTATGCAAAACATATTTTGATGGTTATTTCTAAATTTCCGTGTCGTTATCTATCTAAAAAAAAAATCTTGAAATCCTAAAGATTTCAGACTGTCCACTAAGCCTAATAATAGGCACCACTTCTTAGTCTTTAAAGATCACTTTTCAGCAGTCCTCTCATTATCATCGCAGGCGGGATTACAATACCAGTTTAGGCATGGTGTTCTTCATGGTGTGGACACACATGCCTACAAGCTCAATACACTTTACTGATCTTTGATTCTTCATTGGCAACTTGTGTTTGAAAAGGTCGCAATAGACCGAAACGTCACACACTGTCACTTTGAGTTGCCCGCAGAGAAAATCAATAAAAATACCTTGAAATCACTAAATCTACTGGAGTGCTTGAGTTTCTATACTGATAATACCATTTTATCAGCTATATACAGATAACAGAGGATCTAATATTTACAATATGCTATAGTCAAATCTTATCTACTCCCTTCTGACCTCTGCACCGATCACAGAAAATTTCCCTAGAAGTCAATGACTCCCCTCCAGTATGTTGGTGGAGATTTATCAAACTGGTGTAAAGAAGAACTGGCTTAGTTGCCCATAGCAACCAATCAGATTCCACCTTTCATTTTCCAAAGGAGCTGTGAAAAATGAAAGGTGGAATCTGATTGGTTGCTATGGGCAACTAAGCCAGTTCTACCTTACACCAGTTTGATAAATCCCCCCAACTATGGCCCATGATAGTTGCGGTAAAGCAAATCTCTAAATGCTGTAAACAACAGCTTAGGCAAGATTGCCACCCCCATAATAATGTTCAGGAAATAGAATTAAAGGGCATCTGTCAGCAGATTTGTACCTATGAAATTAGCTGAGCTGTTACATGCGCACTTGGCAGCTGAAGGCATCTGCGTTGGTTCCGTTTTCACGCGTGCCCGCATTGATGACAAATATGATGTTTAATATATGCAAATGAGCCTCTAGAAGCAACAGGCTCAGCTCTCTCATCAATGGCGCTGCTCCTAGAGGCTCATTTGAATGTGTTAAAACATGATCTTTCTAAGCAGTGCAGTTACATATGAACACGGGACCAACACAGATGTCTTCAGCGGCCAAGCGCACATCTAACAGGTCAGCCAGGTTCATAGGTACAAATCTGCTGACAGATGCTCTTTAACAAAAAATCTACAATCAGAATATAATGCAAATTAAAAAGAAGGATATGTGTCATTATTTGGGATTAAATGGCAGAATTAATGATAGGCACATTCCGATTCCATTGCATAAAGGTCACCTGAATATGCAGAATTTGGTTTGGTTAACTGACAATCTAGTGCAGGGATCAGGAACCTCCGGCACTCCAAAGCCCATTTCACATGGGCGAGAATTCCGCGTGGGGGCAATGCGTGAGGTGAACGCATTGCACCCGCACTGAATCCGGACCCATTCACTGCAATGGGGCTGTGCAGATGAGCGGCAATTTTCACGCATCGCTAGTGCGTTGCGTAAAAATCACAGCATGCTCTATGAAGAAGTCTGGGTTCGGGTCTAGTAACAAACATGCCGATTATTCTCACGTGCACGCAAAACGCATTAAAACTCGCGTGGAAAAATCGTTCATTTTCCCGCAACGCACCCGCATATTTTCCCGCAACGCACCCGCAATGCCTGTGTGAAAGAGGCCCAACTGTTATGACACTACAATTTCCAGCATGCTCCATTGATTTGTATGAGAGTTCTGAGAAGACCAGATGAAGTATGCACGCTGAGAGTTGTAGTTTCACAACAGCTGGAATGCCCGAGGTTGCCTATCCCGGATGTAGTGTGTATAGGTGCATTCAAAACAACCCCAATGGCAGATGTCAGAGGAAAGAAGGCTTAGGCATGCTGAGTTTTTACATGCTCAATCCTTTGTTCCGGCAGGAGATAATCCGCTGCCACAGGTGTCGTTGGTCAAGTTCTCCATCCCCATTGAAGCAAACATCATGCTAGCAGGTGGAGTCAGGGGAAATGGCTGTTTGGCAGAATAAAAAAAGAATTAAACATGTATACTATATTGGGTGTCATCTATCAAAGACCGGAGTTTTACGCTAGGAGGAGGCACCTAATTTACCACGGGGCGCAGACCTCATCATAAATTAGGTGCATCTGTGAGCCTAGATTATAAAATGTGATTGATATTTACACCAGGAGACTGGCATAGACGATAGTGAATTTGCTAAGGCCCCCGCTACACCCCCCCCCCCCCATATCTTCCCAGTGTCGAAGGTGACACAAAATGTAGTTGCCTAATTTGCCTAATTTTAGGTACACAAGCATTTAAAAAGTCACACAATGGGGAAATTAGACTTTTTAGTGCTAAAAATTTGCATAAGCTGCCATGATAAATGACCCCCTAAGCGTTTCAGACACTTTTCTAATTGATAAGGGTCATGACTCAAAAGGGTTATGCCATGATCGATGTAAAAAAATAAAATCAGACATCATACAGTACATGACAACCCCTTTCTAACAAAGCAGCAACCAGCCCTGTACCTGGCATGGACGCAGAGCTCTCGACATTCATTGCTGTGCTATATTACCTTCCGCCTGGCAGCTCAGGCGGTGTGTCCCTTCTGCTGCAGCTCTCTCCCTGTAAGTGTTCCACCAGCTCAGTGAGATGGACAAAAAATAAGGAAAAGAACAAACCGCAGGTGGCTCTATACAGATACACGTTAGGCGACTTTCACACCAGCGATTTCCCTTTCCGCTATTGAGATCCGTAATAGGATCTCAATAACGGAGGAAAATGCTTCAGTTTTGTTCATTGTCAATGGGGACAGAACTGACGGAAACGTAGTGCACCAGAATGCATTCCGATCCATTTCATTGCTTTCCCATGACGCACACAAAAGCACTGCAAACAGCGTTTCTGAGTGCGTCCTGAGATGCACAGCAAGACAGATCCGTCATGACTCACAATGTAAGTCAATGGTGATAGATCCGTTTTCTCTGACACAAAAGAAAACGGATCCATCCCCCATTGGCTTACAATGGTTTTAGAGACAGATCCGTCATGGCTATTTTAGAGATAATACAAACAGATCCGTGCATAATGGATGCAGACGGTTGTATTATTATAACGGAAGCGTTTTTTCTGATCCATGACAGATCCAACAAAAATGCAGATGTGAAAGTAGCCTTATTGAATAACTCACTCGCTATACTACATTTTTAATTACATGCAATTACAAAAGTATTCAGATCAGGGTGCTGGTTTAAAAAATGCAGAATATGTTTTGTAGCACAGCCCCTTTAAATTGTGACAAAAAAATGTTTTCAAATTTTTGCCAAAGAGTAAGCTATCCAAGAAGTGGTGTAAGGTTAGACAAAAATATCTAAGGATGCATCAAATGTATCATTCAGTGTGTGCACTTGCAATGTTCAGACTGTCACATTTACTCTATCTAAATACACACAGGGATAGTAAATATCTTAATTCTTTCCATGCTTGCTGTCAGTGAATGGAAAAAAAATAAACGCTAACATTGAGAACCTGAAAGATTCCCTAATGCTGCGCTGCTCACACAACTACAGGGCCTGTTACAAAAGAGCTGTGAAAGCATGGGAGGATTTTCTGGATTGTTTTTTTTAATCAACCTTCATCCAGCAGAGATCTTGAAAACAGCGAGAAAGTTTGTATGACTTTTCATAATATAATGAATAAACTTCTTTTTTACAGAAAGCCAGAAATTAGACCTTTAAACTATTTGCATTAAACTTGAAGGGTGGGAGTACGAAAAGATGTCATTTACGATTCATGGCCAACATCACCTAGTACAAAAGCTGAGGCAATATACACTGCCTGTCCAAAAAAAAAAGTCGCCACCTGGATTTAACTAAGCAAATAGTTATGAGTCTCCTATTGGATAATTACTGCATGGGCGATTATCTTCCAGCTGGCAACAAGTTATTTAACCCCAACTGGTGCAATGAGTTGCTTCTCATTTCTTAAACAACCATGTCAAAAGACACATCTCGTAGTCGTGGAAAATGTTAGTCTGTTTGAGAAGGGTCAGATCATTGGCATGCATCAAGCATAGAAAACATCTAAGGAGATTGCAGAAACTACTAAAATTGGGTTAAGAACTGTCCAACGCATTATTAAAAGCTGGAAGGATAGTGGGGACCCATCATATTCGAGGAAGAAATGTGTCGGGGGAAAAAAATCCTGAATGATTGTGATCAGTGATCTCTTAAACGTTTGGTGAAATCAAATCAAAGAAAAACAACAAGAGAACTCAGGGCTATGTTTAATAGTGAAAGTAAGAGCCTTTCCACACGCACAATACGAAGAGAACTCAAGGGATTTGGACTGAACAGCTGTGTAGCTGTAAGAAAACCACTAATCAGTGAGGCAAACCAGAAAAAAAGGCTTCAATTTGCTAGGGAGCATAAAGATTGGACTCTGGAGCAATGGAAGAAGGTCATGTGGTCTGATGAGTTCAGATTTACCCTGTTCCAGAGTGATGGGCGCATCAGGGTAAGAAGAGAGGCAGATGAAGTGATGCACCCATCATGCCTAGTGCCTACTGTACAAGTCTCTGGGGTTGCTGCAGTTGGTCAGGTCTAGGTTCAGCAACAGTATGTGCTCCAAGAATGAGGTCAGGCGACTACCTGAACATACTGAATGACCAGTGTATTCCATCAATGGATTTTTCTTCCCTGATGGCACGGGCATATTCCAAGATGACAATGCCAGGATTCATCGGGCTCAAATTGGGAAAGAGTGGTTCAGGGAGCATGAGACATTATTTTCACACATGGATTGGCCACCACAGAGTTTAGACCTTAACCCCATTGAGATCTTTGGGATGTGCTGGAGAAGGCTTTGCGCAGCAGTCAGATTCTACCATCATCAATGCAAGATCTTGGTGAAAAATTAATGCAACACTGGATGGAAATAAATCTTGTGACATTGCAGAAGCTTATCAAAACAATGCCACAGCGAATGCGTGCCGTAATCAAAGCTAAAGTGTTTTTTTTGGTGGTGACTTTTTTTTGGGACAGGCAGTGTATATAACAATGCTTCAATGTCTAATGAATAGTTGCATGCAGCATTTTGACCATTTCTGTTACAAGGGCATACAGAAGCAGAAGGAGGAGATTCCACTTGGGAATTATAAAATTCACAGTGTCAATAGATCACTGGCGACTACACCTGACTCTACATTACTTATGAAAACTAGAGCTTTAAAGGAACAGCTTTTGTAAGCTTTGTGTCTAGTCGTGACTAATATCCATCCGGAACCCTATAAACCTAGAGGAGGCTGATGAGATAAGAGAAATAGGGTCACATGGTCAGGTTTCCGGATGCAGTTTTGGAAGCCAAAACTAGGAATAAATAAAAAAAACAAGAAGTTATACCTGGCCTTTATACTTTCTCTCCTTCTATCAGCCACTTCTGATTTTGGCTTCCAAAACTGCATCAAGAAACCTGACCGTGTGGTCGTAACCTAAACGAGCAACCTGGAATATGGGCTGTGTCTGTCTAAGGGATATTGCTGCGGTTGCATATTTTGGTAATATGTATTTTTTTTACAGATGGAACACTATTTTTTAAGGTTCCAATAGGGTACGTTATAGTAGTTGCATTGTTTTTGTATATCCTGACCACAGTTACTTTTCCCTTTTCAAAGTTTCGAGAGAAAAAAAAGCTCTGTAAAACAGACAAAAAAACTGAAAAAAGTACACAAAAGCATACAACATTCACACAATGGGAAACATAAGCGTACATAGTGTACAGAAAGGATTTTTACCCCTTTTTGCACAGAATTTATCTACTGTACACCCTAATTCATCCTCTGCGGTTAGGCAGCGTCTTTGCAATGAGAAACATGACCAGTTGTGTGTAGAATCAGAAGAAAGAGACAGCAGAGAAATGAAATAAGTGTCATATCTGCTTATAGGAGTGCTAATAGGATATGCCATAACATTCTGCCCATACAGATCAGACCCCCGCCAACCCTGAAAACAAGCAGAGGTCCCCCTGAAAATTGTCATGCATGTTGACGCTCTCTTTCCAGGGTTTCATTTTGAGGATCGAAGGGGTCTCAACAATCAGATCCCTGCTGACCAGAAAGTGATAACTTACCCTCAATTATTGGAAAACCCCTTTAAACAAAATCGATAAAGATATCAAAAGGATGTTTATGGTGTCTTGCCCTATTCCAATTAAAGTTTCCCCAAGTCTGAAGTATCACACATTTGTAGCCATGTGATACTCCTTGGCCAATCAGATGATGAAACGGCATGATTAGCTTAACACTGAGCTCCCGAACACCTGCTAAAGCAGTGGTTCTCAACCTTTCTAAAGCCGTGACCCCTTAATACAGTTCCTCATGTTGTGGTGGCCCCCAACCATTACATTTTTTTCCTTGCTACGTCATAACTAATTTTGCTACTGTTATGATGACCCACCAAAAACACACACAGACACCAATACACCAAATGTTAATTCAAATACACAAGTATTCATTCATAACCACAGAACTTTAGCATAAATACAAAATATTTGTAAACCAAATGAATAACTTTAAAATAAATAATAAACAACAAATACCCCCTAAAAAATAAATCAGTGGTGCGCACAGTACCCCTCAAATAAATAACTCAGTGGGGCTCACAGTACCCCCCCCAAAAAAAAAAAAAATCAGTGGTGCATCAGGTTTCCCCCAAATAAATAAATCAGAAGTGCTCAGGGTCCCCCAAATAAATAAATCAGCGGGGCTTCAGGTCTCCCCCAAATAAATAAATCAGAAGTGCTCAGGGTCCCCCAAATAAATAAATCAGCGGGGCTTCAGGTCTCCCCCAAATAAATAAATCAGCGGTGCTCAGGGTACCCCCAAATAAATAAATCAGTGGTGCATCAGGTTTCCCCCAAATAAATAAATCAATGGTGCTCAGGGTCCCCCAAATAAATAAATTAGAAGTGCTCAGGGTCCCCCAAATAAATAAATCAGCGGTGCTTCAGGTCCCCCCCCCCAAATAAATAAATCAATGGTGCTCAGGGTCCCCCAAATAAATAAATCAGAAGTGCTCAGGGTCCCCCAAATAAATAAATCAGCGGTGCTTCATGTCCCCCCAAATAAATTAAGCCTTGCTCAGCCAAATAATTAAAATAAAATCAGCCAGGCTCAATTAAATCATTGGTCTCAGTGGTGCTCAGCGGCGGTGTCATTAACGAAAAAACTCGGACCTCAGCAGACAGGCGGCCCGACTTACCCGTCCAGACGTCAGGCTCCTTCAATCACAGGCAGTGATAGGACATCACTTCCTGTGCGCGAGGATAAGGGGCCGCTGCCGTTGTACGGGCGACCCACAATAGGAAGCCTCAGGCGACCCCCCGGAAAGGGCCGATCGACCCCCAAAGGGGTCGCGACCCCTAGGTTGAGAACCGCTGTGCTAAAGCATAAAACTATGTCATGTTATTAGCGCTCTTTATTAAAGCGGTCTGCCTAGTGACAGATTTCATTTAAATAGCATTTAAATTATATTACTGATATAATTTCTCTCCTCCACTGCCAGGAAGTACATGCTGAGAGCAGGCTCACGTCTGGGTTTTATTTCTAAGCACAAACCTGCTTACAAAGTATCCACCTTAAAGGGCTTGTCCAGTTTCAGGAGAAAACAGGACAACACAGGGGATCCTCCTGCAAAAAAGAAATAAGGTTTACTGACCTGCCAGATGTCACGCTGATACTCCATTTCTTCAGGCCCAGCTCTGTTTACAGCAGTGACATCACAATGGCAAAACGTGACCGCTGCAGCCAATCACTGGCCTCAGCAGTGCATCAAAAAGGCCTGTCATTGGCTGCAGCAGTCACCTGTTGTTGTTCCCCGCTGTAGCCAAGTAAACAGATCCTGGCATGGAAAACCAGCACATCAGCGTGATCCCTTATTTACTGCAGGATCCCCTATGCTGTCCAGTATACTCCTGAAACTGAATAACTCCTTTAAGATTGTACTGTATCTATTAGACTACTCTAGACAGGAAACCTACATAAAATGTTTGCTTTTATTGGCAATAGAATATATTATATTTGCCATATTGCTATATATATACTGTATATATATATATATATATATATATATATATATATATATATACATATTAAAAAGTTGAAAAAAATAAAAAAGAATAGCATAAGGGTAAACAGCAGAGCAACCACCTGCATAATGTTGAGGAATAACAGAAAAAAAACGAAATAACAGATTAAGTACTTGGGACTTTGAGACCAGGTTTCCTCTTTTAGATCTCCCAATGGCATTGTTAAGAGATGCTTCATTTTGCTGTAACCTTCAGGATAAGTTAGATACGCCCCCTGTAGCAATGTGTATTGGTTTGTTACATCAGCCAAGCAGATAAAACACTGGGTATGGCGTATTATTCTCCGTTAAATAATAGCTTTTAAAGAGCACACAGTACATTACCCAAGAACAATATATGACTTACACTAGTTGGCACGCAAGCATTCTGCATAACTTGGCCGTTGTTCAACGCTGCTTCTGAGAAAGCATTAAACCAACGCTCTGAAACCTGCAGTCTAGGCACAAAATTATTTTTTACCTTAAAAAGAACAGGTTTTATATTACATTACAACCTCATAAACTGTTAGAAGCGAGAGGAAAAGAACTCCTTTCGAATGTGCTTCCATCTCATTATCACTAAGGGACTGACATTGCAATACTCCCAGGTGAAAAATTAGCACCAAATTTATCCAACAAACACAAGCTTGATTTTTTAGAGAGTGAAATCCCATTTACAATAGTCGTCTGTCTCCACAGGTACAATGAAGTATGGTTACATTGTTATGCCAAGATCTCTCTCTTTATATATACAGTATATATATATATATATATATATATATAAATATAAATATATATATCTAATATATAAAGCTGAGTGTATGTGTGTAGGTCCGCTAAAGGAATCTGCACCGTCGCATTTACAGTCACGAAATTTGGCACACAGGTACGTCAGGTGTCCGGGAAGGTTTTAGACTAGGTCTCAGTTCTCTAGTCCTGAGATATTCCCAAAAAATGCATTAGCCAATAGAAGCATTGTCACATGACCCTTATCAGCCAATAGAAGCTCGCAGGTCCTCCAGCCTCCACATACACAGTTTTACTCCAGGTTTCCATAACAACCCAGCCATTTTTCTTCACTGCTGTAGGTGAGCTTTAAAGGAAATCTGTCACCAGGATAATCGTTATTGAAGTAAAGCCATGGCCTAATAGCACTAAGTACCTTATTTCAAAATGTGCCTTTGTTCCAGCAATAGATGCTTTTATCCTCTGAAAATCCAGTTTATTTGGTATGCAAATGAGCCAGTAAGGTGCCCAGAGGGGCGTCACTCTTGCAGGAAGGAGCCCAGACACGCCCCCTACCACAATGTGTCCACCCTCAAAAGACTTAAAACCCCGCCCCCAGGTCCCACTAAGCCATGCTCCTTATCTGGTTAGGCCACGCCCACTCCCCACTCCTGAGCCGACGGGGGTTGAAAAAAATGAAGGTAAGAATCAACTTCTGTCAGCTGCAGAGGTGGGAGGGAGGGTGACTTTCTCCCTGCAGCTCACACTCAGACAGCACAGTGCTGCTGTCTTAGAGTGAGCTGTTTAAATGGACACGCCCCCAATCCAGTAAAGGCCACTGTTAAGGGGCGGGCCCCTGTGGAGGTCACTGTCATGGGGGTGGTATGCTGTGAAAGTCACTGTTAAACGGGGAGGCTGCTGTAACGGTCAAAGTTAAGGGGGCGGGCTGTTCTGGAGATCCAATTTTAAGAGACAGGGCACTGTGGTGGGGGGCTGTGGAGGTCACTGTTTTGGGGCGGGGTGCTGTAGATGTCACTGTTATAGTGGACAGTGTTGATATCTTTTAACGAAACACACAAACATTAAATGAAATAGATTAAATATACCCGAGCGAAGATAGATATAATAATGTAATATGGAAAATTGTGTGGAAGCTCCAATGGGAAAAGTGTCCCTGGATAATAGAAAATAAAAAGTAGAGCAGCACTCTAGTGTGGTGAAAAAAGAAAACTGTTTATTCACCCAGTAGTGACGCGACGTATTACCCCTACCTCTAAATAGTCCCAAACCATCCTCTTGTTTAATATAGCAGTATTACAGTCAAACATATTTTCCAGATAGCAGATGGATTTCTGCCGGAAATGGGGTCCAGCGGCAGTAACTGGCAGTGCCAGACCTGGAGAACTCTGGCAGACTGTTCTTTGCTGGAAGAGCCTGCCGGAGAAGAAAGCTGCAGATGTGCAACTAGCCCTACTGTAACCTAGTATTATAGTTGTAGACAACACCTTCATCAAAGCAATCTCAAAGGCAATATGGTTAGGCACCATAAATCATATGTTGTGACCTTCACAAGTTTGAAGTTGCACAACTTTTCTCACGTTCAATATACAGGTACCTGTGGTCTTAGTATTGCAGTTGCAGCATTTCTGGGACTCAATACAATCCGACAAGTTTGAAGTAGCACAAGATTTCTTACATTTCTTAGATCGATAAGTGCATGGCAAAAGCAGATGACCGACAGACAACTACCTTGCTTTCCAATCAACTTTTCAAGCGACACTTACTTCACTACAGTAAGTACTGCCCAATGTGCGGTCTTAGCATCGTCTTAGTAGTAGTAGTAGTCTTTGTATTGCCATTGCAGCATTTCTATGACTCAATACTGACTGACTAGTGAAACAGTTGAATGATTTTCAAAGTACGGTAGTACAACATTAAGGATCTACAGCTGCCCTCGTATGAACCAGCTTCCTTTATTCACATTGTCAAATTCTGAATATTTGACTTTACTGTAGCCTTATTACTTACATACACAACATAAAGTATCTTCCTGGTAAAAAAATAATAATAATAATAATAATGATGAATCCTTATGATATTGTGACCCAGAACTTATCATCCAGTTCTTTGCTTAAATACCACCAGATGCTAAACTGAGAGGATCACAATCTGCATGCACCAAAGTGACAGCGAAGCATCATGTTTAAAATGTTTTATATTATAACATAGAAGTAATATGGAGAAGTAATAGCATCTGTGTTATGAACACCTATGGACCAAACTATAAAACTGATGGGAAATCCGGGGTCCTTCAACCACAGCTCTCCCCGCTCCATTCTCGTTGTAGGTGTGGGTCCCTAGCGATATGCCCCCATTGTTTGTGATGGGAATACCCCTTTGGCGTTTCTAATATGGCTACAGAAAGGAAGCCATGGGTACAATGTAACCTAGCTATTATATTAAGTTTTTTTTTTTTCCTCACTGGGTCAATGTTGTTGAAAGATATGAATAGATCACGTTGATTGGCTTGTGTATTCACCAACCTTACCATGTAACTTCATATCATTGTGTTTCTTAATTGAGATTATTTACAACCTATAGCATGTTTGTAAATCATTACTAAAGCGAGTCCATTTATTTTAGCATTAATTACAAAATATATATTAGCTTTTTACTGTTGACATAAATACCAATGTGTTACTTTTATGGTCTGCCTGGTACTGTTTCCTTAATGGCAATGTTCTCCTCGTTGTGTGCTTTATATGTGATGGTGTTAATTGAATGTAGTGGTTTCAATTTTAATAACTTAAGTTCATTTAAATAGAATTCCCCAAGGCACAATAGGCTGCAAGAAAGTGCTGTATTTAAACAAAGCTCATATCAACACTAACTAGGAATCTTTAAGAAGTTTTGTATCATTGAGAGAGTTTAAATGTCCATAAAAAACAAATACTAACCATTATAATTGATTTTTTTTCCACTCATCACTCACTTCAGTTTCTGTCCCTGATGATGCTAACAATTTGCCCATCCTGAACAATCACTAGGGTCAATTTCATAGTAAGCTGATTAACCTATCGGTATATTGTGTTGGGATATGGGAGGAAACTGGAGAACCTAGAGGAAAACCCACACAACCAAGGTGAGAATGTACAAACTCCATGCAGATGTTGCCCTTGGCTGGGTTTGAACCTAGGACTAAGGTTTAATCAAAGTATATCACAATGTTTTAGAGTATATCATCTTACATGAATCCAGATTCTTTGGCAAACCTATAAAGTTCACTGAAGAAGAAACAACTTGAACTTGTAGGATGAGTGGCAACCAAACAAATGGATACCTTCAGAGTAATAATTAACCAACCACAAAGAAGCCTGCAGACTTATGCAGTACAGGACGTCAATACGTTAGTAATAAATAAATAGTGTGGCGGTGCTGCTATATTAAAGGATGCAAATCTGATATTGCAGTAAACATATAACTTCATGTTGACTCAGGATGCATGTTTTTTTTTTAACTAAAGTGATGAATTTGGTTACTTTCACATTAGCGGCAGCCTTCTCCGGCAGGCTGTTCAGGCGGGTGAACAGCCTGCCGGATCCGAGCTGCTGCTAGTGCACGCGTGCTGCTGGAAGCCCGCTCCGGCCCCATGCACTATAATGGGGGCGGGTCGGAGGTCTGGCTGCAGCACAGCAAACATGCCGAGAGGTGGCCGGAATAAAACTACAACATGTCATAGTTTTATTCCGGCCGCCTCTCGGCATGTTTGTAGTGCTACTGCCAGATCTCTGGCCCGTCCCCATTATAGTAAATGAGGTCGGTGCGGACTTCCGGCGGCACGCATTCACTAGCGACAGCATGGATCCGGCAGGCTGTTCACCCGCCTGAACAGCCTGCCAGAGAAGGCTGCCGCTAATGTGAAACTAGCCTAAGCCGCTGTCAGCAAACTCTAGCAGTATTATATTCCAAGTGAATCAAAAATTCAGGCAAATCCAACATGGCTGATCTTTATTTTCCCAGATGTTTCGTTGCACTAATACATGTTGTATAATTGACTGATCACAACAAAATCAATAAGTGCCGACAACTTTTATGTAATTTATACAATCGGCTATATTGTTACTTGTACTATCTAGAACGCACTTTTTATTTCTCTAGTCACTTTTCAGCTTTTAGAAAAGGGTTAAATGTAAGCATGAAGTAGGCCGAACAACACATGCTTCTAATATAGAAACCAGATCCTTCCAATATAAAAAAATAAAATAAACTCATTATTTTTAAGGTTAGCAATCCAATGCTTAGGCTTAAAATTCACCATAAATGATACATTTCCCTCTCACAATAGAGCAGGAAATCATTATATACAAAGGGTTCTCATTATAGATAAATCTGATCCAGCAAACATATACAATAATAGGCAGGTTTCATTCAAGTAATACAGTTTGCCTAGAGGTGCTCTATCTTATACTAAACAAAGTTTCAACTAGTTGTATTAAACTAATACTGTACATCAAATTGAAATGTTCTTTTACAGTTCTCATTTACTGTATTCTGCCTGTTCAGGTTTAATAAGCCGCTATTTATCGTTTCCATAGCTGTATATTCTAAAACTGGATATATATAGCAGTATCTTAATGCTCATTGGCCAACTCTAAATGAACTGAAATGTATGCCTTGCTTTACTAAAGATCTAGGATCACACACACTGATGTTATTGTCTAGTAAAATGATGCTTTAAAATGATACTTGACCGTATTACATCTCAAAATGATAATAAAGTATAGGACAAAAATAGGAACACTGCTCAGATCAAAATGTGCTGCATGAAAAACTATGGTATATACCTTTATATAGTTATACAATGGTTGGACATTGACTTACAGGACACATTCATTTACATTCCAGCTCTGTGTATGCTTAGGAGTCCAGTAGGTGGTCCTAATCAATGACTGACACCTTTTCCTGTACAAGTGTGCAGTCAGAGGTAGCTGTCAATCCCTGAGTAGGATGTTCAATGCGACAGGTTGCCTTTAAGTCTACAGAACTTTTACTGAAAGCAGGAGATCTAGAATTTTCAAATTAATATACTATTAAATGAACACCTTCAGGATCATTTTTCTTATGATTGCATCTTACTCATTACATATTTTTTTTTCAATTGTTGTTTATTAAAAATTGTTAGCAGTTTGTGTCCAAAACTGTTAAGTTCCAGCCTAGATAAAGAGTATTTTTGTTTTAGTTTTATGCTGAGTCTCGTCATGTTGCTGTTCTAAAGACTGCGTATAGACTTTGGAGGAGATTTATCAAACTGGTGTAAAGTAGAACTGGCTTAGTTACCCATAGCATCCAATCAAACCCCACCTTTCATTTTCTAAAGGAGCAGTGAAAAATTAAAGCAGGAATCTCATTGGTTGCTATGGGCAACTAAGCCAGTTCTACTTTACACCAGTTTGATAAATCTCCACCTTCTTCACAGCTCATAAACACACAAAAACTGATAAGATTATGGCTTAAAGGGAACCTGTCATGTGGATATTTGATTATAATCTAACTAATTATATACAATCATTAACTACTAAAAAGTACCCTAGATGTATTCACTTACTGGTGTGACAGATGGTTACCGTATAATATACACACAAAGATGCCACATGCCACATGCTAATGAGCTGATTTGAGTCCGGTGTGATGTCATTGAGTTCAGCGTATATTTAATTCAGAGCTATAGCCACTCCCCTGCCCACCTGCTGCTGGTTCATATGGAAAATAACTGTCAATCAGCAGCAGGTAGGCGGGGAGAGTCAGGAGCTCATGAATATTCATGACTCATCATTATCAGCTGGAGCTTTTCAATACAAGATGTTGGCAGATTGACTGGGTCAATTAAAGAAAGTGACCCAGCATTTTGCTAAGAGAATCAATCACTTCTTATTTATGTTGCCCTTAGTTAGGACACCATAAAACTGGTGACAGGTTCCCTTTAAATTAGTGTTTATGAGCTGTCAGGAGTTCAGAGATAAAGGCTATACATATCCATGGGAACAGTAACATGATGGGACTTAGCGTAAATTGCACTGAAAGTAACATACTCTGCAGCTAGGCTGAAACGTAACCCTGTCAGATAAAAACTGCTGAAAATTTATAATGAAGACCAATTGAAAAAAATATTTTTAGCCCAAAATGAGTAAAACACAGTAATAGAATTGCCCTGAAGGAGTTCATAGCCTTTAATCAGCACATAATTTAGATGGATAGATAGATAGATAGATAGATAGATAGATAGATAGATAGATAGATAGATAGATAGATAGATAGATAGATAGATAGATAGTTTAGCCAATTAATTTGCAATTTTGGTCGGGCAACCCCTTTAAGACTGAAGTTCATGCACTACTGTACAGGTTTGTCAATTATTCATGTACAATTTGTTTGGATCGTAAGGCTGTAGCCAAATCTTAACTGGATACGTATTTTTAATTAGATGACAAAGCAGGAAGAGAAATACTGCACCTTGCTTCCTTTTGATGCTGATTATACACCGGCAGTCATTACCTACACAGATAATTATTATTGACCTCTATTATAAATGTCAAACAGGTGTTATAACATCTTGTCTGACCATATTCAAACATTCCGGTATTGATGGTCTTCCATTAAGTACATTAAGTAGATTTAGCATGTAATTAGGATGTTTTCCAGCACCTTTCATGTAGGTTTACACTGATATCTATGCATCTATGTGGATGGACAGCAAATCCTTGAATTCTTGATATTGCATACATATTTCTGTAAATTACTGAGTTGATAATACATAGATAATAGCCTATAATTTACACTTTACTATGATAGTATGATATACTGAGCCATATTTTCAGGTTGCCCAACAGATGCCGCCCAGTTAGAAAGTGCAAAACAGCTAGGGACAATTTCAGGCATAGTATGCCACATAGCCTAACTAATGCGGCACACGACTGCAAGTGACATGCCAGCTCACATGTCACCTGTGTTGTCACAGCCTTACACAATTCAGTGAAGCAAGTACAGAAAATCAGTGTTTCCCTTCATAAAATTAGCTAAAGCAGATATCTATTGTCAGCAGGGAGACAATTAATGCGGAGTAATGACGGTAATGCAGAGATAAATCCACCCAGACAGACTGGAGCTTTGAGATCCTAACAAATCTATACGTCTCAATCATAGTCATTGATCAAGCGAGGAGGAAAATCCATGGTCATCTTAAAATGTCTGGTGTAATCTATGATTTTTATTTGTAATGTGTAATAGAAACAGAAATGATTATATGATCAATGCAATGTTCCTGCTCTTTATGAAAAGCAATAGTTTAAGCTGTTAAAAAATACATGATTAGCTCAGAGCGCTTCCTTTGGGGTTATTAAAGGGGTTGTCTGCTTTAATTATATTGATGACCTGTCCTCAGGGTAGGTAATGAATATCAGATAGGTGGGAATTTTCCCGCCAAAAGATGGTTTTCAACATTGGACATATTTACCAAGGATGGTAACAATACAGTGATTGGCTACTCTGGTATGTTCATCTCTGGGCAGAATTTGGAAGTTGATTGGTCCAGTCAAGATTTTCCCCTGCCCCAGTGACAAGTTGTTTATTGGGGACAGGGTTTACCATATGACTAACTCCAGGGGTATAACTTAGAGCCATTCAGGCGTTCAGGTGTCTTACCTCATGTGGTTCAAGCTGGATAGGTTCCCCCCTATATCCTTCCCCCCATCTTATCCCCCCTAATCAATTTTTGTTTCCCTTTCTTCTCCCACGGCATATGGGATAAAATTATTATTCATATTATTTTATATTATTATCATTATTAGAAGTGTTAAGTTTGATAAAGGTTTAAGTGGATTGGATTATTTGATTACAGTTGAAGTTATTTGTGATGATTTAATGGTAAATATCTAATAAAGTGTGTGGACAATCAATTTTTCACTCAAAAGACAGTGTTTGTCTATTATTTCAGGGGTAAATATGTTCGAATAGGTGCATAATATGACTTATAATCACATAACTTTACTGCCAAATTTGGGCTGTCCCGGGCAGAAAATGGGGCTAATGTAAACCCCACCCAGTGGGCATTCCCAGGTGGTGCTCAGATGCCCCGATTGTACCAACTAAAAGGTTGAAAAGTATGATTACTGAACCTTGTACTGATTGTAAGTTATAGGTGGCAAAGCCTAAATCTGCATGCACAATTCTGTTTGTTATCAAGATAACCCCTACCCATTTAACCCATTTAACCTACTAGGGCAAGGGTATATCATCCCATGTTGCTTGGACCCCTTCACCCTCTGTAGTAACCAGAGCAGAGAACAAGCTTTACCTAGCCACATATTATTTAGGGAAATTAATTACCACATGGGAGATTTAACAACAAAAGTCATGGTTAAAGTCACAAATTATGGTTCATGTTATATTTGCACCATAATTTGTGACTTTTAGCGCCTCTTGGCACTTTTCTAAAATGGCGATACTTAGCGTGGCAGATGGGACTTCCGCTGCCTACCAGATCTACTACACCAGAAACTGGTGTAAATTATAGCTTAAGTTCACATCAGCCAATTTCAGGTTCTGGTACATGAAGGGACAGAGGTAAACTTAGAGATAATAGAACGTCTGCCTCAAACCCATCTCCAGCATTACAGTGGGAGTCTCATTATTCAGACACCCCTGATCAAAACCTTTAATATGTTGCTACATATCAAACATGTTTTTTTTTTTTTGTTTTTTTTTAAGGTACCGGGACAATTTTATTCTCATATATGAAAAATACATTTCAGCATTATAATCAGCAATATATTGATGATTTGGGGGTACTATCTCTCCTTGGGAAGAGACCACCTTTCAAAGAGGCTCCTTTCACATTAGCCATTTTTGCGGTTCCATCATTGATCTAGAAAAACGCTTCCGTTACAATAATACAACCGCATGCATCCGTCATGAATGGATCCAGTTGTATTATGTCTTCTATAGCCATGACAAATCCGTCTTGAACACCATTGAAAGTCAATGGGGGACGGATCAGTTTTCTATTGTGTCAGAGAAAACTGATCCGTCGCCATTGACTTACATTGTGTGCAGGACAGATCTGTCTTGCTCCGCACCACATCGCAGACAGAAAAATGCTGCTTGCTACCAAACGGAACGGAATGCATTTTGGAGCATTTAGTTTAGTTCAGTTCAGTTTTGTCCCCATTGACAATGATTGGGGACAAAATTGAAGCGTTTTCTTCCGCTATTGAGATCCTATGACGGATCTCAATGGCGGAATTGAAAACGCTAATGTGAAAGTAGCCTTAGTCGGCATGAGGAGACTTATAAGTCATACATGCTCCTCTGTAATTCTGGGAAGAAAGGGATGCAAATGAACTTTTAACAAGCTCTGCCTATAATGCCACCAGATGTAAGGCAGCTATCCTATAAGTCAATGTTCCACCCTTTAAATAGGCTTTGAGACATGACTCAGATATTAAATAACCCAGCATCTCATCTGCAGACAGCTGTTTCAGGGTGCTTGCCCATAATCAGTGCAGAGAAGAGAGTACCGGCTTAACTGGGTGAGAGGCCTTACCCAAGATTTGTGGGGTACTATCTCTCCTTGGGGAGAAAGCACCTTAATCGGCGTGAGGAGACTTATAGGACATACATGTTCCTCTGGAATTCTGGGGAAAAGGGATGCAAATGAGCTCTAAACAAGCTCTGCCTCTAATGCCACCAGATGTATTGATGAGGTGTCGGTGTAGACCTAAGAACAAATGTTCATTGGTACCTTTCATTTTTATGGTTGAGGTACATAAAGTTAGTGGTGATTATACCTATTCAACCAATGCATTGCTTTTATGAGTGTAACTTTATACAGTAAGATTTTAAGCTTCATTTTACAACATTTCTTCATTGGCACTATTCTTTTGTCTTCTACCATGGTATGTACCGTGTAAAAAAATCTAATGAATAATCCATACTGTTTGATTAGTATACAGCTATTACTCAGGAAGTGTAATGAAATGCATTATACATGAATGCAGGCCGTTGGTAGCAGAATTTGGCAATGATAAATCACATAACTGTCAAACATATTTAGAATGCCCACTGGGGGATGAATCTGTTGTTCTTTATCTGACTGTAAAATTATACTTGAATTCCTTGTGAGATTTTTGGTGTCTAGTCATGACACGACACCATAGAACAGTGAATAGTTACGGTAACTGGTTTCATAATATTAAGAATTCCCCGAAAATCACCCCACCCCCACCAATCAGTTGTTCAAATGGGTTTCTGCGCTCCACAACAGGCATCAGAACAACGCAGCTCAATATACTGAGTAGTGGTGAGGAATGGTACTGCAGAGCTGCTTCAATTTAAGTGAATGGGAACAATGATGCAGAACCATGTTACCGTCCCAGAATAACATTTAAAGTGAATAAGGCAAGGGCTAAATGACGGTCTTGGGCATGACAGCTGTCGCGCAACCAGGTATCGTGGTGTAGCAGAGAATCCATAGCAGTGAATGGGGTCCCAGCATGGCTTGAAGGTTTGCCGCGACTATAACCCCCAGAATCACAAACAAAATCCTGCAGGTTTGCATTTTTTTTAGACTCTGGGGTCGCGGTGATAGCAAACGTGTGAGTCACGCTGTGACCCCATTAATTTCTATGGCTACACAGCTACACTGTGATACCTGGTCGTGCACACCTGTCAAACCCAATATCACCGTGTAGCCCTGATCTAAATGTGGAATATACAGGCTTTCTCCAAGGTAAAGAAACCATATATTGTAAAATGGCAGATAATGATTCAAATTTAGGCAGAAACTGTGGGAGGCCAGGTGGCCAGCATGAATGCCCCCATCACAGAACCAACTTCAGACAAGTCGTGTTCATATTATTCAATAATTTGTAGGTAATGAAGAAAAAAACATGCCTCATAGGTGACAATGTGTATTTTTATAGGTATTGATTGCACAGTGTAGTAAAGTGAAGGGAAGTTCAGGTGAAAACAGGGGGGAAGATGTGTAAAGAAAGATATTACACTAAATATAACATAAAAAATTCCACAGATGATTCTAAACATGTAAAACATGCAAAATGCATTCCGTTCCGTTTGGTTGCTGCCCCATCACGGACAGAATAACGATGCAAGCAGCGTTTTTCTGTCCGCGATGTGGTGCGAAGCAAGACGGATCCACCCTGACACACAATGTAAGTCAATGGGGACAGATCCATTTTCTCTAACACAATAGAAAACAGATCCACCCCCCCACTGACTTTCAATGGTCTTAAAGACGGATCCGTCATGGCTATAGAAGACATAATACAACCGGATCCGTTCATGACGGATGCATGCGGTTGTATTATTGTAACAGAAGCGTTTTTGCACATCCATGACGGATCCGCAAAAAACGCTAATGTGACAGTAGCCTAAGTATAGCTTGGCTTTCTGTAGTACACAAGCGCTCCCATGTGCTTATCTTACATATGTCAATAGACCAAGGTATCATGGGAATGAGAATTTACATTTACTTGTGTATATATGTTTTTGGGATGCACTGGGAGGATTTGGAGGGGGAGGGGTACAGATAAGTGAATTGGTTCTACACAAATCAAATTTGTTAATAATTTCTCAAAGGATTTAAAGTTTTGACAAATCCAAAACTTTTGTGATTTGTCCTGCACGAATAGTTCAAAATGGCGGCACCATTTTATAGATCAGAAGACAGAGAAGAAAGTATCTCTAAAAGGGGATGATTTTTGAACATTTTATTAAAAATAGTGCAGTGTGTTTTTAAACAGGTTGTTTGTTACCAATATGCATTTACCCATAGCCACATACTGTATGTTGCTGTCACTTTGACAACTAATGCTGTCTTGGCAATATGGAACTTGAAAGAGGTTGGATACAGTGCTAGGAGACCTCACAGCATTAGGCAAACTTTTTAGGGTTATCTTTGATTTGGGTCAAATTGGCCTCAAAACTAATTTTTTGAAATTCACTGATCCCTATTTTCTTGTTATCTATCTATCTATCTATCATCTATCTATCTATCTATCTATCTATCTATCTATCTATCTCATATCTATCTATCTATCTATCTATCTATCTATCTATCTATCTATCATCTATCTATCTATCTATCTATCTATCTATCTATCATCTATCTATCTATCTATCTATCTATCTATCTCATATCTATCATCTATCTATCTATCTATCTATCTATCATCTATCTATCTATCTATCTATCTATCTATCTATCTATCTATCTATCTATCTCATATCTATCATCTATCTATCTATCTATCTATCTCATATCTATCTATCTATCTATCTATCATCTATCTATCTATCTATCATCTATCTATCTATCATCTATCTATCTATCTATCATCTATCTATCTATCTATCATCTATCTATCTATCATCTATCTATCATCTATCTATCTATCTATCTATCTATCATCTATCTATCTATTATCTATCTATCTATCTATCTATCTATCTATCTATCTATCTATCATCTATCTATCTATCTATCTATCTTTATCCATCTATCTATCTATTATCTATATCTTATATCTATTATCTATTATCTATTATCTATCTATCTATCTATATCTATTATCTATCTATCTCATATCTATCTATCTATCTATCTATCTATCTCTATTATCTATCTATCTCATATCTATCTATCTATCTATCTATCTATCTATCTATCTATCTCATATCTATCTATCATCTATCTATCTATCTCATATCTATCTATCTATCTATCTATCTATCTCCTATCTATCTATCTATCTATCTATCTATCTATCTATCTATCTATCTATCTATCTATCTATCTCTATTATCTATCTATCTATCTATCTATCTATCTATCTATCTATCTATCTATCTATATCTATTATCTATCTATCTCATATCTATCTATCTATCTATCTCATATCTATCTGTCTATCTATCTATCTATCCATCCATCCATCCATCTATATATCTATCTATCTATCTATCTATCTATCCACTAAAAAATTACATTTCCACATTAAAATGGTAATATTCATACAAATAAAATATATCACCCATGACAGAATACATTTCAGATGCTATTTTATTGGGTTAAATGGTCTCTTATTATTTAATCTGTGCTTAGTTGAATAGGTTGAATGATCAGACTGCGTTATAGGACCATTGACATTACGTAAAAACTACATTGCACATCATTACATTATACATTAATTAACATTTCTGTTATTACATGGCACTTCATTAACCAATATTATAGACTTCATTGAACTCACAGAACCTTCATAGAATAGTCAAAGCATTAGGTAATATATGATAGATATAATAAAAAATGACAAAAGATCCAAGAAGCCAAAAATTGGGAAACATACTAGAGAACACCATGACCGTTCATCCTTCCATGTTACACCAGTGCAAGTGTGAAAATGCATAATTTGCCAACGATTTAAGAAAGATGTATGTTCTGTGTATAGGTAACCTAGCATGACGTTCCTTAGCAGCCATATAGAGGTGAAATGTTCTGAATGCTGCAGTCTTCTAAAGGGGTTATCCATCTTCACAGAGCTGATGGCCTATCCACCCTGTCATATTTTTCAGCATATTACAGGGTGTCCTATTGTCCAATTTCTGAGTTACTCCAAAGAAGTGTGGTTTCCAATACACCCCTATTGATGCCAACTTCTACTATATCTCGATGCCATGCCAGATGGTTGTTTAACCTGCCCATATCATTTATTCTTCAAAACGGGCCTTAAAGGGGTTGTCCAGGAAATTTTTTTTAAATCACTGCAAAACTGTTCACGTTGGGTGACAAAAAAATTGTATTTACTGATGTAACATAAACTGAATTTAATAAAGAATATTATATATTATACAGAATAAAATGCTCCAAAATCAATACAAAAATGTACTCAAATTTAAAGGGGTTACTAGATTTTTTTTTTTTTACAGTTCCACCCTTTCCCCAGCCATGAACTGTGAAGAGAAATATACTTACCTGACCTGCTCCCTGGTTCCCGGGTACTCTGTACTGCCCTTATGGCCCCCATCTTTTAACATCCACACAGATGGGGTCACTGCTGGGTTACTTGCTTCTTTGAGAAAAGTCCCCATTGAGGCCAGTTATTGGCTGCAGCTGCACACATGACCCTGTCCATGCAGATGTTAACAGATGGGGGCCAGAAGTGCAGTGCAGATGGGTGGAGGGTTGGGGAGCTGGAACCAAATGGTGTGGGGCACATAAGTATGTTTTCTTCGCATGTCCCGCTGGCTGGGGTTGGGGGGATTTTAAAAATATTCTAGATAATCCCTTTCAATTTTAGTGTGTTGAGTACATTATTTCATGATTTTGAACCATTTTTATTTGTATAAAATATGGGATCCTTAATTAAATTCAGTTTGATTACAAGGTTTCTGTCACTCAATGTGACCAGTTTTGACAAATGTTTTACTAGTCACCACTGGATAAACTATTCCATCCAGTGTAAGCTTTTATATGCTTTGCTTGAAATATTTATATCACAGATGAAACATAGAGGTTGAGTGTTCTGGCAACTTTCCCACCTCACACCCTATAGAGCTGCAGTATGAAAAACCTTCATTTCACTTGCAAGCATAGCAATCTGGAATCCATTCCTCAACAAGTGGATGGAGTAAATCATGTCCAGTCCCCTAAACAGATGTTTCTTCTGCTGACAGCTGGTGGACCCAGAAAAGTTTGGTCGAAAGCATAACGCAAAACACATCCAATGTCAATGGAAGACAACCACAACAGTACATGCCTGCAGCCCCTCTGGGACATTTCCTAAGGCAACCTACCATATGTAACACTGCATCCTTTATGGAAAAAAGGACAATTTATTGCCAAGAAAAGACACGTTCTATTGCAAAGTGATTTAATAATTATACTGCTGACAGACATTGAGTAGACGACCATAGATGTAACCATCCAATAGTTGTGTGATGCTAATAAATAATTCATATATGCTTAATCTAGTAGTGAAAATCCACCACCTCTGAACCATTTTGAGAAATACATGCCAGGATTACCGTAATTGATTCACACGGATTTTGTAAAGAATCCCAATCTGATTTTGGCCCCATCCGCCAACTGACTATTGTTAACCATCGTGATCATTGGTGGTTACAACTATGGCCGCCTTACTCTACATAATCATGGCGAGATCAATCAAAACGCTCATATCACCCATACACCTATCAATTGATCTCTCGTGAAGATAACCTTGAACAATTCATTCAGGTTGCTGAATGCCACAAGTAGCGTCCAAGCCTAGGCAGATGAAATAGTGACATCACCGTATTCTTCAAACTCTGTTACTACAGCATGCTTGCCAATTACTCTAGACATAAAGCAGGTTTCATTGCTGACCATGGCAAAATAATGAAATAAGGCAGGCAGCCACCATCTGTATCCAAACAATGCTAGAGTTTCCACCAGGTTGGCCCACAATCATGATCTAGACGGCAAGAATATGTGTATATATATATATATATATATATATATATATATATATATATATGTGAACACAACTCTGGTTAAAGTGCTGCAGGTGCCCAAGTGTCTCCCATAAAACAAGGCTCTGGCAGGGAACAGTAAAATCACTTTTGCACAGACAATAGCAGGACAAGCCTTTAAGATAGGACGTCAGCAGGGAGGATTTGATTTGCTCATTAACCCCTCCAGCTCAGTGTAGCAGCCTGGGCAGCAGAATGATAAATGCACTGTACACTCAATGGATCTGGGTCCGAATGTCATCAAGCAGAATCGTGTCCTCCTAAACAATACCCCGTCAACTCCACCACTCCCAGATCATTGTCATCAAATCCACAGCCATCAATAAACTGAGCATTCAATTGGGATAGGAATTCGTGCAGTTAACCAGTTAATGGCATGCAGCTATGATAGATCCACCCCATCCATTATACACAGACAGTTCATTCCCATTTTGGCTGTGGGCATTAACCCCATTCTTGCTGGTGGGATGTAAGTGTGAGCTGATGACAGCCCTGGCCATCCCTCTATCATCATCATCATCATCATCATCTGAAAGCATGCAGTGAAAGGATTAAAATGCAATCTGCAGTGACAAGAGTCCAGCCTCCTCACCCCCCTCCTCCCTACACTCCAAAACACTAGGACCTTAAATGAACCCCCATACAGCAATGCACACACACCCTTGTGCCTTACCTCTAGAGCTTCCAAAGTCACAAAGCTGCTCATTGCAAATCCATCAATGATGTCTTCTTCAGCCGAGGAGGACTCTTTCCTCTTTCTCCTAGGGGGCTTTGGTCTGGACAAGGAAGAAGCAGCCGGGTTCCTATTGTCTTCTCTCTCAGATCCAGAGGAAGAAAGCAAAGAGCCGGTCCTGGAAAGCCCTAATCCTCCTTTGGACCCGACTTCCCTATCCCTTTGGGATTTGGATCTCCTCTTCTTGCGATAGCCATTGCACCGTGGGCCATCCATGGCACCCACAGTAGTGGCAGCAGCACAGGCAGCAGAAGCAGCAGCAGCAGCAGAGACACCAGCAACCACCCCTCTTCCCTCTCCCCTTCCCCACCTCCTCCCCTCCTGATAGAGAATAAATAATAAAATAAAACCCACCACGGTCTGCAAAAGAAGAAAATCAGAAAGGAAAAAGCAAAAAAGAAGAATCAAGGATGAAGACCTGGGAAGCACATTGCTCCTTTCCTGGTGCAGGCAGCAATGTGCAGCTAGACAGTGTGATTCCACCACACACACACATACACAACCCAGAAATTCCTATAATGCTGCCAGGGAAAGTAATGGCTGATCACAGCCTAGAAATCTGGAGAGGAGAAGGCTTTGATCAGGAGTGGAGGTTAAATCATTCCCCCTCCCTTAACAAAATCCTGGAGCTTTCCACCTGATGTATTCCCTGCAAACATTTAACTCTTTGTTACTGTTGCTTGTTCTTCCAGAACTCCATGATATATCCCTTGGATCATCTTCTCCTGTTCAGTGAGGAACTTCCAGTGCAGAAGATGACCCCCTCCTCTTGTCCTCCTCTTCTTCTGCTGGGTTCTCGTCTTCTGCTCTCCTCCTCAGTGACAGATGCATCCAGACTAGGCAGACAGAGGAGGGGCAGGAGACTGGGTGGGAGACAAGGAGAAGAAGTGAAGGGATAAGAGAAGCAGTCTCCTCTTCTTCTTCTTCCTCCTCCACATACACAATGGTAAAAGTGACAGCTGAGGCTGTGCCCGGTGCTTGGCATGTGCCACCTCCTGAGCCTTCTTCTCCTGCTCCAAGGGAGGTGAGGGCGATGCTCTGTGTCTTCTCTCCCAGGCCAGAGAGGAGGGGGCTCAGCAGCACACAGCCCTTCCTCCAGCTCCAGTCTCCTGCACTCCCTGGGAAACCGCATCCACAACTTTTCCTAACATGACAGCACTCCCCATGATCAGCACATGCATGACAAGGGGACAAGTTCCAGGGAAGAGGAGCAGTGTTCACTGACACCTCATTCTCCAGAGAATCAGGCATGGGGCTCCTGTCACATTCTACAGGACAGGTCCAACAGCCAGTGGCATCTGCCCACCAAGAGCTGTGTTCATCAGGTACCTGCAAAACATACCAGAACTGAAGTTGATTAAATGAAACCATGTCAAATAACATGCATAGATGTAGCAGTGTTGGATATACCATTTAAAGGGGTATTGCCATCACAGACAATGGGGGCATATCGCTAGGATATGCCCCCATTGTCTGATAGGTGTCACCTCTGGGACCTTCACCTACAACGAGAATGGAGCAGGGAGAGCTGTGGCTGGAGCACCCCAGATTTCCCAGGGTCCTTCCACCACCAAGCACTGCTCCCCGCTGCTCCCATAGAAGTGAATGGGAGCACACCACGCATGCATGGCCCCTGCTCCTATTCATTTCTATGGGGCAGACGGAAATATCCGAGCCAGCGCTCTGATATTTTCGGCGGCCCCATAGAAATGGATGGAGGGCGGCTGCGCATGCACAGTGTGCCCTCCGTTCATTTCCACACTCCGTTCTCATTGTAGGTGAGGGTCCCAGAGGGACCCGCACCTATCAGACAATAGGGCATATCCTGGCGATATGCCTCCATTGTCTGTGATGGGAATACCCCTTTAACTCTTTGAATATGTATCTTAACAGTCCGTGGAATGAAATTGTAACATTAGCTCACCCTGAACACCTTCCATGCACTTGCTTATTTAATGGGATTTTCCAAGAGTTTTTACTATTGACCTATCCTCTGAATAGATCATCAGTATCTGATCAATGGGCGTCTCATACCCGGGACCCCCACCGATCAGCTGTTTGAGAAGGCAGCAGCGCTCGCAGCTCGCCAAACACAGTGCCATACATTGTATAGCGGCTGTGATTGGTATCACAGCTCAGCCCCATTCACTTTAAAGGGGCTGAGCTGTGTTTAGGTCATGTGACCGATCAACGGGACATCACATGGGTTAGGAAAAGCTGGTCAAGACCTCAGCGCTACTGCATCACCGGTGCCTTCTCAAACATCTGATCAGTGGGATGCTAGGTGTCAAACCCCCAACAATCAGTAAAAAAAACTCTTGAAAAAACCTTTAACAAATCAAGATTCACTATATGAATAGGCCTGAAAGCATTAAAGTATCTACTGAGTTTCCTGACATCACCACTGGCACTAATTACCGAATATACAGAATACATTCAAAATGTTTTACTGGACAGATGGGAGAGCATTTGCAGGGAATTTGGGCAGCATGGTGGCTCAGTGGTTAGCAATGGTGCCTTGCAGCGCTGGGGTCCTGGGTTTGAATCTGACCAAGGACAACATCTGTACAGAGTTTGTGTGTTTGCGTGGGTTTCCTCCCACACTCCAAAGACATACTGATTGGGAACTTAGATTGTGAGCCCCATTGGGAACAGTTGGATGCTTATGTCTGTAAAGTGCTGCGGAATATAGTAGCGCTATATAAGTGCATAAAATAAATACATTTGTTTTCCCTACTGTTGCTTTTCCTAGAAGTAGCAAGATGTAAGGAGATAAAGTATATTGAACCGTTCCTTGCTTCTTGGATTTGTAGCCATTTGAATTTCTTATGTTATAAATAACTGCAAATATTTAGAATTTTGCATTTATTAAATAAATATACAAATCCACCAAGCATGGGTTTGCATATCATCTTTGAGATGCAGTAAGGCTCCATTCACACGTCCGTGGTCTGTTGCGGACCCGCAAATTGCGGATCCGCAACACACCCGGCCGGCACCCCCTATAGAAATGCCTATTCTTGTCCGCAGTTGCGGACAAGATTAGGACATGTTCTATTTTTTGCGGAGCATAGGACATGTTCTATCTTTTTTTCTGTGTGCTGTCCGCATCCATTCCGTCCCCATAGAGAATAAATGGGTCTGCACCCATTCCGCAAAATTGCGGATCGGATGCGGACCCATTTGCGGACGTGTGAATGGAGCCTAAATGTATATCAACATCGCCAAAAATCTCTCCTGTTCTATAAGGCTACTTTCACACTAGTGTTTTTGCTGGGTCCGGCAGGGTTCAGCAAAAAGCTTCCGTTAATGATAATGCAATCATCTGCATCTGTTATCAACAGATCCGGTTGTATTATCTTTAACATAGCCAAGACGTTTTCTATTGTGTCAGATTGTGTGTGAGAAAACAGATCCGTCCCCATTGACTTGCATTCTGGGTCATGACAGATCCATCTTGCTCCGCATCCCAGGATGGAAAGCAAACCGCAGCATGCGGTATGAGAACGCAACCAAATGGAACGGAATGCATTTTGGAGCCCTCTGTTCTGTTCAGTTACATTTTGTCCCCATTGACAATAAATGAGGACAAAATGGAAGCAGAAAAATATTAACGCTAGTGTGAAAGTAGCCTTGTCGTGCGTCATCAAGTTGCGAACAAGTCGCAAATATTTTTCTATGTGTTGCTGTCACATGACACATGTTGTCATGTAGACGTATCCTTAGATTTGTATAGGTGTCCAACCTCTGGATGTAAGTTTGAGTTTTCTAATTCAAGACAGCAATTTTTGACTAGAAATATTACTATAAGAAACATTTTAAAAGTGTTTGAAACTAGAAAAATGTCACTTTTTGATTATGCATAAGTTCTGTAAATCAAACTTCAATATCAGCTAAATCTATAGGAAAAAACAGCCCAGCTAGAGTGACCTTTGGCACAATCTGACCTGGGTCTAATAAGATGCAGCAGCTCACATGGTCCGTAACCTGGCATTCCGTGATATTAACCACCAGCACGGTAATTTGCACCCAATGAACATTGTTCGTAAGTGTGCAGTTACACTGAAAACTTGGCTGCAGCAAGCATTTCACGACTAACGTTCATTGTGTAACAGTGCAGACATTGAACTGAATGGGGCTGTAGCGCAACTTACAAGTTGTCGCAACCGTGACTTCAGAAATGGAAAATATCTAACACTGCCCAATTTTTGTGTGAATCTGGAGTTGTAGATCTGCCTTTTTTAGTAGCCCTCTGCTCTGTCTAGTAGATAGAAATCATGTGCTGGAGACTTCTATGAGGGCCATATAGTCTAACAAGAAATATGGACTCTAGTTGCCCTGCTGTTCATATGAGTAATAAAAATGTTCTATTATAGTGTCTTATAAAGATATCCAGTACTTCTGACAACTATATTTAGGAAAATGTTAAATTTTATATACTGTAGAATTTTATAATCAGTTATGTTTGCTAATGAGTGGAAACTCAATGCCTGGAATATTAATTACTGATCAACTTCTTTCATACATATTTAAGGGGGCCTTTTTTTTTGTTTCTAAAAAAAGAAGCTTGGGTTTTCATGGTTGTTTTTACCGTGTTTTATGCATTTTTTTTCTAACACTTTAAATATGAAATTTTCTACTGGGGTAAAAACAGTAAAAAAAATAAAATAAACATTGTGGAAAAAATCCGTAAAAAAAAAAAACTTTTGTGACACCACATATAATGTCTATTTTTGCACATAGTGTTTCCACCACAGAAGTGAGGGATAAGAGCAGTGATTATTAGGCCATGTTTCTGCACTGGAATATTGGGCATAAGCAGATGGTTTATTACTGAAATACCCTATTAACATTAGTTAAAGAGATTTTCTCAGTGTTTTATACTGATGACCTATCCTCAGGATAGGTCATCAGTATCTAATCAGTGAAGGTCTGACTTCCGGCACCACCGCTGATTAGCTGTTAGAGGAGGTTGCTGCGCTCAGCTTACCAAGTACAACGCCATATATTGTATAATGGCAGTGCTTGGAATGGCAGCTCAGCCCCCTTCACTTGAATGTGGCTGAGCTTTGCCTAGGTCATGTGACCGATGAATGTGACCTCACTGGCCTGGTGTAAGCTCACTGAACAGTCATGGCCTTCTCGAACAGCTGATCAGCGGGGTCCCCACCGATCAGATACTGATGACCTATCCTGAGGATAGGTCATCAATAGTGTTGAGTGAATGAAAGCCAAACGAATTTCTGGAAAAATAGGATTCTCTGTAAATCCGAATTTCCTCACACGTCATGGTAACTAATCCATTTCTAGACTTTTTTAGATAAAATTTTGAGTAAGTATTGAAAGAGTATGAATTCTCTGGTTGGAAATTTCAGGTAGTCAAAGAACATTGGAGCTGTGAGTGCTTAGATGTGAAGAAGAAATTCATGATGAGAGAGGAGGAGAGTGGGGTGATGGGAGAGGGGAGAGTTCCAGTGTTCCTGTTTTCTTTCCTTTTTTGACTTTTTGTTGGGTTCTCACTTTAGTTTTTTGCTTACTCTATTGTTTACATTATTACAGTTTTATGTAATGTATTGTATGCATATTGTAAACCGTTGATAACACAGGTTTGGAAGAAAAAATAGCAGTGAGGTCGGATGGGATATCAGGAATAAAACATTTGCTTTATAGAGGCTGTATGGCTCTAAATCTTAAGAGGACTTCAAACTGGGGCATATTCTTATTATCCTGATGTAGTATAATTAGTATCAGATTAATAATTTAGAGCAGTTTATCTGTGTGCCCTTGTTAAATATTGATCATGTGCTTACCAGGCCCACCATTCTCACACATACCATCCATTGCACTGCCTAATTTTCCTAGAGTGGCAACCACTTTCTTATTCATAGAAAGAAGCCTTAGTTCCTTTACTGACATCCCTGTCCACTTGTTTAAGGTCTTGATCTTAACAGTTTTTATAATCAAAGCGTGACCGCACTGAGAATGTCTCTGTAACGCTAGCCTTTAACATCGGGTCCATCAGAAGAGAAGATCAGTAGAGATGTAATAAGAAATATGGAAATCACTGGTTACAGCCTGCTATTTGACAGGCTTTTATTTGTGACAGATGTATTCCCAAAGATATAAAAATGACCTGCCTCATTTCTATGCATGTACATCTAGTACATACGGTCCGGTTGTAGAGACCTAGCGCTAGTATATATATATTATCTCACATGTTTTTAGACTATGGATATTTACACTGTATTACCCGGAGAATGCTGCTTGATCTTGGAGTCTCTATCTCTTCTTTATAGCTTTGTTTTCTCCAAACTAATATGTCTGGTAATCCTACCACATATTGACTGGAACAGTTAGGCACCAATGTCAGGCGCGGAATACATCCGAAATGAAATTGCACCCCATCCATTACTAGTTATTACATTATATTTAGTATTTTTAAGGGTTTTATGTTAGTTACAGTTTTTGCTTTTCACCTGTTTTGCCCTAAGAAGTAAGGGTTACCAATATCTTAAGAAAAATGGCTTACAAAAGCAAATATTAAGACAAAGGAAACAGACCCTGCATTTATGTGCTAATAATGCTGCTCCCAGGGACTTCTGGAAGATCTGCTGTGCAGCCATTAGAATGGAGTCACTATTCAGATAATAGGAAACAGAAAGACGTTTTAGTATTTCTTCACAAAGGCGCTTTCCTCCTGCTCTTGGAACATTTAGACTGAACTGATTTCATTACAACTGGGCTTCAGTTCCTCTGCAAACACTATTAATTAACTTTCCCCAAATTGCTGATAGTTATACATGGATGTTTGAAGAAAAAAAAAAAAAAACTCTGCAGGCATATACCGTAAGTGTGTAGCAATGAATGGACTATAGACCATAGAGAAATACAGTATATGAAAACGGTTGAAAAGCTAAAGTAGAAGTGAAGGTTTTAAGATCAGTTAATGTCATTTACATAAAATCCATATTGAGGTTTTCAGAATGGAGATATGTAATGTGGTGCTTATGGGGACAGGCTAGAACAATACAGTCAGGCAATATATTGCTAGTTATAGACATTATACTAAGTACATTCTACTTTACAGCTTTTGTATTAAACATATTTTCAGTGATGAGACAACCCCTTCAACATGCTTATTCACTTCCTTTACCGTTTCCATTTAGAGCTTATTGAAGAAGTGTAGGTGGTTTCCAAGTGAAGTCCTCTTTTCGCATACTTAACCTAACTATTGAACTACGTGATCTCAAATGAATAGGACTCAGATAGCAAAGCACAGTAAATAATGTAAACTTCATACTACCTTATGTAAGATGTTGCTTTTCATCTCTCTGTTTATCTATCTATCTATCTATCTATCTATCTATTTATTAATCTATCCATCAGATTTTTATTTACTCTGTCTTGAGACATTTCTGCCTTATGTGTCTATATGTAGCCACCCAGTGGTTGCGATGTGACTTGCACCTTTTTAGGGTATTTTGTTAGCATGCTGCTAGCATGTATTGAATTAGATTTATGAGTTTTTGACCAAATTTAAGAAAAGACTTCTGCACACATCTGTATATGAAAAGGTCTCATTTAATTCTAAAATTAACAATCATAGAACAATTTCCAAAGAGAGGGAACAGGATAGTACCATAATAGACCTATAGATTAGGGAAACAGTAGGAAAATATATTCAGATTTTTAACTTTAGATGCACAGTCATCCCTAATACTATATACAGTATCTTCTATTTGTTAAACCTTTAATTCATTTGAGCAAATCTACTGTTGATTTTATGGAAAATTAATTATTTGTGATTAAAGGGAATCTTTATTGAACACTTTCGTTTTTTTCTACATAATAAGAAACCTCGTCCATCCTGTGTGTTCTCTAGCCGTCATGAGATATCCTATGACTCACTTTATGTACCCCCCCTCAGAGTTTATAGTAAACTGCAACTAATGGTCTTGCCCCTCTCAGTTCCCTATCATAAGAAATCAGTGTGTTTTCTGTAAGCAATTTGATAAGTGATGCTTAATATTCAAATAAACCAGTTACAATACGGGTGGGTTCACACTAGCGTTAGTGATTCCGTTATGGCTTTCCGTTATAACAGGGTTATAACGGAACATAACGGAATCCATAAGATGGAAGGACTGATCCGTTCTTCTGCCCATAGACTTGTAATATGACGGAATGCAAAACAGAAGCCTTTAAAAGGCATTCCGTTTGCTTTCCGTCCTAATGGAAGTCTATGGGAATCAAAACGGATCCGTCTGGGTCCCGTTATGCAAGACGGAAAACAAAGTCCTTTCGACAGGACTTTGTTTTCCGTCTTGCGTAACGAGACCCAGACGGATCCGTTATGCTTTCCCATAAACTTCCATTAGGACGGAAAGCAAACAGAATAGCTTTTAAAGGCTTCCGTTTTGCATTCTGTCTGGGCATTCTGTTATTTTGCGTTATAACCATGTTATAACGGAAAGCCATAACGGAATCCTTAACGCTAGTGTGAAGACACCTTAAGGAAGAGCTTAATAAGATAAGAATTATAGTGATTTAAGGTAGGTGTAAATCTTCATCATTCTGGGATCGTTTTTCATCATTTTATTATTATCCTGTATGAGTTCATTATGTGAACTGCCATTTGTGCTGACTGAAAAAAGTTACTGGTAACTGCCATTTGATAAGTCAGGAGATCATTACTATAAAGTAGTCGTGTCAGATCAGATAACATGCAGCTCTTGGGTCAGATGGGCAGATTACTGAAGAAGAACAAACACCATGTCAATAGCATGAGCCCTGGACTGTAGTTTCCTTTGCGCAGTAATGATCACATTGACCAGACAATTATTTAGTATGACCAGCCTTAAAGAGCAATGCTTCAAGGGTGGTAGAAAAGAGAAGAAACTCAATAGGCATAAGCAGCTGAAAGTATCACATCAGCAGTACTTAGAAAGTCATTCAGCTGATAAAGATCTTTTCTGGTATTTTTCTAAGCTGTTTCTCGCCTTATGATTTCTTGCAACAAAAAAGCAACTTTATACAGATTTTATTATCCCTCTTCAGCAACTCTTATCACTTCTTTTTTGTCTACATTTAGGTCCGCATCATTTGTACATTATATTGACTGCTTATTGATTTAAATGGAAACCGTATTATGCTTCATTAAACCTGTGGTGGCGCTGCAGGAGAATTGCACACTTCCCACAGATTACAGCTGACTGCTGGAGGACCCATCAATGGAATATCTTGTGATCAGTGTTGGTGCTTGTAACAGAAAGAGGTTGTCCACATTGGACAAATTCATTATGATGCAAACATGGTGGATGATGTAAGAAAATGCAGAAGTAGTATAATTAGGCATACATTGCAGGATAAGTGTTCAGACATGATTTCATACAGATGAAAGTAGACTGTGCTAACTATCATAGATCCTTCTACTGTTCATATTATAACAACAGGATGGTGTCCTTATAAGTGCGATGACATTATGATTGTCAATGCCCTACACATTGCTAGATGTGTCCCTGTTAATGCCTTGGAACAGGTGGTGACCTCACAGGTGATGTCACAAATGGGTGATAGCCTTATAAGTTGAGCTCTGAAATGGTATCTGGGCGCGAGAATAAAATGTGTACACCAAAGTTCATAATGATGCTGTAGTGTTCTGGAGCAGGGGTACTTTGAGGTAGGGGCGTAGCTATAGGGAAAGCAGGGGAAGCGGCTGCTTTGGGGCCCTGACCCAAAAGGGGGAGGAGGATTAAAAGATTTTGTCAGGGCCCCCTCAACAGTATTGCACAATGAAATGATTACTGGAGGGCCCCATTCAAAAATTTGCTGTGGGGCCCAGTCATTTCTAGCTACGCCACTGCTTTGAGGTCTGCACATTTGTGATAACTTTGTAATTCTTTGTGCCGGGTTTCTCCACTCCACCCCTCCTACTAGAAGGTTCTAGTTTAGCTAGAAACTGTATATAAGGAGAGCAGTCAGAGCCCCTAGTGTTCTGCAGTTAGGGACCAGTTCTTTGAGCGGAAGACTCTGACAGTCTGCATGAGTGACCAGAAGAAGACGCTGGGATGGGGGAGCTGAGACACAGACCATGGGTCACCAGCCCTGTGACCAAGGAGCCACCCAGACTACTGAGCTACAGACAGTGAGCCTCCAGCCTTTGGCCAGTGAGCCTCCAGCCTTCTGAGAGAGCGAAAGCTAGCTCAGGCCTTTCCTCAGCATCAAACCCTTCTTCTGCCAGGGAGGAGACTGGAGAAGCCAGCCCTATGCCTCACCTGTATTGTTTTGCACCTGAATTCCTCCAGTAAACGAGCACCCTGGTTACTGCAGACCCTGACTCTGGACTTATTTCCCATTGTGGTGCACCATCCTTTCCAGAGAGCAGCAACACATGGTGACACCTTGGCAGTGTCATAGCCTTGGTAATCTCTACACTGATAACATGACCTGGTGGTTCTCCTGTAGGGCACCAGCGCATCCAGTGATTATGTAATCGGGGGCATGTAGTTATGACCTAAAGGATTCCTGGTCTATAAATTGAATCCTGGAACCCAGAGCTGTCAAGGTGGCTTTTATGTGGCCCCAGAACTGATCTTCCACACTATTATTGTCCTGTGTAAATATACCATAAGGCTCCTTTTCATACAGCATGGATTAGGAGAGGAAACATATGCATCACATTTGCATAAAAATCTTTAATAAAACCAACAGAAATTTAGCCCTGTAGGAACCTAGCCTTTGTGTTTTTTGCAACAGTGATTTAAAGTATGTAGATAATGTAAGCCAGTAAAGGTGAAATACAATGCGGCACATGAACTAATTTGCCCCGTCGGCCTTGTAACGTGAAGCTTTACTTAGCAGAGCACAAGGAAAATAAAACATTCGGTCAAGTGATTGTGCTCAGAAGCAGGGTTAATAATTGGAGATGTGTGGTTGTACTATATAACCCATCACTGAAAGGATTGGAGGATTTGGGAGTAAATAGTAATAATTGGCTTTATTCTGCATCTATTCACTACCACATACAGGGAGTGCAGAATTATTAGGCAAGTTGTATTTTTGAGGATTAATTTTATTATTGAACAACAACCATGTTCTCAATGAACCCAAAAAACTCATTAATATCAAAGCTGAATATTTTTGGAAGTAGTTTTTAGTTTGTTTTTAGTTTTAGCTATTTTAGGGGGATATCTGTGTGTGCAGGTGACTATTACTGTGCATAATTATTAGGCAACTTAACAAAAAACAAATATATACCCATTTCAATTATTTATTTTTACCAGTGAAACCAATATAACATCTCAACATTCACAAATATACATTTCTGACATTCAAAAACAAAACAAAAACAAATCAGTGACCAATATAGCCACCTTTCTTTGCAAGGACACTCAAAAGCCTGCCATCCATGGATTCTGTCAGTGTTTTGATCTGTTCACCATCAACATTGCATGCAGCAGCAACCACAGCCTCCCAGACACTGTTCAGAGAGGTGTACTGTTTTCCCTCCTTGTAAATCTCACATTTGATGATGGACCACAGGTTCTCAATGAGGTTCAGATCAGGTGAACAAGGAGGCCATGTCATTATATTTTCTTCTTTTATACCCTTTCTTGCCAGCCACGCTGTGGAGTACTTGGACGCGTGTGATGGAGCATTGTCCTGCATGAAAATCATGTTTTTCTTGAAGGATGCAGACTTCTTCCTGTACCACTGCTTGAAGAAGGTGTCTTCCAGAAACTGGCAGTAGGACTGGGAGTTGAGCTTGACTCCATCCTCAACCCGAAAAGGCCCCACAAGCTCATTTTTGATGATACCAGCCCAAACCAGTACTCCACCTCCACCTTGCTGGCGTCTGAGTCGGACTGGAGCTCTCTGCCCTTTACCAATCCAGCCACGGGCCCATCCATCTGGCCCATCAAGACTCACTCTCATTTCATCAGTCCATAAAACCTTAGAAAAATCAGTCTTGAGATATTTCTTGGCCCAGTCTTGACGTTTCAGCTTGTGTGTCTTGTTCAGTGGTGGTCGTCTTTCAGCCTTTCTTACCTTGGCCATGTCTCTGAGTATTGCACACCTTGTGCTTTTGGGCACTCCAGTGATGTTGCAGCTCTGAAATATGGCCAAACTGGTGGCAAATGGCATCTTGGCAGCTGCACGCTTGACTTTTCTCAGTTCATGGGCAGTTATTTTGCGCCTTGGTTTTTCCACACGCTTCTTGCGACCCTGTTGACTATTTTGAATGAAACGCTTGATTGTTCGATGATCACGCTTCAGAAGCTTTGCAATTTTAAGATTGCTGCATCCCTCTGCAAGATATCTCACTATTTTTGACTTTTCGGAGCCTGTCAAGTCCTTCTTTTGACCCATTTTGCCAAAGGAAAGGAAGTTGCCTAATAATTATGCACACCTAATATAGGGTGTTGATGTCATTAGACCACACCCCTTCTCATTACAGAGATGCACATCACCTAATATGCTTAATTGGTAGTAGGCTTTCGAGCCTATACAGCTTGGAGTAAGACAACATGCATAAAGAGGATGATGTGGTCAAAATACTCATTTGCCTAATAATTCTGCACGCAGTGTATTTGTCAGCAATGTGCAGTAATGAAGATAAATTGAATACCTTGTAGCATGACAGCCGTTCTGAACCATACAGTAAAACTGGAGGATGAAAACTCCCTGCTTGATAGCTCTTACATTACACATCGTACAGCTATATAAGCATTGCTTCTCGTCCTTGGTATGTGGTCTAATATATGACATATACAATTGTGTTCAAAATAATAGCAGTGTGTTTAAATAAGTGAATAAAGCTCAAAATCTTTCTAATAGCTTTTATTTCCATACACACAAATGCATTGGGAACACTACACATTCTATTCCAAATTAAAACATGAAGAAAAATATATAAAATTTGTGTTGTTCCTCTAAAAAAAAAGCAGTGTTTGTTTTCTTCTTTACAAACTCAAACATTCACTATATAAACTGAAAAATGTTTGCAGATTTTGCTTTCCTTTGAATCACTTAGCTAATATTTAGTTGTATAACCACTGTTTCTGAGAAATGCTGTACTTCTGTGTTGCATGGAGTCAACCAACTTCTGGCACCTGTGAACAGGTATTCCAGCCCAGGATGATTGGACTACATTCCACAGTTCTTCTCTATTTCTTAGTTTTGCCTCAGAAACTGAATTTTTTATGTCACCCCACAAGTTTTCTATTGGAATAAGATCCGGGGATTGGGCTGACCACTCCATAATGGCCATCTTGTTGGTCTGGAACCAATATATTGCACGTTTACTGGTGTGTTTGGAGTTGTTGTCTTGTTGGAACACCCATTTCAAGGGCATTTCCTCTTCAGCATAAGGCAGCATGACCTCTTCAAGTATTCTGATGTATTCAAACTGATCCATGATCCCTGGTATGCGATAAATAGTAGTATGAGAAACATCCCCATATCATGATGTTTGCGCCACCATGCTTCACTGTCTTCACAGTGTACTGTGGCTTGAATTCAGTGTTTGGGGGTCGTCTGACAAACTGTCTCCAGCTACTGGACCCAAAAAGAACAATCTTACTTTTATCAGTCCACAAAATGTCTCTTTAGGCCAATCAATGTGCTCTTTGGCAAACTGTAACCTCTTCAGCAACAGTGGGACTTTGCGGGGGCTTCTTGTAGATAGCTTGGCTTCACATAGGCGTCTTCTAATTGTAACAGTACTCACATATAACTTTAGACCTTCTGTGATCTTCCTGGAGCTGATTGTTGGCTGAGTCCTTGCCATTTTGGCTATTCTTCTATTCATTCAAATAGTAGTTTTTCGCTTTCTTCCACGTCTTTCAGGTTTTGGTTGCCATTTTAAAGCATTTGCGATCATTTTAGCTGAGCAGCCTATCATTTTCTGCACTTCTTTATATGTTTTCCCCTCTTCAATCAACTTTTTAATCAAGGTACGCTGTTCTTCTGAACAATGTCTGGAATGACCAATTTTCCTCAGAATTTCAGAGAGAAATGCACTGTAACCAGCATGTATAAAATTTGCTGCCTTCCTTCCTTAAATAAGGGCAATAATTGCCACCTATTTTTCAAAGAATGAATGACCTCACTCATTGAACTCCACACTTCTATTATTTTGACCATGCACCTTTCAATTAGTGATTCAATTACACAGAATCAGCAGCATGCATTTCATGACTGTTGAGTCTGTTGGATTTCTATTACTTTACTACACCTGCTAGTAAATTATTTGTCATGTAGAAATATCATTTCTACCATAAACAGTGATTGATCAGGTTAGTGATGTCTGACTGCTATTATTTTGAACACAACTGTAGAAGAGATTAAGGGGTAGGTTTATTAGCATACTATAGATGTCATGTTAAAATGCAGAATGCACAACCTTCGGATGTGTGAATATTATATTTATAGGGGTTGTTTCAGATATCCTAAGCATATGTCATTTATATCACATTGGCAGGGGTCTGACACCTAAAGCTCCACCAATCAGCTGTTGTGTGCAGTGGTAATGCAGTGTAATTATGGCTTTAAGTGAATGGGACAGGAAGCTGTAATTACATTGCACCACCATCACAAGCTAGACGGTGTGCAGGTAAACACTGAAGCGAATGGAGCGCTCACACAACTGCCACAGCCTCTTCCAACAGATGATGGTTAGAGGTGCCAGGCGTCGGATTCCGCCAATCCGATATTGATGACCTATCCTGAACAGGGGTCATCAATATTTGACATTGCACAACCATTTTAACCTTCTGGTTAAAAGGATTCTGTCACCAGGTTTTGGCCTATAGAGATACGGACATGCACGGCTAGATCGCCGCTAGCATGTTCGCAATATATCTGTCCTATAGGGCTGTGTGGTTTTAAGTTCTTTAAAAAAGGATTTTATAGATATGTAAATGAGTCTTGAATGTGTCCAAGGGGCTGCACTAACCTTCCTGGAGCCCAGCCGTGCCCAGCCACGCCCGCTTATGAAGGAGCCCAGCACCGCCTATGTCCTCCGAATCTCCTCCTTTCATCAACGATAGATAGCGAGATCGTGCATGCGCAGTGCCCGTATAGTGTTCCTTCCCTGTGCTGGCATCAGCCTCAGGGAAAGAACTGCGCATGCGTGATCTCGCGCATCGCGAGATTACGGCTATCTATCGTTGATGAAAGGAGGAGATTCGGAGGACATAGGCGGTGCTGGGCTCCTTCACAGGCAGGCGTGGCTGGGCTCCAGGAAGGTTAGTGCAGCCCCTTGGACACATTCAAGACTCATTTACATATCTATAAAATCCTTTTTTAAAGAAATTAAACCACACAGCCCTATAGGACAGATATATTGCGGACATGCTAGCGGCGATCTAGCCGTGCATGTCCGTATCTCTATAGGCCAAAACCTGGTGACAGAATCCCTTTAAATCTTTAAATATGGTGCAATGCTGTACTTCCTGGGTTAATGCTGTTTCACACAGCAGAGACCAGGGGATAATGCCTATGATCAGCTATAACGCCGTTGATCGGGGGAGTCAATTGTTCCTTGTGACATACTTGGTTCCTCTGCAGGTGGCAGAGCTCCTTAGGAAAGTACTTAAAGGGAACCTGTCATGTGGATATTTGATTATAATCTAACTAATTATATACAATCATTAACTACTAAAAAGTGCCTTAGATGTATTCACTTACTGGTGTGACAGATGGTTACCTCATAATATACACACAAAGATGCCACATGCTAATGAGCTGATTTGAGTCCAGTGTGATGTCAGTGAGTCCAGCGTTTTTTTAATTCAGAGCTATAGCCACTCCCCTGCCCACCTGCTGCTGATTCATATGAAAAATAACTGTCAATCAGAAGCAGGTAGGCGGGGATAGTCAGGAGCTCATGAATATTCAGGACTCATCATTATGAGCTGGAGCTTTTCAATACAAGATGTTGGCAGATTGACTGGGTCAATTAAAGAAAGTGAGCCAGCATTTTGCTAAGAGAATCAGTCACTTATTTATGTTGCCCTTAGTTAGGACACCATAAAACTGGTGACAGGTTCCCTTTAATGTCCTAAAGGCTACAATGGTAATTTATTACAGTTTATGGGACAAGTGATCTAATGATCACATGTTCAAGTCACTTAAGTGTAAAGAAAAGAAAAAAGTTTTTAAGAATATAAAAAAATAAGAAATATAAAGATGCAAATCACCCCTCTTTCCTAAAAAAACACATTAAAAAAATCATAGGCATTGCCCCATCCCAAAACGCCTGTGCTATTAAAATGCAAACGTAATTATCCTGTAAGTGAACACTGTAACAGAAAAATGAAAATGGCAGATTTTTTTTTGCCTCTTCACCTCCCAAAAAAAAAGAATAAAAAGTGATTAAAAGGGAGTCAATAAAAACTACAGATCACGTTTTACTAAGCTCCACATAAGTAACTATAAAAACGTTATGGGGGTCGTCAGAATATCACCATACAAAAAAAATAAAAAATTCCAGCTTCCCACTATATCATATGCAATATTAAATGATGCCATTAGAAAGTAAAATTTATCCCACAAAAAACAAGCCCTCATATGGCTGTGAATGAAAAAGTGAAAAAGCCGAAAGGGTTAATTTCTATATGTCATAAAATGCCATATGGATTGGGTCTAACCTAAAACAAATGTGAAAATAGCTCCTATATTTACTTAAAAGTGTGTGGATTTCTTTCTAGAAAGATATAATATTGCATGATTTTATATTGATAAGATACAATGATTTCTTCTAAAGGCATGGTCACATGGTCAGGTTTCCTGATACAGTTTTTGGGTAAATTCAGAAAAGAGGGGAAGTTGTATTTGTCCTTTATAATTTTTCTCCTTTTATGTCCCCCTCACGATTTTGGCTTTCAAAACTGACCGTGTGGCCTTACCCTTAATACTATATAAAGCCATTGGCAACTAATTAATATGTCAGTTGCTCCACGTGAATTACCACATTTTTCGCCCTATAAGACCCACAGGCCCATAAGACACACCTAGGTTTTAGAGGGGGACAATAATAAAAAAATATTTTTCATTACACCTCAGGCCAGACCACCAATCAGACCCCCAATGTTAATAAGGCCCCAATAAGACCTCTGATCCTCCATGCCTCTAATCACCCCCAAGCCATGTATGTAATCAGCCCCCAGCCATATGTGTAATCAGCCCCCAGCCATATGTAATCAGCAGCCCCCAGCTATATATGTAATCAGCATCCCCCAGACATATATATAATCAGCAGCCCCCAGCTATATATATAATCAGCAGCCCCCAGCCATATATTTAATCAGCAGCCCCCAGCTATATATATAATCAGCAGCCCCCAGCCATATATGTAATCAGCAGCCCCCAGCTATATATGTAATCGGCAACCCCCAGACATATATATAATCAGCAGCCCCCAGCTATATATATATAATCAGCAGCCCCCAGCCATATATGTAATCAGCAGCCCCCAGCCATAGTTTAAGAAATAAATAAACCACTTACCTCTCCTGCTCCTGGATGCCGCTGCTTCTCTCCTCCAGTGCGATCCTCTTCCTCCTCCAGCGGCTGTGCTGTGAACTGGCGCGCACAACGTGAGGTCACAGAGCGCACTCACGCTGTGCGCAGCCACTGCACAGCCGACAGGCGAGGACTAGGAAGTGGTGAGTTCTGTACTCACTGCTTCCTGGTCCTCCGGTACTAATGAGCGCTTCCATAATGAAAGCGCTCATTAGTATTCTCTCCCATAAGACGCAATTTGGGGGGAAAAAGTCCATCTTATGGTGCGAAAAATACGGCAACACTATAGAGTAATAGGCTGAGCTGACAAATGGGTGCCTGTCACGGCCATGGCTATGACCGTGACTCCTGAACCGCATGCGGTTGTCAGCGGTTTTCTTTGGTGTTCAATCACAGGTGAGGGCTGTGGTATTTGCCTCACCTGTGGTTGCCGCTGGCAACAGTGTGTATGTGGCAGCGTAGCAGGCTGAGCTGTGCCGTGCCATTGCAGCTCGCTACGTTGTGCATGCGGTTTTGTGTTATGTGTGTATGTGTGCACTTCCTTTTTATGTTATTGTGTGCACATCTCCTTTAAGTGGTGTTTTCCCTTCCCTGGTGTTGGAAGGGTTAATCTCCTTCCTAGTGTGTGTGTGCACTGGGTGACCTGCTCCCTAATCCTGTCTTCATGGCCAAGCAGCCGTAACATCACCGGGCTCCACACGGCTGAGGATTTCCCCCATCCTCAGCCGAGACAGTATGACCACAGTCGCTTCTTACGTGGCGCTCCCTCGAAAGAGGGTAAAGCATGCACTGCTGTCTACGGATGGGGTGCATGCGCGTTCTCCGGAGGGAGAGCGTTATGGGGCTTTCACCATTTACGGCGCGGTGAGTGGCATTCCCAGCTCACCGTTGTCCGTGTTGGTGTCCCCTTTTTGTTTGTCTTTCCCCTCCCCCCCCTCCCATTGTTTCTTATGCCTCACCAACTTTCCCCTTTTGTTGTTGGGAGGGGCTTTGAGGGGTGGGAGTATGCATCCCTCGAAAGAGGGTGAAGCATGTACCGCCCTCTGCGGAAGGGTTACATGCGCGCTCTTCGGAGGGAGAGCGTTCTGGGGGTTTCGCCTCTGACGGCGCGGTGAGTGGCGTTTCCCCGCCTTCCCTTCACCGTTGCCTCGTTTGGCGTCCCCCTGATTTTATAGCACTAGGGTGTTTGTTTGGTGTGCGAGTTGCACACCTTCGAAAGAGGGTGCAGCATGCAGTGCCATATCCTTGTGGCCTGCATGCGCGTTCTCCGGAGGGAGAGCGTTCCTGGGGGTTCTCCGTTAACGGCACGGTTGGTGGCTTATTCCCCGCCACCTTACCTTCCGTGTCCGTGTTGGGGATCCCTCGTCCCTCTCCATGTTCCCATATCTCGTCGTCTGCTTGCAGCACTCCGTAAGTGGTCCGGCTGCGTGCTGGTTAGGAGTGTCTGCTGGCAGCGACTGGAGTGGGGACGTGAGTGGAGAGTCCCCTCGTTCACTCTCAGTGGTTCCGTTTCCGTGTCGCTGGTGCGGGCTGCAGGCCTCGTCGGACTGGCTGTGTTGTGTGCTGGGAGAGGATGCAGCTGACAGCGACTTTCTGGGAACCATGTCCTGAGAGTGGACGTCCCCTTCTCTCATCCCCTTGTGTGAGTCCCTCACGTGTCTTTTTTTTGGTGGGGGGGCTTTGAGGGGTGGGAGTGTCACGGCCATGGCTATGACCGTGACTCCTGAACCGCATGCGGTTGTCAGCGGTTTTCTTTGGTGTTCAATCACAGGTGAGGGCTGTGGTATTTGCCTCACCTGTGGTTGCCGCTGGCAACAGTGTGTATGTGGCAGCGTAGCAGGCTGAGCTGTGCCATTGCAGCTCGCTACGTTGTGCATGCGGTTTTGTGTTATGTGTGTATGTGTGCACTTCCTTTTTATGTTATTGTGTGCACATCTCCTTTAAGTGGTGTTTTCCCTTCCCTGGTGTTGGAAGGGTTAATCTCCTTCCTAGTGTGTGTGTGCACTGGGTGTGTCCGACTGTGGGGTGTGGCTTCTTGGCCTATAAAGCCTCACTGCTTTTGCAGGCCTGCAGGTTGCTTCAGCCATGCTTAGCTGAGAGCAGCCTCATGTCTTTATTACCTGCCAGTAAGAGCCACCCCTGTGGTCATAACCATAATGTCGCTTTAAGTTATTTCTAGTTATGTGTGATGTCCGTGTGATGTTTTATATGTGATTTTGTGCAGCTATGGATCTGGGTCCCTGTGTGGGGATGCGTTTGTGATCTGCACCCTGCTAACACAGGGATCCAGTCAGCAAGGCTGTGGCAGGTAGGTGGAACTCTTTGTTCACCTGCCATATCCATCGAGCTGTTTATGTCTCCCCTTTTCCTGCAGCTTGGCCGTTGAGACTCCTGCTCCTCCGTGTCTAGGAGGAGTGGGCTTGTCTTACTCAGCTCCTAGGTGAGGGTCATCTTGAGGGCTAGCAGGGACTTTTAGGTTCCGGAGCATGGGCCCTCCTACCATCAAGGTTGGCTCATGTAGCTAGGAGCCAGGGTCAGGTTAGGGATGCGTTTAGGAGGTGACCTGCTCCCTAATCCTGTCTTCATGGCCAAGCAGCCGTAACATCACCGGGCTCCACACGGCTGAGGATTTCCCCCATCCTCAGCCGTGACAGTGCCGCTTAGCAACTTTAGTTATGATTACAGCAATTTCCCATCATCCTTCGTGTGTTAGTTATTAATAGTAAGGATGAGCGAATGAAGCATCCTAAGTCAATTCGCATAAAACTTCGTTCTAATACTGTACGGAGCAGGAGCTCCGTACAGTATTAGAATGTATTAGCTCCGATGAGGCGAAGTTATTACTTCGTGAAGTCTCAAAAGACTTTGTGTAATAACTTTGTGAATTAATTATTACTGAAAAAAACCTTTGTACCGAACTCGGGTGGTTCCTTGGAACCAAACCCGAGTTCGGTATCAAGGTTTTTTACAATAATAATTAATTTACAAAGTTATTACACAAAGTCACACAAGACTTCGCAAGGTAATGACTTCGTCTCATCGGAGCCAATACATTCTAATACTGTACATCCAAAGTCGAATAGCTAATCCCTAATCAATAGCAAACTGAGAAAGGGGCATAGCTAAAAATGTACCACTGTGCGAATAAAACATGTCAAAATGTACCAAATTTAAAGGGGGTTTTCTGGGAATAGTACTGTATATTGTTGACCTGTCCTCAGGATGTCAACAATATCTGATAGGTGGGGGTCCAACATCTGGCACTGTTTAAGGAGACTGTGACGCTCCGGTGAGTCCTGCAGCTTCCTCATAGCATACCCAGCAGAAAGCCCTACATCATATAGTGCAGGGATGGCCAAACTGCGGCTCTCCAGCTGCTGTAAAACTACAACTCCCACCATGCCCTGCTGTAGGCTAGTAGCTGTAGGCAGTCTGAGCATGCTGGGAGTTATAGTTTTACAACAGCTGGAGAGCCGCAGGTTGGCCATTCCTGATATAGTGGCCTGGTATTGCAACCCAGGTCAATTCACATAAATGAGACTATGCACATAAGCCATGTGACATGCCTACCACATCATTCATCTGTGCAGTGCAGCCTCTTCAAACAGCTGATCGGTAAGGGTGCTGGAAATCGGACCGCTCACTGATCCGATATTGATAACTTGTCCTGAGGATAGGTCATCAATCTAGTATTCCCGGAAAAATGCTGATGGCTTGCAGATAGTGTTTCCAAAGTGAGATCCCCCTTTGGTTCCAATGTCTTACAGGTGGCAATCAACCTGTAATGTTTGTTCCCGATAATCTGCCCGATTATAGACCTGTGTAAATACACCTTAAACCCTAAAGTTATGTTAATCTTAGGTCTGTATTATGCCAACAGATTATCTGACAGATTTTCTGACCATTCATTTGTCAGATGGCCAATTACACACACAGATCATTTGTTATACACACCTACTATTGGTCTGATTGGACAGATATTGGTCAGATAATCTGTTGGTGTAATACAGCCCTTAGGCCTCTTTCACACGAGCGTGTCCGGATAAGGTCCGGATGCGTTGCGGCAAACCCGCGTGAGTAGGTACCCAATTGCAGTCCGATTGCCTTCCGTTGTTCAGTTTTTATCGCGCGAGTGCAATGTGTTTTGCACGCGCGTGATAAAAAACTGACTGTGGTACCCAGACCCGAACTTCTTCACAGAAGTTCAGGTTTTTTTTTAAGGTTGTGTAGATTGTATTATTTTCCGTTATAACATGGTTATAAGGGAAAATAATACATTCTCAATACAGAATGCTAAGTAAAATAGGGCTGGAGGGGTTAAAAAAAATAAATAAATAATTTAACCCACCTTAATCCACTTGTTCGCGCAGCCGGCATCTCTTCTGTCTTCATCTGTGAGGAATAGGACCTTTGATGACGTCACTGCGTTCATCACATGGTCCATCACATGATCCATCACCATGGTAATGGATCATGTGATGGACCATGTGATGAGTGTAGTGACGTCATCAAAGGTCCTATTCCTCACAGATGAAGACAGAAGAGATGTCGGCTGCGCGAACAAGTGGATTAAGGTGAGTTAAATTATATATTATTTTTTTTAACCCCTCCAGCCCTATTTTACTTAGCATTCTGTATTGAGAATGCTATTATTTTCCCTTATAACCATGTTATAAGGGAAAATAATAATGATTGGGTCCCCATCCCGATCGTCCCCTAGCAACCGTGCGTGAAAATCGCACCGCATCCACACTTGCTTGCGGATGCTTGCGATTTTCACGCAACGCACAAGTAATGCGTGAAAATCACCGCTCATGTGCACAGCCCCATAGAAATGAATAGGTCGGGATTCAGTGCGAGTGCAATGCATTTAACTCACTCATTGCACCCGCGCAGAAAACTCGCCCGTGTGAAAGGTGCCTTAGTGATAGGATGACTGTAAGGATGTCTGCTGCCGTATAGATGTGTTGTTAATCTGCTCTGGTTTTGTTTTGATAGGGAATGAAGAGTTGATTTAACCAAACTTGTATTTGTTTTCCTTTCTTTTGTCTTACATTGGTAGATAATCCAGATTTTTCCTTTTCTGTACAGCATTGTTGAACAGGGAAGATAGTCTTGAGCATTCATTAATTGAATTCTATTACCATAATTAATCAGAAAAGAGTATAATCTACACAGAACCTTCATACATTTTACTTTCTGCAATGAAAATCGGTATACAATATTTGCCACTGTGAAATGCAATAGATTTTCAGTTACATTATGCCTGCCTGTGGGCCACAAACTGGTCATTATTCACAATATACTTTACGTTTCTTCCTAACGTGCCAAACTTTGATGCCCACAGGGCCTGCAGACATTAGTCCTGTGAAATCACAGCAGACTTATTTCAACTGTCCTGAAATTTTCAATTGATATCTTATTAGAGATTAGAGATGAGTGAATTGATTCTAAATAAATCGAATTTGTTACAAATTTAATAAAAAATGTGTCTGCCATATGAAGCCTTGTACTTGTTTTGGATTAATTGTGTTAAAACAGCTCCCAGCTCAATTTAACTGTATGGGCAGGGAAAACAATGAAGGAGGGAAATGATGGAGGATCACATGACACTGGGAGAAAGTATGAGGAGGGCTTTACATGATTGGCTCAGAGGCTGATAGACAGGCTGGATCAGCCAATCAGGGGCAGATTCAGGAAGGTCCTTTGCTAAGAACGTTATAGAATGCCATTCTGTGTTCAGCTTATGACCTGGAAGGATGCGTTGTGTCAGTTACTGATGAAAAGCAGGCAACATAGTCAACCACAATACATTAGTATATGCCTTGTATTAACTTTCTCTGAGACAACCTCTTTAAACATGGTGCAAATTACTGTAAGATAACATTCGGGAGGGAGGCCATGGAGCCCACAATGACATATTACAGTCTGATAAAAATCGCAGTGAGGATGACAATGATTGTGTGTTGGATAGGAGGGTGGTGCCAGAACTTCTCAAAAAAACTGCCTGAGCCAGATCTGCTTTTATTATGGTCTGCTCGGGAACAGCTATCACAACAAGAGTGTCCTCCTTCTCCCAGTCTCCTTTACGGCAGCCAGGCTGCATCAATGTACAGTACAGTATCCTTGTCATCGTTATTGTAAATGACTGCTTCTCCTGCTCATACTACTCCTCCTCCTTCGCACCCTCGTCAGCCATCGATAACGGAATGTATGGCCAGGAAACAACTCTACATCCCAGAAATACTCCACCTGGCCCAGTTGATGGCAATGCAGTTGCTGTTATACCACTTAGGGTACTTTCACACGTGTGGCAGAGGATTCCGGCAGGCACATCCGGCAATCCGGATGCAAACGGATGCATTTGTGAATCCGGATGCGGAGGATCCGTCTCACAAATGCATTGCAATACCGGATCCGTCTTTCCGGTTGTCATCCGGAAAAACGGATCCAGTATTTAGTTTTTTCTCATTTTCTTCCTGGCTGTGATCTGTCCAATAGCAGCGGAGAGCTGCATAAACGCTTTTGAATCCATATGCAAATGTAGCTCGCAAGTGCCCAGGTGTCGAGTTCGTGTTGTAGGTGCCCAGGCCGCTCTGCTTTTTTTTACATTACTCCTCCCCAGCCTCTTGCTTGTCCCACCCTGTAAGTCCGTTGCGCAGTTCACCGTCGGCCCGGGAATGAGCACTATGATGCCCATTGTGGGCAGCGGCATCGATAAATCTAGTGCGCATGCGCTGTTGCGAAACCAGCAGCCAAAACGCACGCGCTGGATCTCGGCCGGTACTGGGGATGACGCAATGGACTTACAGGGGGGGACAAGCAAGAGGCTGGGGAGGAGTAATGTGAAAAAAGGCAGAGCAGCCTGGGCACCTACACCACGGACCCCGCTCCTGGGCACTTGCAAGCTTCATTTGCATATGCATTAAACAGGGGGGGAAATTTATTAGGAAAAAACACTGATTTAACAGTTTGAGGCTGCTTTTTTAAATAACATTTTACCCTGATGGTAAACTCAAACTGTTCAATCAGTGCTTTTTCATAATGGAAAGATAAATATAATATCTTTCCCAGAAACCCAAAGGTACACAAATTAGCTGTCTTTCAAATAAGAAAAGAACGCTAAGCCTATCTGATGGCAGCAGATGTAAGATATGCTAATTTCCATATATTTTTCCCAGAAACGCCGAACAGCATACTAGATGTCTGTGAAGGTTCTCATTTATCCAGATCATGGTATATCTGTAAAGAATAAATCAAGGCAACTGGACTTACTGTAGATTTCTTGAAAACCTTGTCTGCCACATACAATGCTGTCTTGACACCTTTTTCTGGGAGGTCATTATCACCTACTGACTCCAATTAGGATAATGGAATCAACACCTTTGACCCTATGCTGGGTATAATGACCTCTGACCCCATGCTAGGTATAATTACCAGATGTTGATTCAGTTACATATTTATTCCCAGAGAATTCCTGTACAGTGACTCAGAATTGAGAAAGCTCGTTGGAAGAACGAGTGAAACGTTTTCAAGAAATCTACAGTAAGTCCAGTTTGCTTGATTTATTCTTTACAGATATAGCATACTAGATGGTTTTTCTAATGAGAAATAGCATCCCAAATGCCACTCAGCGTACCAGGGCATTTTTCTTTTGAGACTTTCATTACTATTCTCATTTTGGAAGGAGAACTAGCTTCCACATTTTACTCAGAGAAGCATAATAATGGAATATTTAATACTCTTGTCCTTTTGGAAGGAAAACTCTTTTGTACATCACATTCCAGTGAATTATTATCTATCTCTAATCTTCTAGGACTTTTCTCAAATGAAATTTTTTTTTTTAATATGAGTCTTAGGATAAGTTACAGTTTCATATAGCAATTTGCAGGGGAATTGATGCATATTTGATTCAAGTAGAAGGTACGGTATTTGGGCCCGAGATCAATACATGTTCTCATCTCTACTGCAGTATTATCTATACAGTCAACCGTAGTCAAAATGAACTAATTTTCACTGAAAAATAATGTGTTATTACTGGTTTACTGTAATAGGGTTTTCCTGTTGACTGTTGTCCTCTGCTGGTAGTATGCTTGATTTTTTTAAAATTGTATTTTATCTTCCCTACTATTCTACTACCAAAGTCTAATTATTTCTTCAAGTAAAGAAAGGCTCTCATCTACTATATTTTAATTACCTGCTGAAATATTTGGTACTTTTTTTTCTTTCTATATGAGCTTTAGATTATGATGTAGATAGATACCACTTATTTTGAATTAAACTGTACTTCAAGTAACCATTGAGTGAGGCTATCACTCGGAAGCCCTCCCACCACACACAAAAAATCACAAAGTCTACTTTGGGAGCAGGAACCACATAATTCCACACACACATCTACACAAGTAAAAGATAAAATGCTTTAGTCTGCAGTCACCACTAGTGCGAGCATTGATTTCAATTGGAGCTATATGAATAGTACCCTGACATAGCAACTACATAGTGAATGGAGCCTTATGCATCTGGCTCCATCCACTGTATAGTTTCCAATTCCAGTGGCTGCCCGAAACAGCTGATTGGGTGTGAGGTGTTAAACTGATCTGGCTGGGTCTCCTAGGCAACCTGTTAGTGTATGACTCACAGTTGTACACAAACAGGGAATGCTTTACAATACAGATGTATTGTAATGCTTTGCAGAGGGGATCAGACCCTCAAAAGTGAACATCAGAAATAATGTAAAGAAAAAAAGTAAAAAAAAATGTTTTTAATAAAATTAATATAGTAATAAAATTAATAAAGGAAAAAATAAAAAATAAACACCCCTTTCCCATATTTTATAATAAAAAACTGGAAAAAAAGCACACACATATTAGGTATCGCCGTGTCCGTAATGACTGGCTCTATAAATATATCACATGATCCACCCGGTCTGATAAACACCATAAAAATTTTATAAAAACTGTGTAAAAAAAGACATTTTTGTCACCTTACAACACAAAAAGTGCAACACCAAGCGATCAAAAAGACATATGTCCCACAAAATGGTATTAATAAAACCGTCACCTCATCCCGCAAAAAATGAGCCCCTACCTAAGATAATCGCCCCCAAAAAATATATATATAGCTCTCAGAACATGGAGACACTAAAACATCATTTTTTTGTTTCAAAACTGCTATTATTGTGCTAAAGTGAAATGCATAAAGAAATATACATATTAGGTATCGCCACGTCCGTAAGAACCAGCTCTATCAAAATATTACATGACCTAACCCCTTAGGTGAATACCGTAAAAAAAAAATGAATAAAAACAGTTTTTAAAAAGCCATTTTTGTCACCTTACATCACAAAAATTGCAACAGCAAGTGATCAAAAAGGCGTATGACCCCCAAAATAGTACCAATCAAACCGTCACCTCATCATGCAGAAAATGAGCCCTTAGCTAAGATAATTGGTAAAAAAATATAAAAGCTATCACTCTCAGACAATGGAAGTATACCGTATTTTTCGCCCCATAAGACGCACTTTTCCCCAAAAAAAGTCGGGGGAAAATGCCCCTGCATTTTATGGGGCGAATGCTGCCATTTTACATCGCAGTCTGTGATGCTGCAGCATCGCAGACTGCGATGTATCAGCTGGAGGGGGGAAGGAGGAGTGGCCGGTGTCATGCAAATGCAGCGGGGCTGTGTGGTCACTGTACTCCGGCCCCGCCGCTCACTCACTTCCTTAATGCCTAAACCTTTTATAATAATAACTTTAATTGAAGTTTCGATCCCCAGCCCCATCTGTACTACTTACTAAATGTCCTGTAGCAGGCACAGCAGGGCGGGCGGCCAGCCGTAACTTACTGACGTCACGTGCCTGCGCCGCCTACAAACAGGCATAAACCCCCCAAAATAGTACCAATCAAACCGTCACCTCATCCAGCAAAAAATGAGTCCTTATCTAAGAAAATTGGTCAAAAAATAAAAAAGCTATGGCTCTCAGACTATGGATACACTAAAACATCATTATTTTGGTTTCAAAAATGCTATTATTGTGTAAATCTTAAATAAATAAGAAAAAGTAGACATATTAGGTATTGCCACGTCTGTAACGATCTGCTCTATAAAAAAGTCACATAATCTTATCCCTCAGCTGAACGCTGTAAAAATAAATAAATAAAAACTGCACCAAAACAACCAATTTTTTGGTCACCTTGCCCCATAAAGTGCAATAATGTACCCAAAAATGGTACCAATAAAAACGTCAACTCTTCCTGCAAAAAACTAGCCCCTGCACAAGATTATCAGCAGAAAAAAATAAAATAATGGGCGTTCTATAAATGGAGATACAAGAACCTAATTTTTGTTTTTAAAAATGCTTTATTATGTAAAACTGAAATAAACATAGAAAGTAGACATATTTGATATCATTGCACCTGTAACAACCTGCTCTATAAAAATAGTGCATGATCTAACCTGTCAGATGAATGCTATTAAAAAGAAAAAAGAAAAACGGTGCCAAAACATCCATTTTTGGTTACCTTGCATCACAATAAAATTTATTATAGAGCAATTAAAAATCATGTGTACCCCAAAATAGTACCAATAAAACTGCCACTGTATACCCCGTAGTTTCCAAAATGTGGTCACTTCTTTGAGTTTCTACTGTAAGGGTGCATCAGGGGGGCTTCAAATGGGACATGGCATCTAAAAACCAGTACAGCTAAATCTGCCTTCCAAAAACCATATGGCGCTCCTTTCCTACTGTGCCCTGCCGTGTGGCCATACAGCAGTTTACGACCACATGTAGGGTGTTTCTGTAAACCACAGAATCAGGGTAATAAATATTGAGTATTGTTTGGCTGTTAACCCTTGCTTTGCTACTGAAAAAATAAATTAAAATGTAAAATCTGCCAAAAAAGGTAAAATTCTGAAATTTCATCCACATTTTCCATTAATTCTTGTGGAACACCTAAAGGGTTAACACAGTTTGTAAAATTAGTTTTGAATACCTTGAGGGGTGTAGTTTCTAAATTGAGGCCATTTACGGGTGGTTTCTATTATGTAAGCCCCACAAAGTGACTTCAGGTCTGAACTGGTCCTTAAAAATTAAACTTCTAAGCCTTCTAACGTCCCCAAAAAATAAAATTTCATTTTCAAAATAATCCAAACATGAAGTAGACATATGGGAAATGTAAAGTAATAACTATTATATGAGGTATCACTATCTATTATAAAAAGTAGAGAAATTGAAATTTGAAAATTTGGGAATTTTTCAAAGTTTTTGGTAAATTTGGGATTTTTTCACAAATAAAGGTAAAATATATTGACTCAAATTTATAACTATCATGAAGTACAATGTGTCACGAGAAAACAATCTCAGAATGGCCTGGATAAGTAAAAGTGTTCCAAAGCTATTACCACATAAAGTGACATGTCAGATTTGCAAAAAATGGCCTGGGCAGAAGAGCGAAAACTGGCTCTGGGTAGAAGGGGTTAAAGTAATTTTCTTAATGCTTTCTAAATGCTGTTAAGAACAGCTCAGACAAGATGTAAGCCCCCATAATAATGTTGAAGAAATAAAGTAAAAATCTGCAATCGGAAAAGCAAAAGAAATTAGAAGGAGAAGATATGTTCTACTATCTGATTTAAACTGGCAGATACAATTTTGGTATCACATTTCCTTGAAATGAATAATGTTTTGAATACATTTTTGCTGAATTATTTCTCATAAAACAGTATATTTATCTGTGCAGAATCTAATTAATACTTTTTTTTACTCCCTCTACAACTGGCTTTACTTTTTGTAGGGATCAAGGATGTTGTTCCTACTTGCAGAATGGTAGTGGCTCACTGTATCATGGCCACCAAATTGGTAGTAACACTGGAAATCACCTCACTAGCCACATAATGTTCAAAGTGGTTGATTTGGTCAATACGACATGGGCTTATGAATGAATATTGGCAATGCAACACTATGATAATTAGCAATTTAGTAAACAGTGGGAGATATAAATCTGTAACACGTATTGAGACTGTGGATTAACTGTGCGCAATTTTTTTTATTTGTTACATATTTAACAGTGAGTTTGCATTAATATGTCTATTTTGCCTTTTACTCCAACATTTTGTGACAAAAATGTGTGATGTTATACATTTCAACTAGGCACATTGGTTATAATTGGTGGGCATCTATGCTGTAGGCATCAACAAAACTGTAACATCCTACCTATAGCAAGCCTGCGTTTGTCCTTAATTATGTATATGTTCAAAGAAGAACCAGTAGAATCAAAATATATATTTTTCCACATATTAAAATCACTGATAATTAAGCATCAGATATGTGAAAAAATATTGGAATCTATATATTGGGACACAATATGCATTTTTATGGTAGATGTCTTGACGTTACATGGTTAAAGAGCTTTGCAGTCTTTTGAAAGCTCACTGAAACACTGTCAATAGTGGTTACAGCTAACATTATGGTTGCTTTATTACAACAAAATATGGAACATAGCCATTCACAACATTCATAAAATATTTTATGAGTTTTGTCAAATTTATTGTTCTGGAAAGAACATCAGCAGCGTTTAGTTGGTGATAAAATTACAGGAAGGAATTTTAAGGGACATGTGTAGACTGGATAGAGCTCAGTCATGAAGAAGGACACAATATTAAAATGGAAAGTAAATAAGTCCACATAATGAAAACTATAATCACATACTAATAATTAAATTACATTGTTTGTTTTTTTTGGAAGCTATTGATATACTATGATAACAAACCATGTCAAAGTTAGCAAAAAGGAATCCTGAACATTCATTCCTCCATATTGTATGTGAAACTTTTAAAATAGAGGTTTCTTTACTGTATGACTGTTTTTTTTCACCTTTTTTTATATAAAACTTCACTTTTATTCCATTATTTAAATGTACATTATACTTTTAATCTTATTTCATCCTATTGCAATACTAAAGACACATATTAAAACTTTCAGTTGTGCGGACTGGCTCTATATTCTTTACTTGTTCTAGTATATACTTTTTGTGTTATAATTGTAATTATATATCACAGTTGCTGCTACCTTATTTGTATATGGGACTTCTTGTTTGAAACCCTTCTATTCCTATGACATGAGGGTGAGGGGAGAACTGAGGAGGGGAGAGGGGGAGGGAGGAGAAATTAAGGGATTGACCTGTTGTTTTGTATAGTCTCTTAGGGGGGCATAGATGACAAGGGGCGTCACAGTCTATGCTTGATATCGTATTTCTAGTATATGGCAACTTATACTTATACTTTCAGTATACTCCTCTTATCACCTCCTATCAACCTCTCTCCATAAATCGCCTTCCCTTTGTAGCCACTGCCTTCAGTATTACTTAATATTGGCTACTGGGTCCCTATGGTACGCAGCTTCTGTGATAGTTTCTTTATTTGCTCATATATTTGAGCTTAGTCCACACCACACTGTCTAAAACCTAACACTCACACACCCTGCATCCCGACATGTTTCGCTGTATACCAGCGTCTTCAGGGGATAATGCAAGGGAAGGCGATTTATGGAGAGAGGTGGATAGGAGGTGATAAGAGGAGTATACTGAAAGTATAAGTATAAGTTGCCATATACTAGAAATACACCAGAGATACGATATCAAGCATAGACTGTGACGCCCCTTGTCATCTATGCCCCCCTAAGAGACTATACAAACCAACAGGTTAATCCCTTAATTTCTCCTCCCTCCCCCTCTCCCCTCCTCAGTTCTCCCCTCACCCTCATGTCATAGGAATAGAAGGGTTTCAAACAAGAAGTCCCATATACAAATAAGGTAGCAGCAACTGTGATATATAATTACAATTATAACACAAAAAGTATATACTAGAACAAGTAAAGAATATAGAGCCAGTCCGCACAACTGAAAGTTTTAATATGTGTCTTTAGTATTGCAATAGGATGAAATAAGATTAAAAGTATAATGTACATTTAAATAATGGAATAAAAGTGAAGTTTTATATAAAAAAAGGTGGTCCATAGTGACCACTAACTAGTCTGTAAAGTTAAAACGTTGACATGTACTGTGAGGTCAAAGGCTATTGAAAAAATGTAAATCTTTACTGTATGGTCACACCATTTTAGAACTTACACATACAGATGTAGCAAACCTTTTACCTTCATAGGTTTCTCTAAAAGTCTATCTGCATTTTTGTGTAGGACACCAAAACACATCGTAATATCATTTAGTTTTTCAAATCATAAAATCTAGCTCTGCTACATGGGCAAACTCAGCTTTTCTAAATCTATAGATATAATCTTCATGGTTTTGAAAGTACCGTACGTAATTGTATCTTACAATTTATACAATCGAGTCACAAAATGTACTGTACAGTAGAAAATCACTTTTAAAGTGACAGTGGCCCCCTTTACAGACTGGGCCAAGATGCAAATGTGCAGGTTCAGTGCTGATAATAGCCCACATTTAAGCCATCAAGGTCTTAAATGATTACTGTACTTTCAACAATCTTTGCATAAATTAATAGAACAAAATGAAGAAACTTTATAGTATATCTTATCAGAGAAAAAATCCACTAACCACTTATTTTACTACCTCATAGCTCTCAAACTGATCATTCAACCTTATATCACAGCTAACTTGAGAGATAAGACAGACTCTCAGCTCATTGAGGGAACAGATTACATACAGTATTGTCTATAGAAGTCTATGTGATGTCTATGTCTGTACAAGGCAGAAACATCCAATGATGCTGCTGCTGGTTGTAGTATTTCTTTTTTTAAAATCTCAATGCTAGATTATCAGCAGTTGTCAGTGTTGTGTATGGGAGACATCACAGCAGCTAGTTTTCAGCCACTAACTCAGGAAAAACTGACAAAGATGGAGCCAGCAGAATGATAAAATGCAAGCTGACCCAACAGGAGCTCAAAGGGAACATGAGCTTTCCTAGGGCCAATACTTCTTTTCTCTAGTGATAGCTGAAGTGGTGAACAAACTAGCATTTGAGAAAGTGGTGCCATCTGCCAGTATATAGTTAAAGGCAGGGCTCGACAAATCCCAGGTGCCAGGTCGCCATGGCGACCAGGAATTTGGTCCTGGCGCTTGGGTATTTGTCAGCCCGTTTTCAAAGATGCACTCTCGGCGCGCACCATGGTTTCCTGAGCCGGCACAGTGTAGGAGGAGGAGGGGAGGGACTGTGGCCACTGCGCCACCAATGAATGCCTGAATACCAATGTGCCGGCCATATCCCGGCCCCTATGACTGCATGCTGTGATCCGCGCGATTAACCCCTCAGTTGAGGGGTTAATCGTGCGGATCACAGCGTCCTGTCAGAGGTCGGGTGCCGGGAATGTTTGTCTGCATTGGTGGCAGTGGGCAGTTCCGATCGGAGTCCCAGCAGTGTAATGCTGGGGCTCCGATCGGTTACCATGGCAGCCAGGAGTCACGCTACTGAAGTCCTGGCTGCGATGGTATGTTAGTGAGCAGCATTATACTCACATGCGCCGTGGCCGCCGGGCGCTCCTTATTCTGTCTGTGCGGCTCATTGCTAATGCTTATAGCATTAGCAATGCGCCGCACAGACCTATGAGAAGAAGGAGCTCCTGGCGCACGTGAGTATAATGCTGCTCACTAACATACCATCGCAGCCAGGACTTCAGTAGTGTCCTGGCTGCCATGGTAACCGATCGGAGCCCCAGCATTACACTGCTGGGACTCCGATCGGAACTGCCCACTGCCACCAATGATGGGGGGGGAGGAGGGGGACCCTGTGGCCACTGCCACCAATGATTAATACTGGGGAGGGAGGGGGGTGGGTTTGTTACCAGAGGGGGCTGATAAGAGGGAGAGGCTGGAGGGGCTGATCAGAGGGGGGGCTGATCAGAGGCTGGAGGGGCTGATCAGAGGGGGGGGCTGATCAGAGGGAAGGGGCGGCTGATCAGAGGCTGGAGGGGCTGATCAGAGGGGGGAGGCTGATCAGAGGCTGGAGGGGCTGATCAGAGGCTGGAGGGGCTGATCAGAGGCTGGGGGGCACATGATAGGCTGGCTGCCATGGTCAGCTCCCTGCTGTTGTGTGCACAAAGCACAGGGCAGCAGGGAGAGTGTAAAGTCCTATTCACCCTAATAGAGCTCTATTAGGGTGAATATGACAAGGGTTCTAGCCCTTAAGGAGGCTAATAGTTATTAAATAAAAAGTAAAAAAAAAAAAAAAAGTTTAAACACCCCCCCCAAATACAGAAAACAATATATTGCGATATATATCGCATATCGCACATGCTTAAAATTATATTGCAATATAGACTTTACAGGGAGTGCAGAATTATTAGGCAAGTTGTACTTTTGAGGATTAATTTTATTATTGAACAACAACCATGTTCTCAATGAACCCAAAAAACTCATTAATATCAAAGCTGAATATTTTTTGAAGTAGTTTTTAGTTTGTTTTTAGTTTTAGCTATTTTAGGTGGATATCTGTGTGTGCAGGTGACTATTACTGTGCATAATTATTAGGCAACTTAACAAAAAACAAATATATACCCATTTCAATTATTTATTTTTACCAGTGAAACCAATATAACATCTCAACATTCACAAATATACATTTCTGACATTCAAAAACAAAACAAAAACAAATCAGTGACCAATATAGCCACCTTTCTTTGCAAGGACACTCAAAAGCCTGCCATCCATGGATTCTGTCAGTGTTTTGATCTGTTCACCATCAACATTGCGTGCAGCAGCAACCACAGCCTCCCAGACACTGTTCAGAGAGGTGTACTGTTTTCCCTCCTTGTAAATCTCACATTTGAAGATGGACCACAGGTTCTCAATGGGGTTCAGATCAGGTGAACAAGGAGGCCATGTCATTCGATTTTCTTCTTTTATACCCTCTCTTGCCAGCCACGCTGTGGAGTACTTGGACGCGTGTGATGGAGCATTGTCCTGCATGAAAATCATGTTTTTCTTGAAGGATGCAGACTTCTTCCTGTACCACTGCTTGAAGAAGGTGTCTTCCAGAAACTGGCAGTAGGACTGGGAGTTGAGCTTGACTCTATCCTCAACCCGAAAAGGCCCCACAAGCTCATCTTTGATGATACCAGCCCAAACCAGTACTCCACCTCCACCTTGCTGGCGTCTGAGTCGGACTGGAGCTCTCTGCCCTTTACCAATCCAGCCACGGGCCCATCTATCTGGCCCATCAAGACTCACTCTCATTTCATCAGTCCATAAAACCTTAGAAAAATCAGTCTTGAGATATTTCTTGGCCCAGTCTTGACGTTTCAGCTTGTGTGTTTTGTTCAGTGGTGGTCGTCTTTCAGCCTTTCTTACCTTGGCCATGTCTATTGCACACCTTGTGCTTTTGGGCACTCCAGTGATGTTGCAGCTCTGAAATATGGCCAAACTGGTGGCAAGTGGCATCTTGGCAGCTGCACGCTTGACTTTTCTCAGTTCATGGGCAGTTATTTTGCGCCTTGGTTTTTCCACACGCTTCTTGCGACCCTGTTGACTATTTTGAATGAAACGCTTGATTGTTCGATGATCACGCTTCAGAAGCTTTGCAATTTTAAGAGTGCTGTATCCCTCTGCAAGATATCTCACTATTTTTGACTTTTCTGAGCCTGTCAAGTCCTTCTTTTGACCCAGTTGCCTAATAATTATGCACACCTAATGTAGGGTGTTGATGTCATTAGACCACACCCCTTCTCATTACAGAGATGCACATCACCGAATATGCTTAATTGGTAGTAGGCTTTCGAGCCTATACAGCTTGGAGTAAGACAACATGTATAAAGAGGATGATGTGGTCAAAATACTGCACGCAGTGTATGACGCGGCTCCTCCTGGCTCCTAACTTTTTTAGCTGGCTCCTAGATTCCAAGGAATTTGTCAAGCCCTGGTTAAAGGGGTTGTCCAGGTTCAGAGCTGAACCTGGACATATCCCCATTTTCACCGAGGTCATTGGAGCATTATATGCTCCGATGCACTCCTTTGCCCTGCGCTCAATTGTGCAGGGCAAAAGCTTTTTTAGAAGATCCGATGACGTTCTGGACTCTCCATAGGGACTGCTAGGCAGAGGCTTCCACCCAGCAGTTAGCCTGGTGACGTCACCAGCACTAATAGACAAGCTTTAGTGCTGCCCTAGGCTGCAAAATGGCCAGGGCAGCGCTAAAGCCCGCTCATCAGAGCCGGTGACTTCACCAAATACACTGGTGGGCGGAAGCCTCCACCTAGCAGTGTAAAAAGAGCCCTTGCACAATCCAGCATAGGGCAAGGGAAGCATCGGAGCATGAAATGTTCCAATGCTCATATCAGGGGGAACGCCTGGGTGAAAATGGGGGTATGTCTGGGTTCAGCTCTGAACCTCGACAACCCCTTTAAGAATTTACTCTTTAATGTTGTTTACTATGTTTTTGTTTTTTCTTTTAGATTTCTCTAGTGATCGCTCGGAGTCAGACTCCCTACAATCAGATTTTAATGGGCTATCCTAACAATAAGTCATTATTGTCTTAAGGGGGAAAAACACCTTTAATTGCTAGTTATTGTCTTACCATAGCTTGCTATAGTGATTTGCACTGCTGAAGTACAATATATCTGTAATCTGTAGTAATCTGAAATGGAAAAAAGAAACACAATGAAGTTTAGATAAACTATTAGGCATGTGTCTGAAAGAAAACAGCATTCACTATGGCTTTATGTTTCTTATACTGTATATGTATAAATGTGCTTACCAGCATATAGTGCTGCTTTTTGTATGAATGAGAACATGTATGAACTGTGGATAAGTATTACTGTAGTTTTATATGTGACACTTAATCCATTTAATTTTAAAGTGTTTGCTCTGCTCATTTCTGCCAAGGTTCAGAATCCTGTAAATTACAGAACAGCTTTCTGGGCATATTATATCTGCTGAAAAAACCTGGCCCTACTTTATATATATTCTATTACGTCCTTATGGGAGCTATTTACAATTTGTTAAATTAAAGCAATATTGTATCCTACATTAAATTCCATTGCACCTGGTCGTATCCCCTCTCAATTAATGCCTCATTATAAAATCACATTTTCCTGCACATACTTTATTCCTCATCCATCTTCTCCCTTTGTTCATAGACCACAATGGAGTCTACAGTACTTCCCTTCCTCATAAAGACTACATTTTCCTTGCAATTACCAATGAACTACCTCAATAAGGTTTTACATAACTTGGGAAATTGAACATAAGTGTCAGACTTGAGCGTAATATGAGAGATAATCGCATTTGGTAGTGAAATCCATTGTCCACTTCTAACAATGAGAAGTGCTCGGCATAGTGTAAAGAACAGGAGTTCCCGATATGTTGGGATATCTCTTTGAGATTCTCTTAGTTCTTTATTCTTTTCATGTAGGAGCTGCTTAATTTATGCTTCTATATTGCAGTACTATAAAGCCTACTATTTACTGTCTTCAACATTGCTTAGTTCACAATAAAGAGACCATTGCACTAATCCACTAATATATGGATTATAACAGTGGTAACAGTAAATGTTTAGCCTTAACAGAAAAGGATGCGACAGGTGTGCATAAAAAATATATAAAACAAAGTTCTTTTCTTTACATATATTTATGTTCATATATTGTATATATGACATTTATATTGTCCTTTAACCCCTTAAGGATCCTCGCCGTACATGTACGGCGCTGGTAGACGTGACTTAAGGACCAGCGTCGTACATGTACAGCGGGCTGATCGATCGGGTGCAGGAGCTGCTCCCGCCCGATCAGCAGCATTGACCTGGCAGTCACTGACAGCCGGGCCCCTGCTACATACGCCGGCATTGGTGAAGACACCAATGCTGGCATATTAACCCCTTGTATGCCACGGTCAAAGCATGCCCTCAGCATCTCCATCGGGTCCCCGCTCTGCAGTGGCTGGGACCCGTTGGCAAAGAAGGCAAGCACGATGCCGTCCATAGGCATCGTGGCTTGCCTTCTACAGAAGCCAGTGAGATCCAGCCCTTAGGCTGGGTCTCACAGGCAGGCTGTCAGCATAAAAGCTGACAGCCAATGCATTACAATATAGGTCAGACCCCAGAAGTTGAAGTCCCAGTGTGAGGCAAAAAAAAAAAGCGAAACAAAAGTGTTTTTCATAATAAAAAAAATTACGTTTCGAGTATAAAAAAAGCCTCTTTCCCCAAAAAAACACATTAGACATAAAATTGCAAAAAAAAAAAAAAAAAAAGAAACCAGACATATTGGGCATTGCCGCGTCTGTATCAACCGGCTCTATAAAAATCTAGCATGATTCACCTGAATGCCAGAAAAAAAGAAAAACGGTGTAAAAAAGCCATTTTTTGCCACCTTACATCACAAAAAGTGCAACACCAAGCGATCAAAAAGGTGTATGCACCCCAAAATAGTGCCAATCAAACAGTCATCTTATCCTGCAAAAAATTATATGCTACTTAAGACAATCACCCAAAAACATGTTTTTTTATTTTGTTTCGAAAATGCTATTATTGAGTCAAATTTAAATAAATAAAAAAGTATACATATTAGGTATCACCATGTCCGTAATTACCTGCTGTATAAAAATATCACATGGTCTAACCCCTCGGGTAAACATCGTAAAAAAATAGAATAATAACGATGTCAAAAAAGTTTTTTTTTTTGTCATCTTACATCACAAAAAGTGAAATACCAAGCGATCAAAAAGCCATACACACACCCAAAATATTACCAATCAAACCGTAATTTAATCCTGCAAAAAATGAGACCCTACTTAAGACAATTGCCCAAAAAATAAAAATACTATGGCTCTCAGAATATGGAGACACTAAAACATGATTTTATTTGTTTCAAGAATGCTTTTATTGTGTAAAACTTAAATAAATAAAAAAGTATACATATTATGTATTGCCGTGTCTGTAAAAACCTGGTCTATTAAAATATCACATGACCTAACCCCTAAGGTTAAAACCGAAGAAAAAGAAAGGTGTAAAAAAGCTATTTTTTGTAACCTTGCATCACAAAAAGTGAAATACCAAGCGATCAAAAAGTCATACGCACTCCAAAATATTTCCAATCAAACCGTCATCTCATACTGAAAAAAAGTCACAAAAATAAATAAATAAATAAATATGGCTTTCAGAATATGGAGACTTTTTTCTAAAATGCTTTATTATGTAAAACTAAAACAAACAACCCAAAAAAAGTCATATTTGGTATTGTCGCGTTCGTAACAACCTGCTCTATAAAAATAGCACATGATATAACATGTCAGATTAACATTGTAAAAAACAAAAAATAAATTTTTTGTTATTCTGCATAGTACCTACAAAACTGCCACCTTATCCCGTAGTTTCCAAAATGGGGTCACTTTTTTGGAGTTTCTACTCTAGGGGTGCATCAGGGGGTCTTCAAATGTGATATGGCAACTTAAAATTATCCCATTGAAATCTGCCTACCAAAAACCATATGGCATTCCTTTCCTTCTGCGCCTTGCCGTGTGTCCGTACAGCGGTTTACGACTACATATGGGGTGTTTCTGTAAATTACAGAATCAGAATAATAAATATTGAGTTTTCTTTGGCTGTTAAACCTTGCTTTGTTACTGGAAAAAATGGATTAAAATGGAAAATCTGCCAAAAAAGTGAAATTCTGAAATTTCATCCACATTTTCCTTTAATTCTTGTGGAACACCTAAAGGCTTCATGCACACAAACGTATATTCTTTCCATGTCCATTCTGTTTTTTTTGCGGACCATATACGGAACTATTACTTTCAATGGGTTCGCAAAAAAACGAAGTTACTCTGTGTGCATTCCGTTTCCATATGTCCGTATTTCTGTTCCGCAAAAAAATAGAACATGTACTATTATTGTCCACATTACGGACAAGGATAGTACTGTTCTATTAGGGGCCAGCTGTTCTATTCCGCAAAATACAGAATGCATTACTGACCTCATTCGTATTTTTAGTGGATCCGTTTTTTGCGGACCGCAAAATACATACGATCATGTGCCTGAGGCCAAAGGGTTAACAAAGTTTGTAAAATCAGTTTTGAATACCTTGAGGGGTGTAGTTTCTAAATTGAGGTCATTTACGGGTGGTTTCTATTATATAAGCCCCACAAAGTGACTTCAGACCTGAACTGGTCCTTAAAAATTAAACCTCTAAGCCTTCTAACGTCCCAAAAATAGAAAATGTAATTTACAAAATGATCCAAACTTGAAGTAGACATATGGGGAATGTAAAGTAATAACTATTTTAGGAAGTATCACTATCTGTTTTAAAAGCAGACAAATAGAAATTTTGCATGTGATTAAAGAGCCCATTGAATGTCTTCCTCCTTGACAACTTGAGCAATAATAGTAATAATAATTATAATACATTTCCTTTATATAGCAGCAACATATCCTGCAGTTCTTTATAAATTGGGATATTAGACACATGAAATAAGCCATAAATACAATTTAACAAACAATGAGACAGATGACCTTGTTCCTGTTTTAGCATAGCATAATATCAAATATATAGTAGCCAACTAAATGTAAACAAAACAGTGTTAGTATTAATGCCATATAATGTATATCTTTAACCAGGAGATAAAACAAACCTATTACTGAGGCCAAGTTTTCATTGTCAAAGGCAGTGTTTGTAAGTTACATTGGAGTAGGTTTGTTAATGTAAAAATTCAGAAATGGTGAACGGTTTTAAAAGAAGTTGTCCGGGCTTTTACTATTGATGATCTATCCTCAGCATAGGTCATCAATATCAGATCAGCGGGGGTCCGACACCCGGCATCCCCGCCGATCAGCTTAATGAGGAGACGGTGCGCGCAGTGCGCAAGTGCCATCTCCCTTCTGTCTTCCTGCTCACCGCTGCTATGTCTATGGCAAAGTAGAAGTGAACAGGAAGAGAGACAGGAGACGGCACGTGCGCACTGCGCACCGTCCCCTCATACAGATGATTGGTGGGGGTGCCGGGTGTTGGACCCCCACAGATCTGATATTAATGACCTAATCTGAGGATAGGTCATCAATATTAAAAGCCCAGAAAACTCCTTTAAATGGTTACTGTACATTCAACCAACTTTGCGTCAATCAATAATACAACTAAACATAATAAACTTTGTAAAATGTCTTGCAATAAAGCTTCTTATCCCCATTTATTAGGCTCCTTTCCTCCCTATTGTTTCCTCCTAAACTGTTCACCCACTCCAAATTTATAGAACTCCCTATAATGCCTTCTATGCTTCTACTTCTGTGTATATAAGATATAGTGATAGGGGAGAGGGAGTGTATGGGAGACATGGTATCAGCTAATCTCCACCCACAAGCTCAGGGACAATGAAGAACCAGAGATGGAGTGTGTAGTTGAGAAAAGTTGGATGTGATATAATGGCCAGATTTAGTGTTATTCCTCGTGTATACACACAACAGCTTATTTTAAAATTAACCTATATATAGGTGGAAGTCATGTCTTTAAACATGGAGTCCTCTTGTGCTTGCAACAGCACCATAGCCACCGGGATACTACTGTTTCAAACGGCAGAGGCCTGCGGCACATGTATGTGATCAGCCATATGACTGATTGCATACATTTCACCTCTCAGATGAGCAGTCTGGAAGCAGAAACCATATGCTCCTGTAAGAGCCTTCCCCAGCTGAGATCAGGGAAACCTGTTACACTGCTCTGAAAGCCTGAAACCTCAAGCAGGCATTGGCAGCTATTAGTGGAATATACCAATACAGGACACTAGGTGTCAGCACTGTATTGTTATATTGAACATGAATTGTTCAATGATGGCTATAGAGCCGTCAATGACACAATATATGATTGCCAGTTATAGTCAACCAGGGAGACTTAATAAAAGTTAAAAAAAAATAATAATAACATAAATAAATAAAAAAATCTAAACATTCAAATTACCCCCTTTCCCCAAAATCTAAATCAAAATACTTAACCAATAAAAAAAATGTGGGCATCGCCACAGGCAAAAACGCCCATACTATTAAAACATAACAATATTAACCCCATGTGAATTGTGTAATAGAAAAAAAAATAAATGTCCAATTTGCCATTTTTTGTCACTTTAACTCCCTAACATTTTTTTGGGAAAAGTGATCAAAAAGTCAAACTCACTCCATAAAGGTATCAATGAAAAGTAAAGATTGCCCCGCAAAAAATGAGCCCTCACATAGCTCCAACAGATCCATACTCATAACTGCAAAAAAAAAATTTTTTTCAAGAGTTTACATTTTTTTTCAGTACTAAAACGCAAGAAAAACTAAGTGTGGTATTGTTGTAATCGTACTGATCTGGAGAATTAATGTACCTGGTCAATTTTAGCACAAAGAGAACGCTGTAAAAAAAAGTGTCGGAATAGCTTAAGTACAATTTGTCCTGCAAAAAATAAGCCCTCATAATGCTATATGAATGTAAAAATAAAAAAATATCACTCTGGGAAGGTGGGGAGGGAAAAAAGAAAAAGCAAAAATGAAAAATCCCCCAGACCTCTAGAGGTTATACATAACACTTTTATGAGATACTTTGCAAACTCAATTTTTATAGCCTGAAGAAGAAATTTAAAGGGGGGCATAATCAAAACCTTTAAATTAAATCCAGGATGGAAATATTAAAAATAAAAAAAATAAACTGAAGACCAAGAGGCACAATCTGAAATTAGATCGGGCAAAATCAGAAGAAAATTCCATGAAATGTGGTTCGAAAATCAACAGTAAACGAACATGCCTAGGATTAGAGATGGCCTTGCGGTTCGCCCGGCAGTCATTTCACGGTGAACTTTGTTCATTCACGGTTCGCCTGAGCCATAATCTTTTACATTGTGAAGAACTTTGACCCATGACACATCCATCAGGTGATACAGGACAGCCAACTCAGACATTTCAGCACATGGACATACCCCCTACCTTATAAATAAACCCAATCTGGCTGCCATTTTACATTCAGTCTTCTCTGTAGGGAGAGGTTGCTGCGTGGAGCAGGGACACAAAACGCTAGCTAATAAGGCCACAAAAATCCTTATAAGGAATGGTATAGGTGTTCTATCGATAGGTGTGACTTACAGAGGGGTGTGATGTACTTATAATATACTTTCTAACATAGAAAGTATATTACAGTGCATTTGTATTGTGCAGCAGTTGTGTGCGTTTCTGCTGCGATACTGCAGCTATACAGAGGGGCAAACGCTGGTCAACTGGTGTGATATACCAATTGCCCCCCAAAAAAATTTATTGAGGCAGGGGTGTGATATACCAATAATATACTTTCTATATAGCGCATTTGGGTAGTGCAGCATTTCTTTGCGGTTCTGCTGCGTTACCGCAGCTACACAGAGTGACAAACGCTATTTGAACAAATAATTTCTACTGGTGTGATATACCAGTTGCCCCCCCAAAAAAGTGATTGAGGCAGGGGTGGAACAAATAATTTCAACTGGTGTGATATACCAGTTGCCCCCCAAAAAACTGATTGAATCAGGGTTGTTATTTACCAATAATATACTTTCTATATAGTGCATTTGGGTAGTGCAGCATTTGTTTGCGGTTCTGCTGCGTTACCGCAGCTACATAGAGTGACAAACGCTATTGGAATAAATTATTTCAACTGGTGTGATATACCAGTTGCCCCCCAAAAAACTGATTGAAGCAGGGGTGTTATATACCAATAATATACTTTCTATATAGTGCATTTGGGTAGTGCAGTAATTGTTTGCAGTTCTGCTGCGTTAGAGCAGCTACACAGAGTGACAAACGCTGTTGGAACAAATAATTTCTACTGGTGTGATATATCAGTTGCCCCCCTAAAAAACTGATTAAGGCAGGGGTGTGATATACCGTCTTCCACAAATAATGCTCTTCTATAGAGACTTTGTCACAGGGTCACTTTGAAAATGACAGGCAGAGGAAGAGGCAGGCCATTCCGCAGGCGTTGTAGGGGTCGGGCAGGTGCACCAGGCCGGAGCCTAAGTGTGAAGTTGCAGAAGGTGCGGGCGATTATGAGGACTCACCAGACTTGGTTGAGTGGCTCACTCAGCCTTCCGTTTCTGCACCCTCCTCATCCTCTCTATCTGCACCCTCTTCAATCTCTGCTGTGTGCACCCCCAAAGACACCACCACTACCACCACCACCACCACAATATCCCCTCCACTCGAGTCAGAGGAATTATTTTCCCATCCATTCCAAGACCTTAACAATGCACAGCCATTCTTGGCATCGGATCAGGAAGAGGAGGTATCAATGGTCGCCACCCAGAAGTTTGACGACAGGACCCAGATCAGCCCAAGGAGGGTGGTTCCTGCTGTTGCTGCCTACTCTGAGATCTCAAATGTCTGTGGTGGTGAAGGTGATGATGATGACGTGTCGATGGACGTCACGTGGGTGCCCAGAAGAGGGGAAGAGAAGGGGAGTTCAGAGGGAGAGACGTAGCAGCAGATAGGGATAGAGAAGGAGGAGAAGCAGGCAGAACTTACAGCCTGTGCTGTCAACACATAAGTTGCGGTAAGCCCAATACTCACCTAGGGACGACCGCCTTAATAAGGCACCTGGCCTCCCATCACCGAGCCCAGTGGGAGTAACACCGTCAGAACTCACAAAGCCACACTCCTGGCGCTCCACGTCCTGCCTCTTCTCCTTCTCCTCGCCTCCAATTTGTCCTCCACTCCACCTTCCACCGTTCCATCGTCACGTTAATCTGGCAAAAGTCAGGCTTCCGTGGCCCAAATGTTTGAGCGTAAAAAGATGATGACGCTGGATAACTCTCCTGCCCAATGGCTGACCTCTGGCTTGTCGGAACTGAAGCCCATCAACTACTGCCATATAAACTGGTGGACTCGGAGGCCTTTAGAAAATTTGTGGCCATTGGCACACCGCAATGAAAGGTTCCCCGAAGAAAATATTTCTCCTAGAAGGGCATGCCGGAGCTATATGGCCACGTTCAGTGGCAAGTTAATATATTTCTGGCACACAGTGTCGTTTCCAAGATACATCTGACCACAGACACGTGATGTATCAAACACGGGAAGGCACATAACTTTTACTGCACACTGGGTGAACCTTCTGACGGCCGTCAAGCATGCAACCCGTGGCACCCGTGTGGATTTGGTGTTACTGCCACAGATTGCATGCAGGCCTGCCTCTTGTCCTCCTCCTACTTCATCCTCTGCCTCCTCCTCGGCTGACAGCTCCTTTTCCACTGCTACCGCCTCTTCCGCTGCGCCCCTCAAGCTCCCCAGAACCTATTCAACGTGCCAGGTGAGACGTTGCCATGCTGTGCTGCGGCTGTTGTGCCTGGAAGCCAAGAGAAACACTGGTCCTGCACTCCTTTCAGTTTTGCGGTCACAGGCCAATCAGTGGCTAACCCCGCTCAATTTGACAGTTGGTAAAGTGGTGTGTGACAACGATGCCAGTCTGCTGAGCACACTGAAACAGGGCAAAATGACACTCGTGCCGTGCGTGACACATGTCCTGAACTTAGTCGTGCAGCGATTTATTGACAAAATCTCTGGCTATTTTAGAAGATCTTGCATGTCCATGGCTCACCTTGCTGACATTCAGCAGCGACACCACCTGCCCGTCATATGTCTGATTTGTGACTGCCCGACATGTTGGAACTCCACCTTGTTTATGCTTGATAGGCTGCTCCAGCAGAAATGTGCAGTTAACGACTACCTGTACAAACTATGCGGCAGGACAGGTTCTGGGAGCTTGTTTTTTTTTTCACTGCGCCAGTGGCTGCTCATGCGTGACGCATGCAGACTTCTGCAGCCATTTGATGAGATCACCAAACTGGTCAGCCGCAGCCAGGGCACCATCAGTGACATTGTACCTTACATCTTCTTTCTGGAGTGTGCATTGCGTAGTTTCATTGATAAAGCCGTCGAGGAGTAATAGTTGCAATGCTGGATGAATTCCCAGGGGGGCTACTCCATCTGAGACGAGTCAACAGGAGTCTAAAGAGGAGTCAGAGGAGGATGGTGCCGGGGTGGAGGAGGAGGGGGAGCAAGAAGAGCATGCTTTAAACTTTTCTGGGGTCCCTGGTGTTGTCCTAGGATGGAGGGAGGAGACCGAGGACAACATTATCCTGGACGATGAGCAGGAGCCAGGCCCCTCCACCGCTTCCAGTTTAGTGCAAATTGGGGCCTTCATGCTCCAGTGTTGAAGAGGGACCCCAGTATAAAAAGCATAAAGGGCAAGGACCAGTACTGGGTGGCAATGTACTTAGACCCCCGATACAAACACAAAATGGCGGAAATGTTACCAGCATCACAGAGGGCTGTCAGAATGCAGCACTTCCAGGCCTTGCTTTGAGAAATGTTGCATTCTGCTTTTGCGGGCGCTGGCAGAGGAATTTCCACTCACAGAGAAATAGTTGCGGGTACCAATCCAACAACGCATGCAAGAAGAGGGAGGTTTGAGGATGTGTTGGTCACTTTAGATATGATATCATTCTTGCAGCCAACCCATTGACAGCCGCCCTCCGGATCCAGCCTCAGGGAACGCCTAGACCGTCAGGTGTCCGACAACATCGGGTATACGGCCGATGCGGACGCTCTGAGAAGCGAGGAACCCCTGGACTACTGGGTGTGCAGGCTTGACCTGTGGCCAGAGCTGGCACAATTTTCCATGGAACTCTTGGCTTTCCCCTCGTCCAGTGTCCTGTCCGAAAGGATGTTGAGCGCAGCAGGGGGATTGTGACCGATAAGCGCACTAGCCTAGCTCACAACAGTGGGACAACCTCACATTTCTAAAAATGAATGAGGCATGGATCTCAGAGGAATTCAACACCTTTCAGGACCACAACACCTTTCAGGACCACGTTTAATTGAATTTCCTCATGCCAGCCCACACATATCCTACAACACCAAGAACAAAGAAGGGTCCCTGTCTCATGTAAAAAACTAGGCATAAAAGAGCTTTTCTGTCCGTTGAATGCCTAATGTTTTGGGCCTTGGAGGAATTCAACACCTGTGACGACCACGTGTTTCAACTATTATCATTAGGGTTTTTTAAGAGGGGGGATTTCGTTAGCCATGTTTTTAATCCAATTTTATATTTATAATTCTTTTAAACATATGTATTTGACCTATATTTGTAGTGGCCTTCAGTAAAATTGATATCCATTTACCGTCTAATAGACCTCCAGCCACATAATAACTTGATCTTTTCTGTACAGTGAATGCATAATTTTTGGGGCCCATAGTCCACTGGCCTGCTATAAAATTGATACCCAATGATCGTGTAATCTACCTCCAGCCACATAATCACTTGATTTTTTCTGTACGGTGAATGCATAATTTGCAAACTCACAACATGCCTTTTTGTTTTCAGCTGAAAGTAATGGCTTTCTTCTGGCCACTCTGCCATACAGCCCAACTCTATGGAGCGTACGCCTTATTGTCGTCCTATGTACAGATACTCTAGTCTCTGCTGTGGAACTCTGAAGCTCTTCCAGGGTTACCTTACGTCTTTGTGCTGCCTCTCTTATTAATGCCCTCCTTGCCCGGTCCATGAGTTTTGGTGGGTGGCCGTCTCTTGGCAGGTTTGTGCCATGTTCTTTTCATTTGGTCATGATAGATTTGATGGTGCTCCTGGGCATCATCAAAGATTTGGATATTTTTTTATAACCTAACCCTGACTTAAACTTCTCAACAACATTGTCCCTTACTTGTTTGGAGAGTTCCTTGGTCTTTATGGCAGTGTTTTGTTAGTGATGCCTCTTACTTAGGTGTTGCAGCCTTTGAGGCCTTTCAAAAAAGGTGTATATATGTAATGACAGATCATGTGACACTTAGATTGCACATAGGTGGACATCATTTCACTAATTATTTGACTTCTGAAGGTAATTGGTTGCACCAGAGCTTTTTATGGTCTTCCTAACAAAGAGGGTGAATACATTCGCACATGCCAATTTTATGTTTTCTATTTTTAAACAATAGTTTTATTTATGTATTTTTCTCTTTTTACTCCACCAACTTAGACTATTGTGTTCTGATCCATCACATAAAATTCAGATTAAAAAAACATTGAACTTAAGGCTGTAATGTAACAAAATACGAAAAAAGTCAAGGGGGGTGAATACTTTACATTGGTCCTTTTGACAAATCCCGAACCTCGCAGCCCCACCTGACGTCAAATACGTCAAGACCACGAGATATGGTTTAATCACTGGTTTCCAAGACGTGACGTTACCCCCTATCTGGGAGCACTTAAGGTCAGTTTGGCACGGGAAGCGGGAGAGGGTGGTCTACTCTTCCTCCTGCGTAATTCCACACTCACTCACAACCCTGACAAGCTGAGAGGGCCTTTTCACTGCCCTGTGAACCAGAGCTTTCTCAGCCTGGTAGACTGCCACCAGTCCCTAGTTAGATATAAGCCCAGTCTGCTAGCGGGATTATATCAGGGCAGGAACCACCCCAGGTAGCTATAAATATGCCGAAACACGGACGTGGGGATTCCATGATATCTGTTTGATTCTTTTGTTTTGATGACAAGCTCAGCCCCCCCCCACCGGCCAATCCAGAAAGGATTGAGGTCCCATCGTGGCTGAGTGAGGTGTGAACTGCAAACATGTGGTCTGCTTTAAAGCCAGGCCCCCTGTGTGTTTTACTACCTCTGCTATCTGACAGCAAATGGCTGGAATTAGGTCATGGCTGGAATTAGATCATAGCTCCACATTCCTCACAGTCCTCTAACACTGTTACACTGGTCGGTCCTCCAGCTCTACTACACCAGTGCCATCTATCCGTGTTGCTTCTCAGATCCATCTCACCAGAGAAGTTTACAGATGTGCATGCACTCGCTTAATCAATTGGCCGCAGATAATTTCTACAACGATGATGGTGATTATAAGTTAGATTATTCTCTTCTATAAAGCAACAAGGTTGCATGTGGGAGCATAGTTATATAGTCTAGGTAAGATAGTGGTGTTCATGATTTCATATGTCTGCCTGATTTTCTCTTTAATACATTAAAAATGATTTTAAAGTAAATGTCTAACATTGAAATTTAACTAAACATCAATACAAAAAAAAACATCTCATGTTTATATTGGACTGGACTACTGTTATGTGAGATCTAATAGTTTATTCACATGTGAACCTTCCTTAACTTACATACCTGTATTTTATTTGTTGCATTTCATAGCCAAGTTTTCTCAGTACACTGTTTACGGCAAATTAAGACTGCCATGTCCAATTCAAAGCTTGGTTTTCTTCAATCTTGTAGGTTTTTTTCCCATTTCTGCACAATCAACAATGAATGTACTAAAATGAACAAGTCATACTGCTCTTCTTAATTTACTCATTTCACCTCCTTTTAACCTACTCCTTTCAAGAAGCCAAGCAAAAGGTAACTTAGTGAAGGCATATAATGAACAAATCCCACAGTATAATACTGCAGTGTCAAAAGGCTGTCTGGAACTTTTTGGTTTCCATTGCCTGGGTGCACAGGATCTGTTTTACCTTGCTCTCAAGTTCTTTAAAATTACCCTTTAAAATTTAATCTGTTGCATCGTTTATTTTCTCCTTTTTCCTTTCTTACAGTTGCTCTAATTAGTGAATACATTTATCTCAGTACAACCTTAAGAAACATTAAGATTATCTGTAGTTTTTTCACTCACTTGAAGTCTTCATATTGCTTCTCATTATTTTTATATGCAGGCAATTGATTTTCTGCCAACAAATGCAAGTACTCAGTCTTAGTTTGTGATTGAAGCTCCATCGTACATATGTTTAGAATTACTGCTCAGAGCTACATTTGTATATACTTTCGGCAAGTGGATTTTGTCTTTGGATTTGATCCTGTGCATTTAAATCCCTTAGAGATTATTTGAAAGTAGAGATGAGCGTTTCCTTTGTGTCTTTAATTTACTCAATTCAGGTACCTGTATAACGGCCGCTAATGCTGGAGACAAACAATCCTAATTAATGAACAGAAAATGCGCTCGTTTCAGAAATAGATATGGTGATAATAATTCACTGGAAATGCCGGTAGCTTAGGCCAGTGTTAAATGAAGCTACCGGCATTTCCAGTGCATTATTATCACCATATCTATTTCTGAGACGAGCGCATTTTCTGTTCATTAATTAGGATTGTTTGTCTCCAGCATTAGCGACCGTTATACAGGTACCTGAATTGAGTAAATTTAGGACAATATCTGATCAGGTAATTGTCTTTTGCACATGATTGTTTCATAGTGATGCCAATCCTAATAATTATTTGTCATTATTCAAATGTTTCTTATTTTCATTATACCAGCAGATGTATAAGATGAAACCCAAAAATGCCCCTCACGTTTGAGCCACAATAGGGGCCAGATTTTATTTTCTCAAATCCTTTGAGGGCAGTAAATTTGAATCCATGCAACTAAAAGAGAGACAGATACCTGTACATATGATGGTGTTCCATATGGCAGTCTGAAACACTAAGCCCTCATTTATATTTCAGTTTTTTATGGATGTGTTCTGTCAGCATTTTTAGCGGACAGCATACTGACCTATAAGAAAACTATGATCTGTTCACATTTCCATGAAATTTTATGTTCCGTGCATCGGCAGAAAAACAACGGAGGCATGTCCTACTTTGATCTGTGTCCTGGACCAAATGCACCAATGTAAGTGTATGGGTCCGTTAAAATCACGTACACCATACGGATGTCATCCGTGGTGTGTCTGTTTTTCCCAGAAGACATTTAGGAAATGCTTTTGAAATTAATTTTCAACTGAGAAAAGTCTGTGAATTACAGATGACGCATGGAGGGTAAAAACGGACATGGACCAACCATGGATCCTTCACAGACATCTTCCCAGATGAAACACATACGCTTTTTTTCAAGGATGTGACACTGACACGGAAATATGAACAAGGCGTAATACAATTCTGATCAAAAGTTTAAGACCACTTGAAAAATGGCAAAAAATCATATTTTACATTGTTGAATCTTAACAAGGTTCCAGGTAAAGCTTCAACATGCAACAAGAGGAAATGAGAGTGAGACCAAAAAAAATTTGAGCATTCAATTAATTGAAAATAACGATTAAACTGAAACAGGCTGTTTTTCAGCTGATCCAAATTTTAGGACCACATGCATGTAAAAGGCCAAATCTGTGCAAAGATGTGGATTCATTGTCATTTTCTGTCAGGTAGTTACACGTTGTGATGGCAAAGGCAAAAAAACTCTCCCTTTTTGAACGTGGTCAGGTTGTTGAACTGCATAAGCAGGGTCTCTCACAGCACGCCATCGCTGCTGAGGTGGGACGCAGTAAGACAGTCATTTGGAATTTCTTAAATGATCCTGAGGGTTATGGAACAAAAAAGTCAAGTGGAAGACCCAAAAAAATGTCATCAGCACTGAGCCGGAGGATCCAATCGGCTGTCCGTCAAGACACTGGACGATCTTCGACCCAAATTAAGGCCCTTAGAAGGCTTGCATAGTAAAGTATCAATTTTCGCAGATGACACTAAACTGTGTAAAGTAATTTACACTGATGAGGACAGTATACTACTACAGAGGGATCTGGATAGATTGGAGGCTTGGGCAGATAAGTGGCAGATGAGGTTTAACACTGATAAATGTAAAGTTATGCACATGGGAAGGAAAAATGCAAGTCACCCGTACATACTAAATGGTAAAACACTCGGTAACACTGACATGGAAAAGGATCTAGGAATTTTAATAAACAGCAAACTAAGCAGCAAAAACCAGTGTCAGGCAGCTGCTGCCAAGGCCAACAAGATAATGGGTTGCATCAGAAGGGGCATAGATTCCCGTGATAGGAACATAGTCCTACCACTTTACAAATCGCTAGTCAGACCACACATGGAGTACTGTGTACAGTTCTGGGCTCCTGTAAACAAGGCAGACATAGCAGAGCTGGAGAGGGTTCAGAGGAGGGCAACTAAAGTAATAACTGGAATGGGGCAACTACAGTACCCTGAAAGATTATCAAAATTAGGGTTATTCACTTTAGAAAAAAGACGACTGAGGGGAGATCTAATTAATATGTATAAATATATCAGGGGTCAGTACAGAGATCTATCCCATCAGCTATTTATCCCCAGGACTGTGACTGTGACGAGGGGACATCCTCTGCGTCTGGAGGAAAGAAGGTTTGTACACAAACATAGAAGAGGATTCTTTACGGTAAGAGCAGTGAGACTATGGAACTCTCTGCCTGAGGAGGTGGTGATGGTGAGTACAATAAAGGAATTCAAGAGGGGCCTGGACGTATTTCTGGAGCTTAATAATATTACAGGCTATAGCTACTAGAGAGGGGTCGTTGATCCAGGGAGTTATTCTGATTGCATGATTGGAGTCGGGAAGGAATTTTTTATTCCCCTAAAGTGGAGAAAATTGGCTTCTACCTCACAGGGTTTTTGGCCTTCCTCTGGATCAACTTGCAGGATAACAGGCCGAACTGGATGGACAAATGTCTTTTTTCGGCCTTATGTACTATGTTACTATGTTACTGGTGCTGACTGCAGCCCCATAACCATCAGATGGCATCTGAGACTGAAGGGCTTCAAAAACAAAAAAGTCTTCAAAGACCTTGTCTCCTTGAACACCACAGAACTGCTCGTTTGGACTTTGCAAGAGAGCACCAAACATGGGACATTCAAAGGTGGAAGAAAGTTCTATTCTCTGATGAGAAAAAATGTAACCTTGATGGTCCTGATGGTTTCAAAAGTTACTGGTATGACAAGCAGATCCCACCTGAGATGTTTTCTACGCGCCACAGTGGAGGGGGCGCCATAATGGTCTAGGGTGCTTTTTCCTTCAGTGGAACAATGGAGCTTCAGGAAGTGCAGGGGCATCAAACGGCCGCTGGCTATGTCCAGATGTTGCAGAGAGCATTGACTGAGGGCCCTCGTCTGTGTGGTAACGACTGGGTTTTTCAACAGGACAATGCTACAGTACACAATTCCCGCAGGACAAGGGACTTCTTCCAGGAGAATAACATCACTCTTTTGGCCCATCCTGCGTGTTCCCCTGATCTAAATCCAATTGAGAAGCTTTGGGGATGGATGGCAAGGGAAGTTTACAAAAATGGACAACAGTAACAGACAGTAGATGGCCTTTGTGCGGCAGTCTTCACCACTCAGAAATGTTCACCTCATGGAAATGCTTGCATCAAGCATGCCAAATTTTTTTTTGAAGTGATAAACAATAACGGCGGAGCTACTCATTACTGAGTTCATGTTTGGAAGTTGGATTTCTGTTTTGTGGGGGTTTAGTTTTTTTTTGGAGGTGTGGTCCTAAACTTTTGATCAGCTGAAAAACAGCCTGTTTCAGTTTATTCGTTGTATTCATTAAAATGAATGCTCAAAAAATGTTTTGTTTCACTCCCATTTCTTCTTGTTGCATGTTGAAGCTCTACTTGGAACCTTGTTAAGATCCAGCCATGCTAAATATGATTTTTTGCCATTTTTCAAGTGGTCTTAAACTTTTGATCAGGACTGTAGTTGGAGTGAATTTCACAAAATGTTACACTAAAGTGTTAAAAGACATTGGGGCCATTTATCATTCCACCACGCCAGTTTCCTGGTATAAAAAGTCACAAACCTTGTGTTAGCTATGTTTTTTATATTATGCCACTCCCACCACTTTCCCTGCACATTTATCTTCTGGTGTAAGAGGTCAGTGTCACAGCGGGGAGTGGGGGAAACCCCCCATCGTGCGGTGTCAAAGGGTAAAGGGGGATCAGCCTGGCCAAAAGGAGTGATAAGGGAGCAGGTCACCTCCTACCGTGTCCCTAATCCTCTCCCTGACTCCTCACCATATGAGCGGACCCTGATGGTGGGACGGCTCATACACTGGATACCTAATATCCTCCTTGAGACAGGGGAATGTCTAGTAAACATGCACCCAACACCACCAGATATGTAACACCAACTAGACATACAAACACCCTGAACATAACCCACTCCATACACATAGGGACAGGAAGGGAAGGAGACACCGGGATGACATAGAACATCTATGACCACAAGGGTGGCCCTTACTGGACAGATGTAACAACCAGACAGAGCATAACTCCAGCACACACAAAGGCTGGAGTACCCCTGAGCTACAGGCTTCCAGCAGAGACTAAATAGTCCAAGCATCCAAACCCACAAACACATAAACCTAGTGTTCAGCAAACACTAGGAAGGGAGTTAACCCTTCCAACACCAGACAAGGGAAGGAAGCCACTTAAAGGGGAAGTGCACACACAAGCATACCAATCCACATGTTACCACCGGCAACAGCATACGTGGCAACCATGTCCCGGCAATCACCCAGAAGGCCGAGACACTGCCACTGCATGCTCTCACAGCAACACATTGCCGCGGGCAACCGCAAGTGTGGCAACAGTGTCACAGCGCAAACCAAAGGCCGTGACAGCCAGTCTGTGATAAACTGACCCTATGAAGACAGAAAGTAAGATCAAAGTCACAAACAATACCTAGTGGTATCACAATGGCATTAATAAATTATATATATACAAACCGGATTCCAAAAAAGTTGGGACACTAAACAAATTGTGAATAAAAACTGAATGCAATGATGTGGAGATGGCAAATGTCAATATTTTATTTGTAATAGAACGTAGATGACAGATCAAACGTTTAATCCGAGTAAATGTATCATTTTAAAGGAAAAATACGTTGATTCCAATTTTCACTGTGTCAACAAATCCCAAAAAAGTTGGAACAAGTAGCAATAAGAGGCTGGAAAAAGTAAATTTGAGCATAACGAAGAGCTGGAAGACCAATTAACACTAATTAGGTCAATTGGCAACATGATTGGGTATAAAAAGAGCTTCTCAGAGTGGCAGTGTCTCTCAGAAGCCAAGATGGGTAGAGGATCACCAATCCCCACAATGTTGCGCAGAAAGATAGTGGAGCAATATCAGAAAGGTGTTACCCAGCGAAAAATTGCAAAGACTTTGCATCTATCATCATCAACTGTGCATAACATCATCCGAAGATTCAGAGAATCTGGAACATTCTCTGTGCGTAAGGGTCAAGGCCATAAAACCATACTGGATGCCTGTGATCTCCGGGCCCTTAAACGACACTGCACCACAAACAGGAATGCTACTGTAAAGGAAATCACAGAATGGGCTCAGGAATACTTCCAGAAACCATTGTCAGTAAACACAATCCACTGTGCCATCCGCCGTTGCCAGCTGAAACTCTACAGTGCAAAGAAGAAGCCATTTCTAAGCAAGATCCACAAGCTCAGGCGTTTTCACTGGGCCAGGGATCATTTAAAATGGAGTGTGGCAAAATGGAAGACTGTCCTGTGGTCAGACGAGTCACAATTCGAAGTTCTTTTTGGAAATCTGGGACGCCATGTCATCCGGACCAAAGAGGACAAGGACAACCCAAGTTGTTATCAACGCTCAGTTCAGAAGCCTGCATCTCTGATGGTATGGGGTTGCATGAGTGCGTGTGGCATGGGCAGCTTGCATGTCTGGAAAGGCACCATCAATGGAGAAAAATATATTCAGGTTCTAGAACAACATATGCTCCCATCCAGACGTCATCTCTTTCAGGGAAGACCCTGCATTTTTCAACAAGATAATGGCAGACCACATTCTGCATCAATCACAACATCATGGCTGCGTAGGAGAAGGATCCGGGTACTGAAATGGCCAGTCTGCAGTCCAGATCTTTCACCTATAGAGAACATTTGGCGCATCATAAAGAGGAAGGTGCAACAAAGAAGGCCCAAGACGTTTGAACAGTTAGAGGCCTGTATTAGACAAGAATGGGAGAGCATTCCTATTTCTAAACTTGAGAAACTGGTCTCCTCGGTCCCCAGACGTCTGTTGAGTGTTGTAAGAAGAAGGGGAGATGCCACACAGTGGTGAAAATGGCCTTGTCCCAACTTTTTGGGGATTTGTTGACACCATGAAATTCTGATTCAACATATTTTTTCCTTAAAATGGTACATTTTCTCAGTTTAAAATTTTGTTCCGTGATTTATGTTCTATTCTGAATAAAATATTAGAAGTTGGCACCTCCACATCATTGCATTCAGTTTTTATTCACGATTTGTATAGTGTCCCAACTTTTTTGGAATCCGGTTTGTATATATATATATATATATATATAAAATTGCAAAAAAGGGCAGCACTCCAGAAAGTAAAAGAAGAAAAAACTTTAATTACCCATATGGGACAGGCGACGTTTCGGCTCAATGTGTGAGCCTTTCTCAAGCTTGAGAAAGGCTCACACATTGAGCCGAAACGTCGCCTGTCCCATATGGGTAATTAAAGTTTTTTCTTCTTTTACTTTCTGGAGTGCTGCCCTTTTTTGCAATTTTATCTATTTGGATTGGCTTTATCCACACTGGGCCAGCTGCACCCATAGCTTTTCCTCTGACGGTGCTGCCACTGAACTTTTTTGTTTTTTTTTATATATATATATATATATATATATACCGTATTTTTCGCCCCATAAGACGCACTTTACCCTCCCCCCAAAAGTAGGGGGAAAATTTCCCTGCGTCTTATGGGGCGAATGCTGCCATTTTACATTGCAGTCTGCGATGTATCAGCTGGAGGGGGGAGGCAGGAGGGGCCGGTGTCATGCAAATGCGGCGGGGCCGGTGCGGTCACTGTACTCCGGCCCCACGACTCACTCACTGCTTTATTGCTTAAACCTTTTATAATAATAACTTTAATTGAAGTTCCGATCCCCAGCCCTACCTGTACTACTTACTAAATGTCCTGTAGCAGGCAGAGCAGGGCGGGCGGCCGGCTGTAACTCACTGACGTCACGTGCCTGCGCCGCCTACTTCATTCATAAAGTAGGCGGCCCGCCCTGCTCTGCCTGCTACAGGACATTTAGTGAGTAGTACAGATGGGGTTGAGGATCGGAACGTCAATTAAAGTTATTATTATAAAAGGTTTAAGCAATAAAGCAGTGAGTGAGCGGCGGGGCCGGAGTACTGTGACCGCACCGACCCCGCCTCATTTGAATGACACCGGCCCCTCCTCCCTCCCCCCTCCCACAGGTTTAGCTATGGTATACTAGGGCATCTGTGGATGCCACTATTATGGGGTGGGGGATATGTGGATGGCACTGTTATGGGGTGGGGGATCTGTGGGTGACACATATATACCAGGGCCATCCACAGATCCACCCCCCATAACAGTGCCATCCACAAATCCCCCTCAATAACAGTGACATCCACAGATCACCCCCCCCCCATAACAGTGCCATCCACAGATCCCCCCATAACAGTGCAATCCACAGATCCCCCATAACAGTGCCATCCACAGATCTCCCATAACAGTGCCATCCACAGATCCCCTCCATAACAGTGCGTCATCCACAGATCCACAGATCCCCCATAATAGTGTCATGCACAGACCACCATTAGTTCAAAACCCACCAAAAGCACACCTTTTGGTTAAAAATATATTTTTTCTTATTTTCATCCTCAAAAACCTAGGCGCGTCTTATGGGCCGATGCGTCTTATATGGCAAAACATACGGTGTGTATATATATATATATATATATATATATATATAATGTAAAGATGGCAGCACCGGGAAAGTAAAACAAAAAAAGGAAAAAAGTGGATGCACAACCCAAACGGGATACAGCTTACCCAATACGAAAAATCCAAAAATCAGGCAGCACTCCAAGGTAAAGGTGAAAAAATATGGGGCAATAGGATGTATCTCCTCCAGAGAAAAGAGTTACAATGGATTTATAAACTAAACAGCCTTAGGTCTAATGGCCTCAATGTGTCTTTTTGGATCACAAGAGTATAGGGATTGTGTGGTCGGCCCTTTGCTCCTGGCATTTGGTTGACATGCCCACTTGTGTATAGGTAGTAATACTAGGATGAGTATATGTTTTTAACATGATTTTTATTTATTGGCTATACTCATACTTTTTTTCTTTTTTTCCCTAGATGAACTATGGAAGAGGGATGGAGATCGGGAATGATCGGAGTTTTATGCTGACAGATAGTGAATGTGACTCCCTTTAGTTATGTATTATTTGTTTACTGTATAGCATGCCCAAGTTGCGTTATGAATATATTAGTACAATCTTATGATGATTTGACATACGTCATAGTATGATTAATTTCAGGAGAACCCTCTGGTGTGCTATGGGACTGGACGTCTGGGGTGTAGCGGTAGAGCTGTCGCACTGTCATGCGCGGCTCTGCCCCTTTTTTTCTCGGGTGGTGAATGGATCACACCTGGCGGTATGCTCTTTTACCGTTATGTCCATGTAGTCCTTGTTTGCCCCTGTTTGGATATGCATGGTGGCTCGGCCTGGATGTTCTGTGGGGCTATTGGGTGTGTCGATGACCGACGTGCACGCCGGGAGACATGTTACCCGTAGCCCTCTTCCAATATGGCCACTGGAATGAAAAATACACTATGGCGCATTCGCGGCGGGCGCACTAAGATCAGATGACTCCGGTTGTCATATATGCGACTCTGGGCATGCGTGATGCAATCACAGGTACCCCGGGAACAGTGGTTTTGTTTACATGAGGCCGCATCCCATCTGATCAGCAGGTCTATATTGCATACCTGATCCCTCCCCCTTCCTTGTTTTTATTGATCACATTTGACACTTTTTGATACCTAATCATGCTTATTTGCACTGATGCACTTTACACAGCAATGTATACATCTATTGGATATTTATTGTTTTATATAAATTGTAAAAAAAAATCTTATTTTTAATGCATGTATTACCACTATGTATGTACATATATGTATGAGCAAGGTCTGAATTTTTATTTTGGGAGTGATTCATCTCATTTGCATAATTGAACACAGATTAATCCAATTGTGTGTCACATATTTTTCACCCTATATATACTGCTCACTTGGTTTTGTATTTTGCTTGAGAAAGGCTCCTACTGAGCTGAAACGTTGCCTTGTCACATGGGTGAATAAAGTTTTTTCACCTTTACCTTAGAGTGCTGCCTGCATTTTGGATTATATATATATATATATATATATATATATATAATTGGAAAAAATGAGGAGGCAGCACACTGTGTAGACGAGGGGTGCACGTCTGGCAAAAGTGGACCAGCACCTAGGCCCAATAAGCTAGAAGAAAAGATAGCCAGCAGCACTCCGAGATATTAAAGGCAAACGGTGGTTTATTAGACCCAAAGTCAAGCGACGTTTCGACGTTTCGGATCGCATGACCAGCTGGTAGTGTTTATTTATCATTGTTTCCATGACTACGCCAGTATAGTGATAGCTGGGCGGCACCGCATATTTTCCGGACATGCGCACATCATATATGAGGCTGCTGTGGCCATTTTTGTTTAGGCTGGTTCTTGGTCTGTGACCACCGCGGTTATCGCGGGATGTTGTCGCTCTCGCGCATGCGCAATGAGAGAACCGGGACGCCACTGCACACGATCCATGCAGCATACAGTTCCCCACCGGACAGTGAGTTTTTTTTTGTAATTCACGCCATCATTAGTATCACCTGCACCAATTATGGTTTTTCCTTAGTACAAAAGATACACTATATTGATGTTGTATTATTTTTTATGCACTTTGTTTGCCAGACATTGGCGTTTTATTACATGTACAGTTTGTAATCACTTTTGGATTGTAAAGTGTATATTTATATTATAATGCAGATGATTGATGTTAATATATTCTGGATTGACATCCCTATTTATACCACATCTATGTCACATGTGCACTATGCTTGACAAAGACAGCAACAAGCTGTCGAAACGTCGCTTGACTTTGGGTCTAATAAACCACCGTTTGCCTTTAATATCTCGGAGTGCTGCTGGCTATCTTTTCTTCTATATATATATATAGCAAGAGGGATCAATAAAGGATCCATTTTTTTTTCACTTTACTTCTGGAGTGCTGCCTCATCTTTTGAACATATATATATATATATATATATATATATATATATATATATACATACACACACACACTACTACAAAAATTTGGGGATATTTGGCTTTTGGGTGAAATTGATGGAAAACGTAAAAAGTACACGTTACAGTGATATTATAGCATGAAAGTAGGGCATTTAAGTAGAAGAATGCAATGGTGATTTCCTCATGTAAAACAATTTATTGAAACAAAAGCAAACAACAGCGATGGGTATACCCCCTCAAAAAAAAATTCTAACACTTGTCATGTGGCCTTAAGCATCAATTACAGCTTGACAACAACGTCTCATGCTGTTCACAAGTCAACTTATTGTCTGCTGAGGCATTGAGATACTCATTGAGGTACTGGGGTACAGAGTTACGAGTTTCTATACGGCGACTCAGCTGATCCCATAAGTTTTCAATGGGATTCAGGACTGGAGAAAGTACAAGCCACTCCATTTGAGGTACCCCAGTGTCCAGTAGCTGTTCCCTAATGATGCAACCTTGATGAGTTCGCACATTGTCATCCATGAAGATTAAATTAGGCCTATGTTGTTCATGTAGAGGCACAATGACTGGATTAATGATGTTATTCAAGTAGTATGGACTTGTCAATGTACCATTCACAAAGTGTTGGGCAGTTCTGTATTGACTAGACACACCTGCCCACACTGTAACATCACCTCCACCAAAGGCTCATCTGGTGACAACAGTGCCTGATGCATAGCGCTCTCGTTGATGTCTCCAAAATCGTTGATGGGCATAACTTCTACAGTGTGAAGTGACTTTCATCAGTGAACAGCACTGAGGCCCACTGGTTCATCATCCAACGTAGGTGCTCCCTGGTCCATGCAAGACGAAGATCCTTGTGGTCAGGTACCATTGCAGGTTGTCTAGCACGCAGACCACACTGATGTAAATGGTTTTAAATGGTCTGACGTGACACTTGGGTGCCTCTCAACTCCCTTAAATGTGCCTGGAGTTTTGTGGCATTCAACATTCGGTTCTGCAGGGCACTGTTCACAATGAAGCGGTCATCAGTGTGGAATGTAACCAAAGGATGTCCACATCTATGCTTTTCTGTGACTCTTCCAGTCTCTCTATATCTCTGTTGCAACCTACTGATGACACTCTAAGCTCAGTGGCTATTTCCGTGTGAGAACATTTTGCTTGAAGCTTCGCAATGGTGAGGTACTGTTGATCAATTGTTAAGTGACATCTTGGTCTCATGATGTCAAAATGTGAATAGCATGATGAGGAGGACTGTATAAATACCAATTCTAATTGAACCAGAAAATGTATTGGGAGATTGATGGATCAAACACCTGTTGTGAATTTTGCCATTAAGCTCCTTGTTAGAGAACATATAGGAAGAAAAAGGAAAAAAAGGAAGTTTATTCAACCACTCAAGGATCTGGAGAAATCCCCAAAGTGTGTGAAAATAGGCGCCGACAGTGGTGGTACAGTAGGTCCGAGTAGCACAAGGAAGGCAGCTAAAGAAGTGTCCAATGAAGGCACTCTATGTAAAAATGAGATACACAAGGGGGGGAGGTCAATTGAACGGAGTTCAACTGACAAAGGGAGGTGGAGAAACATACAAAGCGCCAAACCAAGCTATGAGTGGGTAAAAAAATGTAGTGTCTTGGTGGTATAGTAGTATACAATATAAAGTGGAATAAAATAAGTGTACAAGGTAGATAAAAAAGTACAAGGTAGATTGAAACCGATAGACAGATAAAGTTCACTTCCCGCTAACGGTATCGGCAGCAGATTAAAAATAAGAGGTTAAAAATAAGAGGTTAAAAACAAGAAATATGAGATAAAATGGATGGGAAACATCCAGTGAGGCACTTACTTCACTGGGGGGTCGTCAGCAGGATAAGCATATAACACCTGTGACGGTTCCCCCCTGGCCAGGATCGTGTGTAGAATCTCAGTGAATGATGGCAGCGAGGCACAGCGCTTCTGATCAAATCACCTTTATTGTATGATATATGGCTCAACGCGTTTCGGGGATCAAGGTTTCCCCTTCATCAGGAGCAAGTATGCTACAGTTGTACTTTTGACATGTTAGGTCTATAAATACACAGATCAATTAAGAATTTGGCGCAAAAAGACCGAAAACGGAAGTGGTGTTGTGTCACTTCCGGTCGGTGGAACGCAAGCTACGTTCCAAAGGGCGGAAGTGGAGTGATCAAATGAGACCGGAGATAATAAAGAAATAAAGAAATAATAGTAAAGTGCAGTAAGATAAGTTTAGGGTATAATCTAGTGAAGTGTTAATAATTGGGAGGTGCGGACTATGGGGACGTGGCCGAGGACAAGTGTTGATGTGGAGGGATGGAGCGATCCGATGCATTTCCTCCCGTTGGAACGCTTGGTGGAATGTATGTTCGGGGGGGTGGGGTTAGCAGAGAAAATGCAGAGATAATAGCGAAATACATTTTTTTTTTATAATTGAATAATATCCTTATAGTTGGAAGTGCGGACTATGCGGACGTGGCCGGGGACAAGTGTTATTGCGGAGGGAGGTGTCGATCCGATGAACTTCCTCCCGGTGGAACGCTTGGTGGAACGCAAGTTCTGGGGGCGGGGTTTGCGGTGGTTAAGTGCGCTTGTATCTATCTGGCAGCACGGAGGGGCCGGCGGTTGTGGAAGGCACTGCATGTGTGATCATGTGATATTGATCACATGACCGGGATATGTGCCAAGTGTACTGACAGGGAAATGATGTGTAGATCATATAGCATGCAGTGGATGGTGGCATGTGAAAGATATACATAAAAACACATGAAAATACAAGAAGATGATCGGTGTAATGGAACACAAGGTCCAGTGGATACGTATATATATATGGTGTGAAACCCCTATATCCAGATATAATGGACAAATAGAATGGACATCTGTAAATAATATATGCGAACAATAAATGCAATGAGGAATGACAATAGAAGTGGAAATAAAGTAAAAAATAAAAATAAAATAAAATATATATATATATATATATATGGAAATAAAAAAATGAAAAAAATTTAAAATATATAATTAAAAATATATACATAAAATATACATATATATAAAAAGAGTGTATACATATATATAAATATATGCATACATATACAGGATGAGTACATAAGAGACAATGAAATGGGAACTATATATATATGTATATACATATAAACCCGAAAAAAAAGCATACGCGTGTACATGTCTATAGTGGACACATAAAACATATACATGCATATATAGAAAAGGGCATAGAGTATGAAACCCTAGCAATGAATTACTCAATGGTCAGTCAGTAATTGTCATGATGACGTAATTGGTAAAGGGTGAAGATGGAGTCGGAATCATAAATGTGTACATATATACATGTACATGCACACACATATATACACATGAACATAAACACCTATACACACAAGTCACAATGAGTTAGATTACTTCTTAGGTCCATTGGATGAGTTGGACAGATGGAGAGTATAGATTAATTATATATGTCTTACATTATGGAGTGTATGGAGTACATATGGAGTATATATGGAATCACTTGTGGAATAATTGGATGTAATTGTAATTGGATATACATCCATGTATTGGCAAAAGCAACATATTTTGCATGTAAGTATGATGTTGGCGGGAGACTAATGGGGGTGAATATTTTGAGAAGAGTGTAAGTGGTCAAGGAGGTTCAGTCTCGTGTTCCATAGGGGGATGGTCATTAATTCATTGTTGCTGGAGTACTGTCTGGTTTGTAGTTAATGTGTAGTGGAGGAATAGTCAAAAAGGAATAGTAAAAGTATAGTAAAACTAGGGGGTGCGTAGGTTAGTCATTGACGTATTCCAGAGATTCGTTGAGTCCAAACGGGGTAAGGGTGTTCAGTTTGTAGATTCAGAACATTTCCTTACGGCACAATGTAAATCTCATTGTTAGAGAACAGCAAGCTGTGCAAAAAGTACTAAAACACTGAGCAGTTGGACATGTGCATTCAAAAGTTTAGAGAAAGTTATATTAAGTTCACCTATAAAGGTCAGAGTGCATTTTGAATCACAGGTTGGTTACCGTAACAGTCTATAGTACAGTTACAATGCATATTTGCCCACTCATTGTGCTGCAATCTGTGTGAAAATTTGCCCAGCCAAAGTCTCCCAGAATCTCACCAACATGAATCAATGTAAAATGTATAAAAGAAGCCCATACCAATGTAGACATGTTCTAAGAAAATGACAAATTTCACTGGCTGTGTTATTTGGCTATCTGAGTTTCTTGACTATCTGTGACTGTATTAGACCATTGTTAGTGAGCAGTGCAGAGGCCATGGAGGAAAGAGTATTTGGTCTGTATTACACTAACAGATTATCTGACAGATTTTCTGACCAGTCATTGGTCACATGGCCTATAATACACACAGATCTTTTGTTATACACACCAACTATTGGTCTGGCTTCTCCTTAGGTTCTCCCTACCTCCAAGACTGAAAACGGGAAGAACTGAATTGTCTGCCTTCATTTGACTTAGGCAGGTTTTCCATCTGAAAAAATGGATCTTAGACAAAAATGGCTAAAGCGGATGCCAAAAGTGCATAACAGATGCAACAGGGTCCATTTTTTACAGGATCTTGTTTTTTCTGTTCTTCAGATGGATCAGAAGAATGGAAAATTAAACGGTGATATGAAACCAGCCATACTCCACTCTTTAAGACCAAAATTCACTTGATGCTTATAGTGAAAGCATTACATTTGTCATCACTATTCAGTGCTGTTATTAATATATTTTAGTAAGATTGACTAAAGACATAGAACTATAAAAATGATTAGTAGTTGCTAGCGTGGAGTGAAGCCCGGGTCGGGCAGATTTAAAAAAGACAGCATTGACTGCTTTGTTTTACCCTACCCTATGAAGCACCGCTAGCAAGTGGTTATATGAAAAGTATTTATTATACATAAATACTTTTCATATAACCACTTGCTAGCGGTGCTTCACTATTGGAGTAATCCTTGTTTTAGTGGTGGTGAAAAGACTTGGACAAAGGAGAGCCGTGGAGTTATACTATGTGCCTTTATATCAAGCTGCGCTTGTGAGTACAAACACACAAGGAATTTTCTGGTGATCTGCAGTACTTCACTATATGCAAACTTTCTGACATCCCACAGGTGCCTTAGTGTGCTGGTAGTGGGGACCTGATTTATTTGCCTGTGTCAGAAATCTTGGACGCCTCAAGATTGAAGAGGTTTAACCTTCTGGATAGGGAACGTGCGGTCCCTCAAAAACGCATGGTCTGAACTGTGATCTTTACCCACTTCACAATTGGGAACCGCTGCAATAATTTTGTCATACGGATTGGGACTTTATTTATAATTTTCTTTGCTAGTAATTAGTAGCTAAAATTTTAGTTTGCACGATTAAAGTACAAGATATTCCAGTTAATAATCAATCTTAATGTGTTATCTGCCCTCATTAAGGCCTCATGCACACGACCGTTGTGTGCACCCATGGCCGTTGTGCCGTCTTCCGTTTTTTTTCACGGACCCATTGACTTTCAATGGGTCCGTGGAAAAATCGGAAAATGCACCGTTTTAAAGCCGCATCGGTGATCCGTGTTTCCTGGCCGTGAAAAAAATATGACCTGTCCTATTTTTTTCACGGCCAACGGTTCACGGACCCATTCAAGTCAGCAGGGGGCAGTCATGTACACAGTTTGTAGTATATTCTAACTAGAAGCGTCCCCATCACCATGGGAACGCCTCTGTGTTAGAATATACTGTCGGAAATGAGGTTTCACGATCTAACTCATATCCGACAGTATATTCTAACATAGAGGCGTTCCCATGGTGATGGGGACGCTTCAAGTTAAAATATACCATCGGATTGGAGAAAACTCCAATCCGATGGTATAAAAGGGACTCCAGACTTTACATTGAAAGTCAATGGGGACGGATCCGTTTGAAATGGCACCATATTGTGTCAACGTCAAACGGATCCGTCCCCATTGACTTGCATTGTAATTCAGGACGGATCCGTTTGGCTCCGCACGGCCAGGCGGACACCAAAACGACTTTTTTTTCATGTCCGTGGATCCTCCAAAAATCAAGGAAGAGCCACGGATGAAAAAACGGTCACGGATCACGGGAAAACGGAACCCCGTTTTGCGTGAGGCCTAAAACAAATCTGAATCTAAATGGAGGAGTTGAATTTATTGCAGTCTCACGTGAGTATGCATGAACCTCACTGCGTATTCATCTCAATAATGAATGAATGAGTAAAAATTCATGGACATCTTTGACACAAAAAAAAATAATACTCATCTTAGTTGTCTTAAGTACAAAACTGTTGTATTAAGTTTCAGTTTACAATCTTTATTCCTTCTTTAATTTTCAGACCCCCTACCTGCTAGTAGTTTGAGACTTTTTGCATGTGGGCAAGTCTTTCTCATGAATACATGCTGGACTTGACCAGAATGTTGTATTCTTCCCCCTCCAAACTGCATTGCGTGTGCTTAGATTTGCTAACTTACAAAATGCACCAGAACATCGGCACAAATTTCACCCAAAAACTGTCATATATGTCGTGTGCCAAATTTACTATGTGTGCTAGACAGTGACAGCCTTGAAAAGTGTCCAGAATGTTGATTGATGCTTTGAGTTGAGTTGTAATATGAGCCAGATGTATTACACAACATGCAGCGCGTTGAAAGATTTGGTGCAGCTTTTACCAGAATGCTGTTTAACTCATGGACACAATTAATTTGCCCCAATGTGTTTAGGAAGAAATGGATCTCTCTTAGGGCAGGATCACATCAGCGTTACAAATTCCATTATTGTTTTCCATTATAACATGGTTATAGCAGAAAATAATGGAATTTGTAAGATGGAATTTAAAATGGGAACCTTTGAACTGTCATAATAGAGGTATATGACCAAGCAGAACAGATCCGTTTGGTTTCCATTATCCAGGACGGAAGAGTAAGTCCTGTCGACAGTTCTGTCTTACAAATTCCGTTATTTTTCGTTATAACCATGTTATAATGGAAAACAATGATGGGATTTGTAACTCTGATGTGAACCTGTGCTTATATTGTCAAAGAAAGCTTGCTTTTGCCTAGTACACCTTATATAAAGCATGCTCTATTTAGTTATCCATAGTCTCTTTGTATCCAGTTTTTGCGGGTGTATAGTACAATGTCCATGCTTACTGTAGTACCGTAATTTGTCCTTTTTGGAATTATATTTTTTTACAACAGGGTGACAGTGCTTGAGTCCATCACAGTAGCATCTCTAATACCCTACACATCCATTCTTTAATATATTGAAAATGAATATTAATTTCTAGCAACTTTATGAGGTGGCTGGGGAAATTAATTCCGTACCAAGGACTTTAGAATAACTTAATGTTCAGTCACAGGAGATAAACAGACTTAACTAATAAAGCTATAACATTTGGTAGCATGAAGAAATTCATATTTTATCAACTGCAAGTAAAGGACAGTTGCCTATATAAATATTAGCAAATCTTGAATAACTGGACCATATAACCTACAACCCTGTGAGTATAGGGCTGCATTATTTCTCGAAGACATTACAGTTTTTAGCAATTATACAATCTACAGATAGAGTGCACTCTTTTTTTCCTTCCAGCAAATAACTCAAATCTTTGCTTTTCACAGTAGTTATACTCATTTTTAGAGATGAGTAAATTTCCCCAAATTTATTTTGGGTCTGATTCGTTGTTTCATTAGAATAGGCCTTCAGATTTGATTTGGTCTGAACAAATTCAGTCTGAATTAACAGTGCCCCAATTGCCCTGGAAGGTCATGCATGACACTAGCAGGTCTCCTAGGACCATATGCAATCCTTTTCAAGTTATTTAATGCCAAGAAAGCATTAGTAATGTCAAAGTGACAATAACATATATACTACTGGCAGCCATGGTTTTCCGGCTCGAAGCACCTGACCTTACAGGTGGAACTCAAAAAATTTGAATATCGTGCAAAAGTCCATTTATTTCAGTAATGCAAATTAAAAGGAATTGCATTAATGCAGCTTAAAATTTGAATTTTGTCACACTCTAGTCAGATAATTAATCCATACCCCCTGAGCAAAGGGTACCCTTAAAATTGTGACTTTGGTGTTTCATAAGCTATAAGCCATAATAATCCAAATTATAACAAATAAAGGCTTGAAATATCTCGCTTGGCATGTAATGAGTCTATCTCATATGTTAGTTTCACCTTTAAACTTGGATTACTGAAATAAATGAACTTTGCACGGTTTCACCTGTATATGTTTGTCAGATAAACTATTGAATGAATGAGATCCTAACAGATCCTGGGGTATCGTATTGACTAACAATAGATCAACTTTACACAGTGAGTAAACTCTGTTAATGAAAAAGCAATGGAAAACCAGTGGAAAAGAACAAAAAAAAATATTATATCCCTACTGTGGGGATGAGAACTGCATTTTTCTAGGCAAGTTTAGTTTCTCTTACATTCTCCAGTACTTGCATAACTACATTTTCCCTCCATCTCTAGTGTTACCTGTTTTTTTGCATTCTGTATTAATAGGACTGTGGAGTCAGACTGTACATTATACAGGCCATCTCTCAGTTGAAGTAAGTGTTACAGATTTAATGGCCACAGCTGGACCTTTTACTGTTGCTTTATTCAAGAACTGGAAGATTTGATTTCCTCAGACTGTTGAGTCTGATAAAATCCATCTGCAGATCTGCGAGGCAAAAATCACAGCGTGACCTCAGCCTGCACTTCCTAATTTTGTGTCTTATAAGTCACCATACCAAATATATTGTTAGGAAAGCAATAACAGGCTAATTGCATGTAATATCAATTACTGTCTTTTATTATGTCTATTAAACTCCCAAATGAAAGGCAATGATGAAAATGTTGAAACAAGTACCTTCAAAATCTAGAACTAAGATTAAGAATAAAATACATTTTATACATGAATTAGGTTTTGCTTCATGCAACATTCACATTTTATATAATATGAAGCAGTTCATAAACTTAATGATAGATGCGATGGAATAAATGAATGCAGAGCACAATAAGACCAAAGTGAATGCAATTGTTACCTTTATTCAGCTCTGCTCCACCTGTGAGTAGAAGTTAACTCCAGGGTGATCTCAATGTTTCTTTATGGGAACACCGTATTGCATTTTTCTTTCCTGATTTTTATCGGTCACTAACAACTTTAATTCTTGTAATGAAAAACTGAATTTGCCTTTGTTCAAATGATGCAGCAATTTTAAAGTAAATTGCTGGAGCTTCCTTGTCTTTATCGCTCCCTAACCCTACATTCCCATGGAACTAGGAATCGTGAACATCCACAGATGTAACAAGTCACCACAAAAGTAGATTCTTAGTCTCACAAAAGATATCCCTGAGATGCAACTGTACAGATCTACATTAAAAGTTCATGAATTAAAGACATGTAAATTCATGAGCAAAGTTTTAAAAAATTTGATTCAGCAACTTCACCGAAGTTCACCAAGAAATTTGATTGGTTCCAAATTAATTTGCCACAAATCCCTATAAATCAGGTATACCACTCTGCCTTAGAGTACGGCCACATAGCTGACTGTATAGTCTTTCTTCATTGCTAATGGCCATGCAGACCTTTTAATGCACAGTTTAAACAGGGGTTGTTGCTGGCATCGGGTTTAGCTGGTTAGATGGGGGGGGGGGGGGGGAATATGCAAATGATTGCCATTCTGGCCTGCAATCTCCTACAGGTTATTTGACAGTAAACACTAAATATTAATCAGCTCTGGCATACCCACTTCTCCAACCCCAGTGCTCTCCTGCCCTACAGGTGGGAGCCCTTCTTCTGCAATCTGCTTTTCCTCCTTTTCCGCATTATCTAAAATCAATGAGAATATGTCATCAGGAGCATCCAGCTCCTCCTCTTTGTGCATCTTGCTGACTTTTCTGGGACGTGGAGACTTTGAAGGATGATTTGGAGGAAGTAAAGCCAGCAAAAGATGAGGATGTCATCAGTAAGACCTGGCTCCCCTAAGGGTTGCAGACTGGATGGTATTGGTTGACACGCTGGTATTGGAATAATAAAGTCTTCCATTTTATTGATATTGGATTACATTTATGGCTGATGCAGGGATAAGTAAATGTAGGAATAAATAAAAAAAACTGACGCAGCATAAGTCTCCCTGCACTCCGCCTCTCCAATATTCTTCTATTAATCGTTTCCAGCAGCACGTCCCTAGCGCATGAGTGCTTCCCACGTCTCTCCCTATGCTCAGCTCACAGGACAATGGTGGAGACCGCGTGGGATGAGGGTTTTAAAGGACTGTGACATCACAGGAGATGGATCTGCAGATTGGCCGTCTGCACAGCATTATGGGTGATCTTCTGTTCCCGGGCTTATCTCCTCTACACTTAGTTTTGCTTTGTAACACATTCAGCTGCCATTTTAGGAAAACCTGATTTATTACCACAAAGAGCCACAAAATTCGGATTTGTTTTGAATCAAAGTGTTTCTAAACTTTGGACCAAATTCCGCTTCAAATGCTTTGCTTCACACTATTCATAGACTGAAAACGAGACATCATGGATGTCTCTAAAAACTCCACTGATCAATTTGCCTACAAATACCCCACAAAGCAAGAACAGAACCTGAGGTAAGTAATAGTTCCTTTTCATACACAGAAGACTGGGGGGGGAAATAGCTTGATGACTTTTTACTCTATGGTGAGATTGACAGTATTTATATTTCATATTACTACTCTTACTTTACCTTCTTATTTGCTTGTTGCTGATACTCTTTTTTAGTTTGGCAAATCTGCAGTTTTATGTACCACCAACAGTATCCTCGACATAAACTAACCTGTAGTGCAGATTATAAATGTGCAACAGGTCAGTTTATTCTTCAAATTTTCAGCTTTGCAATGCAGTAGGTGCAGTAGGTGAAATCCACAACTGAATTACATTCCCTGTAAATGTACCGATGTAGTAGAGTTAACACTCATGCTTTTTTGAGATTTCTGAGATGTGTTATCTAACCTGAGCAAACCCCTTCAATTGCTTTTCAATGGCTTTTGTTTCAAGATAACTCAATGATTTAAGAAATTTAAGTTAAGCGTTTGAGTGCTAACCCTGCTACATCTGTACCCTAAAACAATGTTCATGTACTTGTGTAATGCACTGAATCTACTTATTGAAAACAAATCCACACTATAGTTCACATTGACTATTATTGACATAATCATAAAAAAAAAATACATGTCATAGGCATTGTCTTGTGCAAAAACACCCATACTATTAAAATAAAACAATATTTATCCTATAAGACAAATGGAGTAATGGAAAAAAAAAAAAAATGGCCAATGGCTCCCATCAGAGTTATTATTACCTTGGCTACATCTGTATGCAGCTTTGCTCTGCAAACTGCGCCAGAAATAAAACTAATTTAGGCATATTTTTGTTTAATAAATGACCCCCATATTGTTTTTTCTAAACATGTGTTGGGTTTCAGAACTCCTTTTTAAGTGAAATTTATAGTAACTAGAAAGGAAGAGCGTAATAAAACAGTGGGTGGAACGTAAAAATACACCAGAAATATCTTTCACGAAGTAGATTGGATTGATTAAATATAGTTTTCTGCCTTGTAATTAGTATGTCAAATTATTAGGAACAATAAGTAATATAATCTTTGCCAGTTAATGATGAAGCAATATGGCAATATGTTGCATTCCAAATTATAATGCCCAGGCATTCCTAAAGTTATGTTTTTTTTTTTTTTTTTAGCAATGGCCAGAGCAGTCTTCTTAAGAAAAAACTATTATTGTTTGGTAGAATGGCTGTTGAGATTCTACAGAACGTGACAATGTCCACTGCTTCCAAGACAAAAGAATGGAACTGAGACTAACCAGGGTAGTACTATAAATCCTGAAGAGAATTACAACTGAAAGGTAGAGAATATGGTAAAATAATGGGCAGCTTTAGGACCCAGGACCCACTAATTATCACAATTAGAGTTGAGCGGACACCTGGATGTTCGGGTTCGACGGGTTCGGCCGAACTTCACAAATAAGTTCGAGTTCGGGACCCGAACTTGACCCAAACTTGACCCGAACCCCATTGAAGTCAAGGGGGACCCAAACTTTTGAGCACTAAAATGGCTGTAAAAATGTATTGGAAAGGGCTACAGGGCTGCAAATGGCATCAAAATATGGTTAAGAGCATGGCAAGTGCTCTGCAAATAAATGTGGATAGGGAAATTACTTTATATAACATAAAATACGTAAAAATAAAAAATATTAATCTTGATCTAGGAGGACGAGGTCCATATGGAGAAGGAGGTTGAGGAGGCAGTGGATGTGGCGGTGTAGGTGGAAGTGGCGGTGGAGGAGGAGGAGGTAGCCTACACTGCTTTTTGGTTAAAAAAAATAATTGCTAAACACACGTTCAGACAATACACTGGCTGCAGGGCAGGCCAGCACCTCCAAATGGTAAAGGGCAAGCTCAGGCCATGTGCCCAATTTGGAGACCCAGAATTTGCAGGGGCTGACCCCTGTCAGTCAGTTCGTATAGGCGTGTGCATACTTACTGCCCCACCATGTCGCACGTCCCCGTGATGTTCACGATCCAATTTGATATCTGCTCTATCAACTTTCGATGTTCTTTTATGCGCCTACCATGGTGATCACAGGTAGCGAGGAATCAGGGTTCCAGGCCGGAGAGGGAGCGTGAGAAAAAGAGACCAAATTTAAGGGAGATAAATTTATAAAAATGTTTTGGGATCGAGCAGAAATGTGGGAAAAGCTATTGAGGTGCAAATGTGGGACAAATTACAGAAGCCCAAATGTGGGCCAAAAGAGTCAAGCGGAAATGTGGGAAAAGATATTGCGGCGCAAATGTTGAATAAATTACAGAAGCCCAAATGTGGGCTGTAACGGATCTCCTAGCACCCCGACCGGGTACCTCCGTTGAATGGATGCTCCTAGTGCTTTCCGAGGACTCCAAGCACTCCACTTGACACCGTACGCACTGCAGACCCCACGAACCGCCGAAGCTTGGTTGAGGTCTCGCCGTCTCCTACCCACCCTGGACCTACGACAAGGCTCCAGGCTCCAGTGGGTGAACCTCTCCTAAAACCAGAGAGCGGGAACAGCTCTTAAAAGATCTAGTAGTTATAGCCAGGGGAGTATAGCAAATCTCCCAGCGTATAGCAATCCCCAGCGTCGATCAGTTACCCAAACATCAGCCTCAACATGATAAAGGGTAAAACAGGAACACTTTATTGAGGGCTACTCGCCCGTATTTATGCAGGTCCCCATCTGGTGGACACGCCCCTAGGGGACCAGAATGAAGACTATGACACAGGACAGATATGCAGCACTGCAGGATTGACAGACACAATACATCCCCACAATGCATCATGGTTTCCTCCTCTCTGCCCTGGAGACACCCGAGGAGTAATCCAATTATCTCTCAAGACAAAGGGAAATTGCCAATACACATGTGGGGACAACAGAACAGAAATCACCACCCAAACACACAATGTCACACCCCCAGAGCAAACACAGACATTTACCATATTCCCAGATAGCTCAAGTCTGAGTGCATATCATTAGGTGAATATGCACTGTCTGCTCCTTTAAAGTTAGTATGGGCCATAATCCTGAGGCAAGAGGCTGGTAGCCAGGCCCCTCCAAAGCCCAGTGGCGAGGTTATTTTCGCCACATATCTCCCCCTCCCAGGGAAGACTAACCAGATACCTGACCTCATGCTGGTCGGTATCTGAGTTAGTCTGGCAGTCCACCCACAACCCAATACTGGACCTGTTGAATTTTGGAGCCTGGCTCTGTTCTGTATGTCCCCAGCTATTGAGGGGGCATCTGCTACTCCTTGCTTCCTTGTTGCTCTCTAGCTTGGAGCTGTAGGTACTTGGTGGGCAGAGGCCGACTGCGCTCTGCCCCGATGCCAGCTCTTCCGCTGGGGTAGCCTGTGGGAAGTCCGGCTCTGGAGAAGAGGATAGGGGAGGGCAGAGGCCGACTGCGCTCTGCCCAGATGCCAGCGCTTCTGCTGGGGTAGCCTGTGGAAAGTCAGCCTCTGGAGAAGAGGATAGGGGAGGGCAGAGGCCGACTGCGCTCTGCTCAGATGCCAGCTCTGCCGCTGGGGTAGCCTGTGGAAAGTCAGCCTCTGGAGAAGAGGATAGGGGAGGGCAGAGGCTGACTGCGCTCTGCCCAGATGCCAGCTCTTCTGCTGGGGTAGCCTGTGGGGAGTCAGGCTCTGGATAAGAGGATAGGGGAGGGCAGAGGCCAACTGCGCTCTGCCCAGATGCCAACTCTTCCGCTGGGGTAGCCTGTGGGATGTCCGGCTCTGGAGGAGAGGATAGGGGGGGGGGCAGAGGCTGACTGTGCTCTGCCCAGATGCCAGCTCTTCTACTGGGATGTGGTCAGGGAATCCTATCCCCAGGCCTTTGTTGCAGATCAGCTGTGGAGAGGAGGAATCGCTTACCTCCTCCTCCTGGCATTCCTGCAGGGTTGGTGGGGGATCTGAACCGGCCGTCCAGCATCTCTGTAGGGCCGGTGGAGAGACCTCGGTCCCATCTCCACCTGCCATCGGGAGGTCTTCCCAGAACCAGTCGATGAAGTTCCCTACTTTGGGAGTTGGTAGGGAAGCAGGGGGTATCGCCGGCAAGTCTTCCCAGTTGCAGGAGGGCAGATCTGGCTCTGCTTGTCGAGTAGGTTGGGGATGAATGGAGCTGAGCAGGTGTTGGTAGGTCTGCTCCAGCTCCCACTCCCTTGTTACCAGGTGGGTCATGTCTTTGCTCACCTCCCTTCCGTCAGCATAAACATGCATGCCCATCCGGTAGTCGTAGATATCCCAAAACCTAGACTCCTCCGTGCTGCCAAGATCAATGTCCTCCTCCAAGGCATCCCATAGTAACCGCGGTCCATCAAACTCCTCACCCTCGGGTCTGTCGTGCTCAGCCATCCAGGGGGAATGTTGAATGACATGCCACCTTAGGGCCTGGTAAGCGTCCTCTAGCCAAAGCTCTTTACATACCAGGTTCTGGAGCTCTGTTACCCAGTCATCCAGGGGCTGCTCTCCCAAGAGACCGATCCGCATCGCCACACGCTGCTGTAGCCACTGCTCATAACTGGGGAGACTCTCACCTCGCCGCCGCTGGGCATTTTCCAGGGCATCATACCAGACTTCCTTTCTGTCTGCATCCCTGTAGTCTGCGGCTGCCTCCTCCTCCTCGTCATAGAACGCTGTCCGAAGACTAGCCGATTCCATCCTGCTGTAGCCAGGGGCGCTGTACGGATACTAGCGTTGCCCTCAATTTAGTAAATCCGCGAACGGTGTCTCCGAGCTGCTTCTCCTCACACTAGGACGCCATCCCACTGCTTGCCACCAAATGTAACGGAACGCCTAGCACCCCGACCCGGTACCTCGGTTGATTGATGCTCCTAGTGCTTTCCGAGGGCTCCAAGCACTCTACTTGACACCGTACGCACTGCAGACCCCACGAACCGCCGAAGCTTGGTTGAGCTCTCACCGTCTCCTACCCACCCTGGACCTACGACAAGGCTCCAGGCTCCAGTGGGTGAACCTCTCCTAAAACCAGAGAGCGGGAACAGCTCTTAAAAGAGCTAGTAGTTATAGCCAGGGGAGTATAGCAAATCTCCCAGCGTATAGCAATCCCCAGCGTCGATCAGTTACCCAAACATCAGCCTCAACATGATAAAGGGTAAAACAGGAACACTTTATTGAGGGCTACCCGCCCGTATTTATGCAGGTCCCCATGTGGTGGACACGCCCCTAGGGGACCAGAATGAAGACTATGACACAGGACAGATATGCAGCACTGTAGGATAGACAGACACAATACATCCCCACAATGCATCATGGTTTCCTCCTCTCTGCCCTGGAGACACCCGAGGAGTAATCCAATTATCTCTCAAGACAAAGGGAAATCGCCAGTACACATGTGGGGACAACAGAACAGAAATCACCACCCAAACACACAATGTCACACCCCCAGAGCAAACACAGACATTAACCATATTCCCAGATAGCTCAAGTCTGAGTGCATATCATTAGGTGAATGGCACTCAGAATATACAAATACAATTGCAAAGACAGATTTAAGCTGTGCGGCCAGCATGTGCAAGGTGGATTTGTGCGGATCTCAGCCCCCTATAAGAGATCGGGTGCTGACCCCCCCAGCCCCCCTATTAAAATCATAGGTGGTTAGTGCGCCCCCCCCTATTAAAATCATTGGCGTCCAGTGCGGCCTCCCCTCTCCCCCCCACAATTAAAATTATTGGTTAACAGCCCCCCCCCCCCCCATCATTGGTGGCAGCGGAGCGGCAGTTTCGATCGGAGTCCCAGTTTAGTCGCTGGGGCTCCGATCTGTTACCATGGCATCCAGGATCCTCCTCCTACTGGTAAGTGACAGGTCTGTGCTATAAGCAATGCGCCGCACAGACCTTTCACTTACCAGTAGGAGGAGCGCCGGCCGGCCACAGACAGCACATGTAAGTATAATGCTGCTAAAAGTGCTAAGTAACCATGGCTGCCAGGACTGCAGTAGCGTCCTGGCTGCCATGGTAACCGATCGTAGTCCCAGAGATTAAACTGGGACTCGGATCGGAACTGCCGCTCTGCTACCATCAATGATGGGGGGGGGTTGGGAGGCCGCAATGGACACCAATAATTTTAATAGGGGGGGGTGGGGGTGCCGCACTAGCCTCCAATGATTTTAACCCCTTAAGGACGCAGGGCGTACCGGTACGTCCTAACTTTAAATTGTTATGCCGGCGCCGCAGAGGTTAATTGGAACAGGATGCCGGCTGAAACCATTCAGCCGGCATCCTTTCACAATGCCAGGGGGGTCATGCGACCCCCCCTATCGGCGATCTTCAGACCTTCGGTTTGCTGCGCTTTCTGCAGTTTCTGATCCTCGCGGTCCCTGACCGCGGGGATCAGAAACTTTAGTGTCCCTAAAATAAAGATTTTCCACCCCCCCTCCACTCCTGCAGGATTTTTTGCCGGCGGGTGGTGCAGGGGGGGAGTTGTGGGCGGTGGGGGCAGTGTGGGAGGCGGGTGGCGCGGCAGGCGGGATTGCGATCCCCCGCCCGCCTCCCCTTGAATGATCGTTGGTGGTTAGTGGGTATACCAGGGTGCCAGCACATTGCTGACACCCTGGTATAAACGTCTGACATCGGTGATGCGATGTCAGCCGTTTAACCCTTTCCATACCGCGGTCCGTACGGACCGCTGAATAGAAAAAGTTAACAGTAAGAGGGAGCTCCCTCCCTCTCCCATCGGGGGGCTGCTGTGCCTTTGCAGCCCCCCGATGGAGAGGAAGAGAGCCCCCAGAGAGCCCCCCGACAGCCCCGTCCTTACCCTTCCCCGTCTGCGAAGTTCTGACCAGTACTGAGCAGACGGGGAAGGTTCCCATGGCAACAGGATGCCGTCTCAGGCTACCTGCTGTCCATGGTGCTGAACAGATCTGTGCTAAAGGCAGAGATCTGTTCAGACAAAGTGTAAGTAAAATACAGTACAAAACACTATATGGTGTACTGTACTGTATTATACAGACATCAGACCCATTGGATCTTCAAGAACCAAGTGGGTCTGGGTCAAAAAAAAAGTGAAAAAAAGTAAAAATCAAAAAACATATTTATCACTAATTAAAAATGAAAAAAATAAAATTCCCTACACATGTTTGGTATCGCCGCGTCCGTAACGACCTGATCTATAAAATGGTCATGTTACTTTCCCCGCACAATGAAATCCATAAAAATAAAAAAATAAAAACTATTAGGAAATTGAAATTTTGCCCACCTTACTTCCCAAAAAAGGTAATAAAAGTGATCAAAAAAGTTGCATGTACGCCAAAATAGTACCAATCAAACCGTCATCTCATCCCGCAAAAATCATACCCTACCCAAGATAATCGCTCAAAAACTGAAAAAACTATGGCTCTTAGACTATGGAAACACTAAAACATGAATTTTTTTTTTTCAAAAATGAAATCATTGTGTAAAACTTACATAAATAAAAAAAATTGTATACATATTAGGTATCGCCGCGCCCGTGACAACCTGCTCTATAAAATGACCACATGATCTAACCTATCAGATGAATTTTGTAAATAACAAAACAAAAAACCTGCCAAAAAATCTATTTCTTGTTACCTTGCCGCACAAAAAAGTGTAATATAGAGCAACCAAAAATCATATGTACCCTAAACTAGTACCAACAAAACTGCCACCCTATCCTGTAGTTTCTAAAATGGGGTCACTTTTTTTGAGTTTCTACTCTAGGGGTGCATCAGGGGGGCTTCAAATGGGACATGGTGTCAAAAAAAACAGTCCAGCAAAATCTGCCTTCCAAAAACCGTATGGCATTCCTTTTCTTCCGCGCCCTGCCATGTGCCCGTACAGCGGTTTACGACCACATATGGGGTGTTTCTGTAAACTACAGAATTAGGTCCATAAATATTGAGTTTTGTTTGGCTGTTAACCCTTGCTTTCTAACTGGAAAAAAAATATTCAAATGGAAAATCTGCCAAAAAAGTGAAATTTTGAAATTGTATCTCTATTTTCCATTAAATCTTGTGCAACACCTAAAGGGTTAACAAAGTTTGTAAAATCAGTTTTGAATACCTTGAGGGGTGTAGTTTCTTAGATGGGGTCACTTTTATGGAGTTTCTACTCTAGGGGTGCATCAGGGGGGCTTCAAATGGGACATGGTGTAAAAAAAAACAGTCCAGCAAAATCTGCCTTCCAAAAACCGTATGGCATTCCTTTCCTTCTGCGCCCTGCCGTGTGCCCGTACAGCGGTTTACGAACACATATGGGGTGTTTCTCTAAACTACAGAATCAGGGCCATTAATATTGAGGTTTGTTTGGCTGTTAACCCTTGCTTTGTAACTGGAAAAAAAATATTAAAATGGTAAATCTGCCAAAAAAGTGAAATTTTGAAATTGTATCTCTATTTTCCATTAAATCTTGTGCAACACCTAAAGGGTTAACAAAGTTTGTAAAATCAGTTTGAATACCTTGAGGGGTGTAGTTTCTTAGATAGGGTCACTTTTATGGAGTTTCTACTCTAGGGGTGCATCAGGGGGGCTTCAAATGGGACATGGTATAAAAAAACCAGTCCAGCAAAATCTGGCTTCCAAAAACCAAATGGCGCACCTTTCACTCTACGCCCTGCTGTGTGGCCGTACAGTAGTTTACGGCCACATATGGGGTGTTTCTGTAAACGGCAGAGTCAGGGCAATAAAGATACAGTCTTGTTTGGCTGTTAACCCTTGCTTTGCTAGTGGAAAAAATGGGTTAAAATGGAAAATTAGGCAAAAAAATGAAATTCGCAAATTTCATCCCCATTTGCCAATAACTCTTGTGCAACACCTAAAGGGTTAACAAAGTTTGTAAAATCAGTTTTGAATACCTTGAGGGGTGTAGTTTATAGAATGGGGTCATTTTTGGGCGGTTTCTATTATGTAAGCCTCGCAAAGTGACTTCAGACCTGTAGTGGTCCCTAAAAATTGGGTTTTTGTAAATTTCTGAAAAATTTCAAGATTTGCTTCTAAACTTCTAAGCCTTGTAACATCCCCAAAAAATAAAATATCATTCCCAAAATGCTACAAACATGAAGTAGACATATGGGGAATGTAAAGTCATCACAATTTTTGGGGGTATTACTATGTATTACAGAAGTAGAGAAACTGAAACTTTGAAATTTGCTAATTTTTTGAAATTTTTGGTAAATATGGCATATTTTTATGCAAAAAAATTAACTTTTTTGACCCAATTTTAGCAGTGTCATGAAGTACAATCAATATGTGTTGAAAAAACAATCTCAGAACGGCCTGGATAAGTCAAAGCGTTTTAAAGTTATCAGCACTTAAAGTGACACTGGTCAGATTTGAAAAAAAATGGCCAAGTCCTTAAGGTGAAATAGAGCTGAGTCCTTAAGGGGTTAATAGGGGGTGGGGGGGACCGCACTAGCCACCAATGATTTTAATAGGGAGGGGAGGCCGCACTGGCCACCAATGATTTTAATACTGAGGAGGGAGGGGGGTCTGGCCCCCTGCTGCCTGGAAGCACCTGATCTCTTACAGGGGGCTGTGATCCGCACAATAAACCCCTCAGGTGCTGCACCTGAGGGGTTAATTGTGCGGATCACAGCCCCCTGTAAAAGATCAGGTGCTGCCAGGCATCAGGGGGCCGTTATGTCCACAGTTCTCAGTATATTCTAACTTGAAGCATCCCCATCACTATGGGAACGCCTCTGTGTTAGAATATACTGTCGGATCTGAGTTTTCACAATCTAACTCAAATCCAATGGTATATTCTAACATGGTGATGGGGACGCTTCAAGTTAAAATATACCATCGGATTGGAGAAAACTCCGATCCGATGGTATATTAATATTACCCGAACACCGAACCTGAACTTTTACTAAAATGTTCGAGTTCGGGTGCCGAACATCGTAAAGTTCGGTACGAACCCGAACTTTACAGTTCGGGTTCGCTCAACCCTAATTAATAGTAGAATAGAACGACAGTATGTAAAGGGTGTATCTCACACGGCCTGATCCACAGTAGGCCTCAATTAAAGATTTGTTTGCACAAAATGGCTGTATTTCAAATAGGTGAATTAAACCCCTGTATGTAAAGGTTGTATCTCACGTGGCCTGATCCACAGTATTCCTGAATTAAAGATTTCTTTGCCCAAAATGGCTGTATTTCAAATGCCTGAATCAAACCCCTGTATGTAAAGGGTGTATCTCACACGGCCTGACCCACTGTAGGCCTTAATTAAAGATTCCCAAATGTTGGGTGATGTGATGACGCAGACGTAGTGCGTCACGCCCTCCGCGCTCTCCGTGGCTTAGCTATCCCCGCTGGTCCACTCTCTCCTGATGCCCCTGCTTCCGCCTTGCCCTCATGGTGACGCAGCCTCCTGATTTCGCTTTGTTTCCCCTAGCGGTGTCCGCTTCCCCGACTCTCCTGTTTCCCTGCCTCTCCACCGCCTCACCTCTGTGCTTCAGTGGGACCGTCTGGATTGAGAACTCCTCGATGCTGCCTCGGTGTCCTGCCTGGTCCGTCCCTCGCTCCCTCCTGACTTTTCCTTCCGCATCTGCTCTCTGGCTGGCGGGGGGAAGTGCCGTCGGCTGAATCAGGCGGGGGGCTCTTGCTCTGCCTGGGATACTGGACGCTGCTCTCCTGGTGTCTCCCCTGGCTGTCTGCTTCCAGCTGGGGACGGGGGTCTGTCTCTTTGGACAGGTCCGCTCTGTGTTCTGAGTCTTGGCGTCGGCGGTCGCTGGAGTCTGGCCGGCTTCTCCTCCTGCCTGGGACATTTGGCTCTGTGTTTGGCGGTCCTCTCCTCTTTCTCCTCCTTGGTCGCCTCGGCTGTGTTTATGGGAACAAGTGGCCTCCTTGGTCGTCCGGGAGCGACCCCTGTGGACATTTGGACGGCTGAAGATTTGAACTCAAAGCGGGTGAGATTGCTCCTTTTTTCTTTTTTTTTCTCCCTCTCTTCTGGCTCCCCCACGCCCTCTGCTTCTTCATACTAACTGTATCAACTACTAACAAGGTAATAAAAAGGAGCTAAAGTATACTGAAGCATATCTAATCTATATTATACTTGGGCCACTCATGAAAGCGAGCAAGAAGATAAATACAAAGAAAAAAATAAAAAAAGGATAAAGAGAAAGGGGAAGCAGTACAAGGAGGGAAGAGGATATATATATATATATATATATATATATATATATAAAAAAGAAAAAGGGAAAAATAAATAAGGAGAGAAACAACAGGAGAGGGGGAAAAAAAGGGGAAGAGGAAAGAAAGAAGTAAAAAAAAAAGAGAAGGGAAGAAAGAAAGGAAAAAAGAAAGGAAACAAGTATTAAAAAAAAAAAAAAAAACTGCGGGGAATGGCTCCAAAAGCTAGCAGGCACTCGGCTGATCTTTCTGGAAAGAAAGCGGGTACTAAAACCTTTGAAGTGCAGAAAATAGACCAATTCCTGAGGTCTCCAAGGGTCAATACGAGGGGGGGTCAAAAGGAAATAGGCCCCAAAAAAATTGATAACTGCAAGGAGACGGAGAGAGAGACAGAAATTCAAAAAGCCCCTGGACACCTTCAAGGGGAAGAGGGGATGGAGGGAGAAGACACTTCCAGCGCTAATTCCTCTTCGCTAAAAGAAATACTCCTGGCCGTAAAACAGAATGGGGATTTAATACAGGGTATTACAACCCAACTCGGGTCTATCCAAGTTGATGTAGGATTGATCAGAGACGACTTGGCAAAAATTCGAGACAGAGTCAGTAATGTGGAGAGCGCTATGGCTCTTATACAAAGTGAAGCCCAAAAAACTAATTCTGAAATCTCCTCATTAAAGATAGAGGTCAATTTTTTGAAGAAAAAGGCAGTGGGAGATAGATCACGAAGATACAATGTGAGAATCCTGGGGTTCCCAGAGGGCGTCGAAGATAAGAATTCTATCCAATTCATACAGACGCTAATCCTGGAGAACTTTGGGAGGGATTCGTTCTCTCCACTTTTTATGATAGAAAGAGCCCATCGGGTCCCAGGTGGCAGATCAATCCCTGGGAGACAACCGCGGACACTTATTGTTAAAATGTTGGCGTCAAGGGATAGAGATATGCTACTGAAAAGGGCAAGGGAATGCCCACCTGTTGTATATGAGGGAGGCAGACTGGCCTTCTTCCCCGATTTTTCGAAAGATGTTCAAGAAAAGAGACGCTCGTTTATGATGGTTAAAAAGAGGCTAAGAGATAGCGATATTAAATACTCCCTTATGTTTCCAGCAAAACTTCGGATTATTTATAAGGACACAATCCTATTTTTTGATACTCCGGATAAAGCCGCGGACTGGCTTGATTGAAATGATATGTGATTGAAGTGGCCTTATGGCCCATGGGGAATAATAATTGGCAGAGGGTGTCTATATCCTTATTTTTTGGTGTTATCTAGCGGGGAGGTGCTGAGTAGGGGGGAGTGTGGGAGGGATGGTCATAGGAGATAAATCTGCTACAACATGTGGTGGATTACTGGTATGGGGGTGGGATTTGGGCTGTGGTGGGTCCTTTTTATTTTTTTTCTTCCTTTGTTTCCTTTTTCTTCCCCCTCCCCCGCTTAACTGCTTTTCTTAATGTTGGTTAAAATCTTTGCCTGGAACGTACGGGGTCTGGGGATAGAAGAAAGAGACAAGCGGTTCTGACACAGACCCATCTCCCAGCAATAGTATGTTTGTTGGAAACGCACCTTACTGGGGAGACCTCCAGAGCGGTCGGCAGGGGATGGGCTGCGCACACTTATCACTCCACCTTTTCTACCTACTCCAGAGGTGTCACTGTCTATATACATAGATCGATTGATTTTGTGTGCGAGGAATCCTCTGTCGACCAGCAGGGGAGATTTGTTTATCTATACTGTAGGTTGATGGGGAGGACATGTATTTTAGCCTTTGTTTATATTCCACCGCCATTCTCTTTTATAGTCCTCAATTCTCTTCTATCATTTATGGATAAATGGTCAGAGTGTCCAACACTGATTATTGGTGACTTCAATTGTGTCATTAATCCGGAGTTGGATAGGGTGTCTACGGGGGTCAAGGGGTCCCCCTTGGCATGGTTCTGTTCTGAGGCCGGGTTCAAAGATCTCTGGGGATATCTAGGTCATGGGAAAAGGGTTTATTCATGTATTAGTAAACTAGGTAAATCTATGTCCAGAATAGACCTTGCCTTGATGAATAGAAAATATGTGAGACTCGCAAAACGAATGAAGTACGAAACAAGGTCATTCTCGGATCATTTACCCTTAGTCCTCGAAATTTGTGTGACCCAGGATAAACAAATAGAGAGACTCCCATTCAGACTAAACCCGTATTGGCTATAACTAATAAAGAAACTAAGAAACATGAAATGATACAAAATGAAATTGACCAATTTTGGCATAATAACTGTGGCTCAGTTAAAATCCAGGTGGTATGGGACACTTTTAAGGCCTACATGAGGGGGATAATGGTCAGTAATATAGCGAACCTTAGAAAGGAGAATGGAAAAAAACTGAAAAATTTAGAAGAACTAGCATCCTCAGCTACACAATCCTTCTATATGAATAAGACGGACGAGAATAGGGAAAATATGCAAAAGTGTACACAAGCATATTCTAACTTTATGCTGGACAAGGCCCAACAAAGACTATTTTTTAAGGGGCAAAAACACTTTACAGAGTCAGGGCGACCTGGAAAACTCTTATCGAGAGTGATTTCGAGTCAAGAGTCCAAAAAATATATAGACAATGTCCGACTGGCCAACGGTAGGATGGTTAGTGGGATAAGGTTCTGTAGAAAAGACCTTTCTGGATTATTTTTCAGATTTATACAAAGCTGATACTAAGATTACAGATGAAATGATGGATTTCTACCTCGATGGAATTGTGTTCCCAACTATTACTCTGGCCCAAAAGAAAACACTCGAGGTAGAATTCTCTATTCAGGAACTTGAGGGGGCAATCAAATTATGTTCAGGCAACTCCACCCCCGGTTCAGATGGACTCCCATATGAATTTTATACTAAATATAAGGAGTTTATTCTCCCTAGATTGTTGGGGGTCTTTGCTGAATCGGTGGAGGATGGGAAATTGCCAGACTCAATGATGGAAGCCGTAATAACATTAATTCCAAAAAAGGGTAAGGACCCCGCAGATTTGGGGTCGTATAGACCGATCTCACTGCTTAACGCAGATGTAAAACTTCTTGCAAGGATCTTGGCCACAAGGCTTTCCAGGGTTATTTCCTCCATTGTCCATCCAGATCAGAATGGCTTTATCCAAAACAAGGGCACGCATCTCAGTCTGCATCGGCTCTTTGCCAACGTACAGGCCCCTGGGGGGACCACCTGCTCCATCCTGTCACTGGATGCGTCAAAGGCCTTCGACAGGGTGGAGTGGCGTTTTTCCTCTGGAAGGTTCTGACAAGGATGGGCTTTGGGGAAAGATTTATAAACATTCTTAAACTATTGTATAGATCCCCCACGGCAAAATTGAGTCTCAATGGGATCTTGACCACTAGCTTTGAGTTAAATAGAGGTACGCGCCAGGGTTGTCCATTATCCTCATTATTATTTGATATCTACATTGAGCCCCTGGCCTTGGCCATTAGGTAGGATGATCAGGTTAGAGGATTTGGAACACTAGGAGTGCAAGACCGTATCTCTCTATATGCGGATGATGTTCTTCATAGACCACACGGAAATAACTCTCCCCAGAATCATTCAAATGGTCAAATTATTTGGTGAGGTGTCCGGCCTTCTTATAAACTGGTCTAAGACCAGTTTGATGCCAATAGACTCGTTACCTCAGAGGGATGCGTTTGTAACTGAGCTGGACATCGTTGACACCTTTCAATATCTGGGCTTGATTATATCACCACAGGGTAGGGTTGGGTTGGGTTGGGTTGGGGCGGGGCGGAGGGCGGGGGGTGGGTTGGAGGGTGGGGGAATAGGGATAAGGGGAGAGAAAGAGATTATTAAATAAATGAAGTGTTCATTCAATTTCTTGTTCACTGTAATTTGCTTTTGATACACTAATAAAGAGATTAAATTTAAAAAGGAAAAAAAAAAAAAGATTCCTTTGCCCAAAATGGCTGTATTTCAAATGCCTGAATCAAACCCCTGTATGTAAAGGGTGTATCTCACACGGTCTGACCCACTGTAGGCCTCAATTAAAGATTTCTTTGCCCAAAATGGCTGTAATTAAAATGCCTGAATCAAACCCCTGTATATACAGGGTGTATCTCACACGGCCTGACCCACAGTAGGCCTGAGTTAAAGATTTGTGCACCAAATGGCGGTATTTCAAATATCTGAATATAACCCAAATGTTTTAAGGGTGTACTCACAATGACATATGCAGCAAATGGCTGCCAAATAAACTTTTTTCGCCCAAACGGGTGTTTGTTTAAATACTCAATATGGCAGCAGTATATAACCCAGGAATTTCAAACGTGCTTATGCTGCAAGGCCTGAAATATTGTGTATTTTGCCCCCAAAAAGGGTGTTTTATTAATGAAAGAATATAAGCCCTGTATATACAGGATGTATCTCACACGGTCTGACCCACATTAGGCCTGAATTAAAGATTGGTGCACCAAATGGCGGTATTTCAAATATCTGAATATAACCCAAATGTATTAAGGGTGTATCTCACAATGACATATGCAGAAAAGGCTGCCAAATAAACTTTTTTTTGCCTAAACGGGTGTTTGTTTAATAACTCAATATGGCAGCAGTATGTAACCCAGGAATTTCAAACGTGCTTATGCTGCAAGGCCTGAAATATTGTGTATTTTGCCCCAAAAAGGGTGTTTTATTAATTAAAGAATATAAGCCCTGTATATACAGGGTGTATCTCACACAGCCTGACCCACAGTAGGCCTGAATTAAAGATTTGTGCACCAAATGGCGGTATTTCAAATATCTGAAAATAATCCAAATGTTTTAAGGGTGTATCTCACAATGACATATGCAGCAAAGGCTGCCAAATAAACTTTTTTTGCCCAAACGGGTGTTTGTTTAATAACTCAATATGGCAGCAGTATATAACCCAGGAATTTCAAACATCAAGATGCTGCAAGGCCTGAAATATTGTGTATTTTGCCGCAAAAAGGGTGTTTTATTAATGAAAGAATATAAGCCCTGTATATACAGGCTGTATCTCATATGGCCTGACCCACAGTAGGCCTGAATTAAAGATTTGTGCACCAAATGGCTGTATTTCAAATATTTCAATCTAACCCGAATGTATTAAGGGTTTATCTCATAATGACATCTGCATCAAAGGCTGCCAACTAATTTTTTTTTTTGCCCAAACGAGTGTTTGTTTAATAACTGAATTTGACAGCAGTATATTAAGAATGTAATTTCACACGTGCTGATGCTGCAAGGCCTGAAAATAGTGTTTTTTGGCAAAAAGGTGTGTTTTTAAAACCCCAAAAAATTATGGGTGTATTTCTAGCTTAAATTGCACACTGGCTAATCCAGATGTTGTATATTGCCAAAAAAGTGTTTTTTTTGGTAACAGAATATGAAAGCTGTATATATTAAACTTGAATTTAACACTTGCAGATCAGGAAAATAGTGTTTTTTGGCAAAAAAGTGTGTTTTCAAAACACCAGAAAATGAGTGTATTTCTAGCTTACATTGCACACTGATTAATCCAGATGTTGTATATTACCAAAAAAGTGTTTTTTTGGTAACAGAATATGAAAGCTGTATATATTATACTTGAATTTAACAGTTGCAGATCAGGAAAATAGTGTTTTTTGCAAAAAAAGTGTGTTTTCAAAACTCCAGAAAATGATGGGTGTATTTCTAGCTTAAATTGCACACTGACTAATCCAGATGTTCTATATTGCCAAAAGAATTGGGATTTTCAATGTCCCAAAAGCTCAGATGCAGTGCTGGTGCACTGAGCTTGCATAAAATGCCCGCTGCCGCCCACCAAACTGAGATTATTAAAGTTATGTTTTTTTCGGTCAATGGGCTCAGGGCAGGAAAAAAAAATTGTGCCCTACACCCACAAAACACAATGTATGTAGATCGCTGAGTTAGATTCAGATTTTGAGCAAAGACTCTCTCCTATTCTCTCCCTGAAATCACCAGCAGCATCCTCTCCCTACACTAAGCACAGCAGAGTGACCTCCAGCTTATATAGAGGCTGGGTCACATGCTACACTGGCCAATCACAGCAATGCCATTAGTAGGCATGGCTGTGATGGCTTCTAAGGTCAGACAGTTAACCGCTTGCTGATTGGCTGCTCTGAAGCCTTTCAAAAAGCGCCAAGAAAGCGCCAAACACCGAACCCGAACTTTTACTGAAATGTTCGGGTTCGGGGTCCAAAAATCCGAAAGTTCGGTACGAACCCGAACTTTACAGTTCGGATTCGCTCAACCCTAATCACAATATAATGCAGTGAACTGTAGTAGCAGACCTAAATGACCCTTATGTATGAAGCACCAAAGGTTAGTCTCCCACCGATGATCTATCATTATTTAGGTCTGGGAATATTTTACTTTAAACAGTAGGTATTAAGGGATCTAATGTAAGCACAGAAAACTTTCTAATTATACCACCATCAGCATGAAATGATGACACAGAAAATGGCTCCATAGATTCTATGGATCTTACAAATTTGATTTTATCATCTGCACACCTTGAGGGACATGCATTAAGCTCTTTATGCCACTATTGTGATATTAAAAAGTCACACATTATTGTGCATGCATATGTGCACCATAATTTGCAACCTTTTATGCCTCTCAACTTTTTTATGAATTGCTGATAAAAAAAAGGGGTGGGACTTAGATTAAGGGGGGCTTCACACAGCCCATTCAATTTACTATAACTTACGCCAGAAGCTGGCGTAAGTTATAGCTGAAGTTTGTGCCAGACCTTGGCTGGCTTAGACTTCAGCTTCTGGCACACAGTAGAGCAGAGATGTGCCTAATTTATTAAAAGGCATTTGCCTCTTAATAAATTAGGCTCATCTCACACCAGTGCAGGAAGATCAAGGCTTGTGTATTGTATTGTTACACCAGTCTTGATAAATCTCTCCTCTTGTCTTCAACTGAATTACCCTTTTTGTCACTTTTTCTTATGCTGTACATTCAGAAATGCACTTTCGCATACGTATTATTATGACTGAAGTGTGCTGGCCGCCAGTAGTGGTGCGTCTTGTGATTATATAATACAGTACATGCATATATACACAGAATTCTTATGTTATACAGATATAGATTTAAACTAAAAAACACCTCCTTAAGTGAGCAGAAATGTCTTGAAGTTCATGAATAGGAAACAGGATAAATGAGCAGTTCATCACAGTTTGCTGCATCTGGGCCAGCACAGCTACAGACAGATCAGAATAACCATATGGACTCCTGTCCACCACTGAAAGTCCCTAGGTGGACAGGTTTGATTCATTTTACATCATGAGGATGGGTGTGTATGCTTTGCTTTTATAGTCCATAGATCTAAATCTGATTAAACATTTGTGGGAAGTGGAAAATCTGGTCTGTTTCATGGAGGCCCTACCTTACAACTTACCGAATTTAAAGGGGGGAGGGCTTGCCCTGATTGCCTCCCAGTCTGACAGATAGCCTGAATGAGCCAATCAGTGCTGCAGCAGGCAGTAAGGTGCCCTAGCAGAATGAGCAGAACGCCATTCTGTGTGGGGCTGTGAAAGAGGGTGGTTGGGTGTTACGGTTATCTGCAAAGAAAACAATCTTAGGGAGTCAAGGACAGTGAAAAATCAATCAGGAATATTAATCAGAAACCAATCAATCAGAGTTATTGAAAGAGAAAGTGATTGGAAAGTCTAGGATTCTAAAGAAAAATTGTGTGTGTTGTGTACAATCGATAGAATAGATCAAAGCAGGGCACCTGATAGACAGGGAGAGAGGAGACAGGACCTATGGCTGGCATTGCCTGTTATTAGAAGTGCAAGTACACCTGAAAAGCAGCTACCTGCAAGCAATACTTAGAATATATATATATATATGTGGCGAAACCAACCTCGCCACTGGGTTTTGGAGAGGACTGGCTGCTGGCCTCTTGCCCCTGGATTATGGGCCATATACTAACTTTTAAACCCCTGAACCTATTCAAGTGAATTTTAGATAGGTTTGTCCCCAAGTTATACTGTTTAAATTGATGTAAGTTATATGTATGGCCAATGTAAACTCACAAAGTTGTAACAATTTATAATAAGTGTAACTTGTCAGCTTGGGAGGAAAATGCTGGGTGTGTTTCTATTGTGCCATTGTCCCATTGTGTGTTTAAAGGGTGATGTCTGTCCTGTTGTCTGCGCATGTGTATTGGTGACTTCTCTTTGTCTTGAGAGATAATTGGATTACGCCTCGGTTGTCTCCGGGACAGAGAGGAGGAGACCATGATGCATTGTGGGGATGTATTGTCTCTGTGTATCCTACAGTGCTGCATATTTGTCCTATGTCACAAGTCTTCATTCTGGTCCCCTAGGGGCGTGTACACCAGATGGGCTTGGTTGTTTTATACCTCCCTGTGGGCGGACCTGTATTTGAAAAGACTGTAATAAAAACCAGGCTGGGTGTGCCAGCACCTCAGACCACTGCTTGACCCTCAACACGGAGGCTTGTCTTGTTATTGGGGGGATTCACTGTATGCTGTTAGAGGACCGATTGCCAGAAGTGTAAGCTGATTCCTGTTCGTCTGCTAGCAGCTATTCGTGAGGTTCCAGTTTGGAGTGCTACTTTGTATCCAGTTCGGGAGTTTGGTATTCTGCAAGTAGCTGTGCCTGTCTCTCAGAAAAGGGGCTTATCGCCTAAACGGATTTTAACCCCTTGTCTGCTGAAACGGTCTGTTACAATATATATATATATACAAACCGGATTCCAAAAAAGTTGGGACACTAAACAAATTGTGAATAAAAACTGAATGCAATGATGTGGAGATGGCAAATGTCAATATTTTATTTGTAATAGAACGTAGATGACAGATCAAACGTTTAATCCAAGTAAATGTATCATTTTAAAGGAAAAATACGTTGATTCCAATTTTCACGGTGTCAACAAATCCCAAAAAAGTTGGGACAAGTAGCAATAAGAGGCTGGAAAAAGTAAATTTGAGCATAACGAAGAGCTGGAAGACCAATTAACACTAATTAGGTCAATTGGCAACATGATTGGGTATAAAAGCTTCTCAGAGTGGCAGTGTCTCTCAGAAGCCAAGATGGGTAGAGGATCACCAATTCCCACAATGTTGCGCAGAAAGATAGTGGAGCAATATCAGAAAGGTGTCACCCAGCGAAAAATTGCAAAGACTTTGCATCTATCATCATCAACTGTGCATAACATCATCCGAAGATTCAGGGAATCTGGAACAATCTCTGTGCGTAAGGGTCAAGGCCGTAAAACCATACTGTATGCTCGTGATCTCCGGGCCCTTAAACGACACTGCACCACAAACAGGAATGCTACTGTAAAGGAAATCACAGAATGGGCTCAGGAATACTTCCAGAAACCATTGTCAGTGAACACAATCCACCGTGCCATCCGTCGTTGCCAGCTGAAACTCTACAGTGCAAAGAAGAAGCCATTTCTAAGCAAGATCCACAAGCTCAGGCGTTTTCACTGGGCCAGGGATCATTTAAAATGGAGTGTGGCAAAATGGAAGACTGTTCTGTGGTCAGACGAGTCACGATTCAAAGTTCTTTTTGGAAATCTGGGACGCCATGTCATCCGGACCAAAGAGGACAAGGACAACCCAAGTTGTTATCAACGCTCAGTTCAGAAGCCTGCATCTCTGATGGTATGGGGTTGCATGAGTGCGTGTGGCATGGGCAGCTTGCATGTCTGGAAAGGCACCATCAATGAAGAAAAATATATTCAGGTTCTAGAACAACATATGCATTGCTCCCATCCAGAAGTCATCTCTTTCAGGGAAGACCCTGCATTTTTCAACAAGATAATGCCAGACCACATTCTGCATCAATCACAACATCATGGCTGCGTAGGAGAAGGATCCGGGTACTGAAATGGCCAGTCTGCAGTCCAGATCTTTCACCTATAGAGAACATTTGGCGCATCATAAAGAGGAAGGTGCAACAAAGAAGGCCCAAGACGATTGAACAGTTAGAGGACTGTATTAGACAAGAATGGGAGAGCATTCCTATTTCTAAACTTGAGAAACTGGTCTCCTCGGTCCCCAGACGTCTGTTGAGTGTTGTAAGAAGAAGGGGAGATGCCACACAGTGGTGAAAATGGCCTTGTCCCAACTTTTTGGGGATTTGTTGACACCATGAAATTCTGATTCAACATATTTTTTTCTTCAAATGGTACATTTTCTCAGTTTAAACTTTTGTTCCGTGATTTATGTTCTATTCTGAATAAAATATTAGAAGTTGGCACCTCCACATCATTGCATTCAGTTTTTATTCACGATTTGTATAGTGTCCCAACTTTTTTGGAATCCGGTTTGTACAATGAAACACGATGGCGGCACCGGACGAATGAAGATGGCGGGTGCTCCTAGCCTAGGTCCAAGGGTATAGCTGCTTACCCAATGTTATAGACAGGAAACCGGACAGCACTCCAGATAAAAAATAGTGGTTTATTCACCCATGTGGTGTAGGCAACGTTTCAGCTCATACAAAGAGCCTTTTTCAAGCTCGAAAAAGGCTCTTTGTATGAGCTGAAATGTTGCATACACCACATGGGTGAATAAACCACTATTTTTTATCTGGAGTGCTGTCCGGTTTCCTGTCTATATATATATATATATATATATATATATATATATATATAACTGCAGCAATACCCATGGTATGGCAGCAATCTACTTGTGTGTGTTAAGTTGAAATTGAACATCACGCCTTAATCATCCATTTACGTATTTTCTGTTTACACACGGTCGCAATAATATTTTTTTTGAGGAGTGCTTTCAATTTAATTAAGCAGCATATATACATGTATATGTGAATACTGCAGCAATACTCATGGTGTGTCAGCAATCTACCTGTGTGCATTAAGTTGAAATTGAATGTCACACCTCAATCGTCCATTTACGTATTTACAGTTTCCACATAGTCGCAATTAAAATTTTTCTTTTGGGGGGTCCAACTGTTTAAGCAGAATATGTACACAATTACTGCAGCAATACTCATGGTCTGGCAGCAATTTACCTCTGTGTGTTTGGTTAAAATTGAGCATCACACCTCAGTCATTAGTTTGCGTATTTTCAGTTTCTACAATATTGGAATTTTCATTTTTTTGGAATTGTTAAACCAGTATATATATATATATATGATTACTACAAGATGCAATGTATTGCAGCAATCTACCTGTGTGTATTAACGAGAAAGTGAGGGTAAGGCCTCTATTATCCATTTCCCTGAATTCCATTAAATTAAACCAGCATATAGGTGATTAACACCAATACACAGGCCAGCACACAAAATTACCTGTGAGGGATAACAAATTTGCACCCACACAAGCCTCCATAGGGATGCCAAATGCAGTCCCACACTTACCTTCTCCTTCTCCAGCCTCATCGTCTTTTTTAGTGCCGGGAGCACAGCTAATGGACCGGGACAAATGGGGATATCAGCCAAAGACGTAGCACTTCCCCAAAAAACCACTGGGATGCAAATAATCAATTTATCAAACATAATCCTGGATTCAGAACATCAAAAACTTATACAAAAAGGGCTCTCATATACACCAGCACCATATTTTTGATTGCTTCACATGGGTGAAAGATATAAACCTATTCGCAAGAAAATTAGCCTTACATAAGGAATTCAAAAACAAAGAAAAAGACACCCAAGAAATAATGAGACGAGAACAGGAAGCAATAAGAATATTAGAAGAACTGCAGCAGGAACATTTAGGTCAAGTTCAAGTACCGACACCACCATTCTCCACTATGACCCCCCAGTCAAAATTTACGCCACCCTTTACTAAATATAGCAATATACAAACATTTGTTGATTTGGTAACTATAGAATTTCAAAAAATAAAAGGAAAAAAGTCACAGATAAATAGTAATCTCACTAAAAAAGAAAAAACAGCCCTACAGGAACTAATAAAGAATAAAAATTTAGAAATAAAACCGTCAGACAAAGGGGGAAACATAGTAATAATGGAGAAAAAAGAGTACAAAAGGATGGTCATAGACCTCCTGCAAGACAGAAATACATATAAAAAATTACAGACCAATACTACTACAAAATATGTGCAGGAACTCAAAAATATTTTACAACAAGCAAAAGAAAAAAATCTTATTACTAAAGATGAGCTCAAAGTTTTGTACAAACCCAATCCAGTATTAGCAACGTTTTATGCTATCCCCAAGATACATAAATAACGACTCCCAATTCCAGGGAGACCTATTGTATCCGGAAATGAAAGCTTATGTGAGGGGATTAGTGGCTATGTCGATGAGGTGATATCCCCATTTGTCCCCAGCCTGACATCACATCTAAAAGACACCAAAGATGTGCTGTCTAAACTGCAAGATATACATGTTGAAAAAGGAACGCTATTAGCAAGCCTAGACGTAGAGGCACTATACACTAGCATACAACATCTAAAAGGCTTAGAAGCAACCAAATACTATCTAGACACAAGAGGGACCCAATACAAGGATCCCAATGAGTTTGTTTTGTCACTATTACAATTTTTACTCACACACAATTATTTTATTTTTGACGGTGATTATTATTTGCAGATCACTGGTACCGCAATGGGTACGAAATGTGCACCAAATTTTGCTAACCTTTTTTTAGGGTGGTGGGAGGATAGAATAGTTTTCACGGAAGCACACAGCCAATTCACAAAATATATCACTTATTGGGGTCGTTATATTGACGACGTCATAATACTGTGGGAAGGGACCATGAAAGAATTCTATGAATTCGTTAAAATCCTCAATATAAACACTATTGGATTAAAATTCACAGGTGAAATCAACAAAAACAAACTAAACTTCCTTGATGTAGCCTTTAGTCTATCAGAAGACGGGACTATAATAACAGAAATATACAGAAAGCCCACGTCAAGCAATAGCCTCCTCCACTGGTCAAGTTACCATCCAACACCCCTGAAAAGAGGAATACCAGTAGGCCAGTATCTTAGAGCAAGAAGGAACTGCTCAACTGAGGAGGCCTTTGAACGTGAGAGCCAAATACTATATAAAAAATTCTTAGAACGCGGGTACCCAAAAAAAGTGTTACACAAAGCATATCGGAAGGCGAAGGTGAGAAATAGGAACGACTTATTGCAGCATCGACAAAAATCAAATATAGAAAAAACTGTGCGGTGCATTGGCACATATGACATTAAACACAATGAAGTAAGTAAAATTCTAAAAAAAATACTGGAATGTCCTAAGACTAGATGAAGACATCAAAAATGTCATTACTGAATACCCCACAATAACATATAGAAGAGGGCCAAATCTAAGAGAACAGCTTGTGCATAGCCATTTTCAGTGGAATCACCAACAAGAAAAAAAGACAACATGGCTAACCACAAAAGGATCCTATCCATGTGGAAATTGCCAATTCTGCAGCAAAATGCTAGTGTGTAAGGAATTTGAAAACCCAGTTGACAACAAAAAATATAAAATTCCCCACTATATAAACTGCAAAACAACAGGGGTAGTGTATGCCATCCAATGCTGTTGCCCCAAACTATATGTGGGAAAAACAATACAAGAACTCCGCAGGAGAGTATCCAAACATTTTAGTGATATTAATCTTAAAGCTGACACAACATTATCCAGACACATACAAGCTGAGCATAGTGGTAAAAGTGATAGCTTGAAAATATGGGGGATAACAAAAATAAAATCTGGCCCAAGACAGGGAGATCTAGATAAAAAATTACAGCAGGAAGAAACCCGCTGGATATACAGATTAAAAAGTCTCTCACCCCTGGGACTAAATGAAGGTTTCACTTATGCATCCTTCCTATAAAAGTGGCAATAATAATAGAAAAATGTACTTTATCAATAAAAAAGATAATAAATCAAAATCGGACCTTCATGAATAAAACAGTAGATTAATGGCGAGCTAACAAAGCAACCTTCCAATAGATCCAGTCCAACCTAAAACACAAATAAAGTAAAAATTTGAAATCAATACCATGAAATATAATACTAATATATATATAAATAATAAAAAATTGTCACTAATGTTGAATAGGAAATAAAACAAAGACACCTAGCAAAAGATCATTCATAATAGAAAATGAATTAAAACAAGAAATAGATAATAAAGCAATCAATCCTGAAAAGGACCAAAACCAAAATAAGCAGTTACTGGATAAGTAATAACAAATAATAAAAAAATAAAAAATAATAAACTACAACTATACTGTATATCAGACAAAATCAAAGAAACTTTTTAATATTTTCATCTAACCAAAATAATTTAAGAACTGCACTGGATCTAAAAAATAAATAAAGATATCAGTGCATAGTAAAATAGTAGCTAGCACAACATGATATAAAAACTAAGTGCCCGAATATGCGCAAGAGAAGAGAAGGAGAAAAGTATCAAAGTAGAAACTGACATCAGACAAGAATCTGTATAAGTATTAGAACATGCGCAGAACAATAGATCGGTAACCTCTCAATTAAAGTGCAAAGACATGCGCGAGAATAAGAGATACATCGCGATAACTAGATGCTGTACATCAGAGAGGCAAAGTAAAATCTATTCGAATAAATAACAACTTCAGAAGAAGCCTGTAAGTACTTTAGTTAATACTATCATAAAAGATCAGTCGATAATTTCAAATCGAAGAATCGACCGGAACAGGCAAAAACTTCTAAGTGCAGTGACATGCGCGGAACCTAGGATCAGATCGCGAGAATAGGTACGTCATACCAAAAGGAGGATCTAATGGGAAAATAAACGAATCAAGCGATCAGTAACTAAAAGTAACCAAAAGTAATCCAATAAGGAACTAAGTAACAAGCCGGCACCTGATCTCGTCACAAAATAGGAGGTATTAAATACACCTTGCCATTTCAATCTCATTGTAGACTGCCCGATCCCCTGAAGACGCCATGTAGATGGCGAAACATGTCGGGGGGCAGGGTATAGGGTTTTAGGCTACAGAAGACTCCTCTTAAGTGTGATAGCAGGCAGACATTAGAAAGCAATAGGCAGAAACTGGAGCAAGCGCGCCGCTACCAGATTAACAGCTATATATAGAAAGAAAGAAAATACAGCACACAAGGAGTCGCAGTAGATAGTTTTAAAGCAGTAGGTTTGATAGGTATAAGTAATCACTGATTATATATGTAGTCAATAATAAAAATAAAATTTTAACATTAAAATAAAATATGCACATGTCAAGAGTAGGTAATCGGTAGTCTAGTACTAAATGTAAAAAGAGGATAACAAATTTAGGCCTAAATCAGTTTCCCTTTATTTCTCTGTACACAAGCACATTTCCAATAAATTTTGAGGATGTGGAAGTGACTTCAGAGTCTGACATTGTGCCATGGAGCTAGGGGTCACAGCGTTTCTCCTGCTTCTCCTCCTTGCTTCTCCTGGTCCTCTTTGTGGCAGTCAACCCGCATCCCAAAGCAATTCAGAATCTTTGTCTTCATCATCAATTCATCATCATCACTTCTTCTTCTCTGCTAAGACTCCTCCTTTTCTTTGGCTCCACCTTCAGACATCTATAAAGGAACGTTTGGACATATAAAAACTTTTCTCCACCAGCAAATAGCTTGTCTACAAGCTGAACTCCCACCTGGCCACATTGCTGGCAGTGCAGTCGCTGTAGTACCATTGTAGTAGAGCCTTGTACTCTGACGTGGCAGAGATTGTGGGCCACTACTTGCAATTCTCACAGTGCATCAAGCTACACTCTATGGTGGACACCTGGAGCATCTGTTTTGGGCAGGAACAGTACATGCCTTTCATGGCCGACTAGGTCAATGTTATTTGTGGCAGTGGCCAGGCATGGCCAGGTCCTTTTGTCCCCTTCCACCATATTATGAGGATGGCTCCCACAGCAGGCACTTACCTGCCTCCTCCACCTCCTCCTCTATGGATTCGGTCTAGTCCCCAACAGCAGCAGGGTACACCGTCACTCCCACCCTTCCTATCATATATCAAATAAAGCGTTGCCACTCCATCTTGGAGCTGATCAGCCTGGCAGAGAGTAACCACACCAGTGAACAGTTGCTCAAGAACATCAATCAGCAAACATCCCAGTGGCTGTCACCTCTTGACTTCAACTGGGCCAGGTGGTCAGCGACAATAGGCAAAACATCCTGGCCACCCTGAACCTGAGGGAAATAATACTTGCATCTTGCACTAGCTTGCCCAAGGTGCTGGCAATGTCCAGGAGACTGCCCTTCGTTTCAGCCATTCTCATGTGGTGAGGAACACTCTCCTGGACTTGCTGTGTCAGAATGATATGCAACTACACCACTTAATCTGTGACATTGCTGCAATTCAACATTGCACATGCTTGAGCCTCTGTATGAGCAGCTGAAATCCGTGAATGATTTGGTCATGCACCAGACTGCTTCAGGAGGGAGCATTTGTTGTTTCCAGGTCGGGTAGTCGCAGCTCATGCCTTTCATGCTGCAATTGTCCCTCATCCCCCTAATATTTATTTTTGAAGAGATGCTGATGCTCATGCAACAGATGGCTCTGTAGCTGTTGGGGACCCACAATGATAAACTCCCATGGGGGAGGAGGTGCTGCCACTTGAGAAGGAGGAATAGGAGCCAGAGTTGGAGGAGAAAGAGGATCATGATGGTAACACCGGGCTAGACACCTAATAGTCTCAGTGGGGGCGGAGACAGAAATAACTGACTCCTAGGGCACTCTGGCCAAAATGGCGACCTGTAGACTTGCTTGCTTACTCAGTGACAGGCATTTCGGTGACATCAAGCAGTCTAATGATTACTGGTAGCTGTACTTTTAGACCCTCGGTACCAAGGCAAAATGTGGGAATGTTTTCCTCTGGCAGAAAGGGAGGAGAAATGAGGTTGCTACCAGGAAACACCATGGGGGAGATTTATCAAACTGGTGTAAAGTAGAACTGGCTTAGTTGCCCACAGCAACGAATCAGATTCCACCTTTCATTTTCCATAGGAGCTGTGAAAAATAAAAGGTGGAATCTGATTGGTTGCTATGAGCATCTAAGCCAGTTCTACTTTACAACAGTTTGATAAATCTTCCCCTTACAGAGAGAAGACGCCTGCCACGAGCATGTCTGAAAGGGAGCCCCACTCAGCCCCCCACAGAGTCTGCCCCCCTCCCGCCACTATGAGCAGCAGAAGCCGCAGCAGCCATTTCAGTCTCCTCAACATGATGCAGCAGTTTTTCCAGATGCCGCGACAAGCAGAGGACAGACAGCAAATCGACAGCTCCCACCTCAAGGCCCAGGATCAGGCCTAATTAAACTCTGACCATTCTCTGGCACATACCATGTTTCCTGACCTAATGGATTTCTGGGCAGGCAGACTGGATCAGTGGTCTGAACTGGCACAGCACGCTCTTTATCTTCTTTCTTGCCAGGCTTCCAGTGTCATCTCGGAGAGGGTTTTCAGCACCTTGGAGGGCATGGTGACACCACCAAATGGACCAAGTTGTCCTCCGCTGGTGTCCAAAACATTACTTTAACCAAGCATGGGTTCAGGAGGATTTTCACACTACTCCAGCTGATTGTAATGTACAGACCTTGCACACCTCGCCATGCTATCGGTGCCCCATCTTTCCACTGTTGCTGTCTGTCTGTTGTGTATCAGCTTGCATCATGATACTAATGCCTCTCAATCATCAGTTTATACATATTCACTTTCCAAACAGTTAAAATTTTAAAATGGGGTGTGTGTAGCTAATTTCTTTAAGGCACAGCATAAATGTACATGATCACTGTATCAACGGTGATATTTTCTCACAGTCCAGGCAAAGCTGGAGCCTGCAATGCATCACTCCACTAGAACTAATGCCTGAGGTTCAGTTCCATGTACCCAACGTCCACACGGTTGAAATTTTTATATTTTTTGTGGGTAGATGAGCCACATTAGAGATGAGCAAATCGAAGTTTATGAAGTTGAATTTGATCCGAATTTCAGGAAAAATTTCATTCGCACCAAATCCGAATTTCCACACGCTTTGTGGTAACGAATCACATTTTTTCCTAAAATGGCTGCTGCACATGTTAGGACATGGAGCAAAGAACTCTGGGAACGAGGGATCACCCACAATGCCATGCATGCAGCCATTCAGCAGCCAACCAGCCCCTGTGATGTCACTATAAATACCCCTATAGCCCTATAAATACCCTCAGCCATTTTGGACTCTGACATTTTCAAGTTTGGTTAGTGCAGGGAGAGATGTCAGCAGGTGCTAGGGACAGTGTTAGTAAATGCTTTATTGTACTGAAAAAATTATATACAATTCAGGGAAAGATTATTCAAGGTGTAGGAAAAGCATAGGGAGGCATCATCCACGCTATAAAAGGAGAACAAGGTGCAATAGGAGAGTGCTCAGCCTTGGTAATAGGAGCAATTCTATTACATCTTACTGCACTTATTGGGGATCCAAATTGCTATTATACTGCTGCTTTTATGTTTGTACTAGATTAAACCTCTTTAATTCCAGCAAACCTTGTTTGTTATTGGGGTGCAAGTGCTATGTTGCAGGGTGTATTTATAGGAAATATATGTACGTCACATTAACCATTCTGCGGTGCATTTAAATTCTTCTGTAGTTTCTTTTAGGGTGTATTAGTGTAATAAAAAGGACGTCTTATTTGCTGTTCTGCGGTGCAGTTACATTGTGCTACACACTTTTTTTTAGGGTGTTTTAATAGTCTAAAAAGTACATATTATTTGCCATTCTATGGTGCAGTTACATTGTACTACAAGATTTTTTGGGGTGTATAAGTGTAAAAAAAAAAAATCTCTTATTTGCCGTTCTGCGGTGCAGTTACATTGTTTTACAGCTTTTTGCGGGTTATATAAGAGTAAAAAAAGTACATCTTATTTGCCGTTCTGCGGTCTAGTTATTTTATACAACAGCCTTTTTTGGGGTGTATAAGTGTAAAAAAAAAAAATCTCTTATTTGCCATTCTGCAGTGCAGTTACATTGTATTACACACTTTTTTAGGGGTGTTTTAATAGTCTAAAAAGTACATATTATTTGCCATTCTACGGTGCAGTTATATTGTACTACAAGATTTTTTGGGGTGTATAAGTGTAAAAAAAAAATCTCTTTTTTGCCATTCTGCAGTGCAGTTACATTGTATTACACACTTTTTTAGGGGTGTTTTAATAGTATGAAAGGTACGTATTATTTGCCATTCTGCGGTGCAGTTACATTGTACTACACAGCCTTTTATGGGGTGTATTAGTGGAAAAAATAAGTATGTTTTATTTGCCGCTCTGCGGTCAAGTTACATTGTTCTACAGCTTTTTGGGGTGTCTTAATTTCCATTTAATGTAATTATTTTATCTAACAGTATGTCAGGCAGACAAGAGACAGGTAGTGTTGAGCGAGCATGCTTGGGCAAACACCAGTTCGGCTCGAGCATCGCGATGCTCGAGACATCGCGGTGTTCGGCCGAATATCGCGTGTGCTCGAGAGCGATGCTCGAGTCTCCTCCCCACACGTTTGTTGGCTGCTACTCACTGCCACTCACTGTAATGCCGTGGCCATGCTGGTTACTGGCATTACAGTAATTGGCTGGCCGGAACGCGTCATCGGGTGCTATAAAGCACCCGATGACACGTGGTTCGGCTCAGTCTTAGTCAAGGATAGCTGTGCTGAAGAAGTGACAGATAGTGTAGGGAATTGAATAAAAATTTTTTGTTAGGCAGGATTGGTGTTAGAGACCCAAAAGTCCATTTAAGTACTATTGTTGTATCTGGCAGCAATAAACATTTTTAGCGCAACCTGCTCTAAATTGCATGCAATTGTAGAGACCCAAAAGTCCTTTTAAGGACTATTGTTGTATCTGGCAGCAATATATATTATTAGCGCAACCTGCGCTAAATTGCGTGCTATTGTTAGAGACCAAAAAGTCCTTTTAAGGACTATTGTTGTATCTGGCAGCAATATATACTTTTAGCGCAACCTGCGCTAAATAGCTTGCAATTGTTTGGCCACTGCAAACAGCAAGATTATCTGCGCTACAACTCCTGTGTAACGTGCCCGCAGCCTAAAAATATCTGTGACATCCACTGTACTTTTTCCATAGACGGTGTCCGCTGTGGACAGTTACGTTACCTGCGCTACATCTCCTGTATAACTTTTGCGCATCCTAAAGATATCTGTGACATCCAGTGTACTTTTTCCGTAGACTCTGCGGACAGTGACATTACCTGCACTACATATCCTGTATAACGTTTCCGCATCACAAATATCTGTGACTGACTGTAACTTTTTCCCAGCTGCTGGTGATAGCAGCGCCATTACCTGTGGTACCTCTCCTATATAAAGCTCTGCATCCCAAATATCTGTGACATTGACTGTAATTTTTTTCTTACCTGCTGTTGACAGCAGCGACATTACCTGTGGTACCTCTCTTGTATAACATTTCCGCATCCCAAATATCTGTGACATTGACTGTAATTTATTTGCGCACACACTTAAAAAAACTGCGCTGCTGTACATGTGACATTCTTGCAAGCATGTATACCATTTGATATAATGAAGGCGAGCAGTAAGGGATGAAGAAGTGACCGTGCTGCTGATGGAGCACGCAGAGGCTGTGGCCCTGGGTGCGGTGAAACTTTGCCTGCTGGCAGAGCACAAGAAACACACTCATCCACGATACCTAGCTTCATTTCCCAGTTTGCAGGGCAGTGCAGGACACTACTCTCGAAGTCAGAGTAGTGCGACCAGGTGGTCGGTTGGATTGCAGAAGATAATACTTACAGTCGGTTAAGCACCACCCTGTCTGCCACAAAGTCCAGTCTCAGTAGCCAAGAGTCTGGTCAACACAATCCTCGCTCTGATCCTCCTTCCTCCCATAATGGAGAGTCTTTGCAAACAAGTGATCCCACATTCAAATATTCTGAGGAACTATTTTCATCGCCATTCCTTAATTTAGGCATCTCACCAAGCCCGCTTGAAGAGGGACATGAGGAGATCTTGTTCCCTGATTCCCAAACTCTTGAGCATCCACAGTCAGAAGAAGATGGCGATGGGGAATGGCAATTAGTGTTTCACGAGGTGGATAATGATGATGAGACAGTTGTCAATAAGTGAGGATGTTGTTAGGTCAACAAGTCAGGATGACTAGAGTGAGGAAGAGGAGGTGGTGGAGCACCCCCTTGTAGAAATCTTCCTTGCCAAGGGCTAGGTGTTCCGCAGTCTGGTGCTTTTTTGATGTAAGTGTGGCCGAAAAAAGAATTGTCATTTGCATCATACGCCGTACTAAAATGAGCAGCGGCGTGAACACTAGCAACCTCACCACCACTAGCATGATCCAGCACATTGCATCAAAGAACCCTAATAGGTGGGCCAAACGCCTGGGTCCACAATCAGTGTCTGTGAGTCACACCACTGCCTGATCTTCCCCTGTGTTACGTGCTGGCCAATCCCCTGTCCAAGACGCAGGCCCGGATGCCTCCCGCCCTGCACCTGGACCTTCGCAAGCACCATCAGCGACCACATCCACTTCCATGTCCCAGTGCAGCGTACAGATGTCCATACCCCAGGCCTTTCAAACAAAAGCGCAAATACCCAGCCACTCACCCACAGGCCATATCATTAAATGCGCACCTTTCCAAATTGCTGGCCCTGGAAATGTTGCCATTTAGGCCTTCATCACACAGTCCCCAGCCGCCACTATTTTTCACGGTGTGCCGTGCCCGCCTTACACCAGCATGGGTCCCGTAACATCACCCATGCCCTGACCAAGGCAGTTACTGGGAAGGTCCACTTAACCACTGACACATGGACAAGTGCTTTCGGCCAAGGACGCTACATTTCCCTGACGGCACACTGGGTGAACGTTGTGGAGGCCAGGAGCGAGTCGTACCCTGGGATGGCACAGGTGCTACCGACGCCAAGGATTGCGGGCCCTACTTCTATCAGGATTTCCGCCACCACCTACATTAGAAGCTGCAACTCCCCCTTCTCCTCCTCCACCTCCTCCTCCACTTCCTCCTCTGAATTGTCATCTTGCAGCACCAGTCAGCCATCAGTCAGTAGCTGGAAGCAGTGTAACACTGCAGTGGGGAAGCGGCAACAGGCCGGGCTGAAACTTATTTGATTAGGTGGAAAACAACACACCGCTGCAGAGCTGTGGCAGGGTATAAGGGACCAGACTGAGCTGTGGCTCTCGCCACTCAACCTAGAACCAGGCATGGTTATGTCGGATAATAGTGATGAGCGGCATAGGCAATATTCGAATTTGTGATATTTTGCTAATTCTTGGCAGAATATTCGCCATAAATTCTCAAATTCTCAAATTTGTGATCTCCAGTCATTTACTTGATTGAGAAAAATCGGCAATGTAATACAGTATATTTGCGATAAAAATTAGCGAATAGAATATAGCACTATAGTCTAAATATTCGCAAATTCTCGAAGTGGCGATATTCGCGATTTGAATTTTGCGCTCAACACTATCTGATAATGGCCGTAACTTGGTGGCGCCTTTGGAGCTCGGCAAGCTCACACACATACCATGCCTAGCCCACATGTTAAACTTAGTGGTTCAGTGGTTTTTCAAAAACCTACCCCAATTTGCCTGAGCTACTGGTGAAGGTGCTCCGTGTGTGTGCCCATTTCCGAAAGTCATCTACAGCTGTCGCCGGTCTAGCAGCGCTGCAGCAGCGCTTGCAATTGCAAGCTCACCGACTGTTGTGCGGCGTGAGCTCACACTGGAACTTCACGTTCCACATGTTGGCCAGGCTTTGTGAGCAGTAGAGGGCAGTAGTGGAATACCACCTTACCAGTCAGCTTCCGCTCTTCATAAGCGAGGAGTGGGCATGTATGTTTGACCTCTGTGAGGTTTTACGCAACTTTGAAGAATCAACACAGATGGTGAGCGGCAATGCCGCTATTATCAGCGTAACCATCCCACTTCTGTGTCTACCAAACACTCACTGCTCACAATTAAGGCGAGCGCTTTGCATGTGGAAGAGGTGGAAATAGGGGAAGGCAGAACACAGGGTGATAGTCAGACCACCCTCATTTCGTCTTCTCAGCGCGAATTGGATGATAATGATAAGGAGGAGGAGCAGGAGACGGTTGCCTCCACTACAGAGGGTAGTACACATAGCAGGTTTATTCCATCTGCTCAGCGTGGATGGGCAGAAGAGGAGGAAGAGGATGAGGAGATTGAGAGTCATCCTCCTGATGACGACAGCAAAGTCTTGTCTGTTGGGACTCTGGCACACATGGCTGACTTTATGTTATGCTGCCTTTCCCGTGACCCTCGCATAGAGTTGAGCGGACCCCTGGATGTTCTGGTTCGACGGGTTCGGCCAAACTTCACAAAACAGTTCGAGTTCGGGACCCGAACTTGACCCGAACTTGACCCCAAACCCGAACCCCATTGAAGTCAATGGGGACCCGAACTTTTGAGCACTAAAATGGCTGTAAAAATGTCATGGAAAGAACTAGAGGGCTGCAAATGGCATCAAAATGTGGTTAAGAGCATGGCAAGTGCTCTGCAAACAAATGTGGATAGGGAAATGACTTTAAATAACATAAAATATGTAAAAATAAAAAATAATAATCTTGATCTAGGAGGAGGAGGTCCATATGGAGTAGGAGGTTGAGGAGGCGGTGGATGTGGCGGTGTAGGTGGAAGCGGCGGAGGAGGAGGTAGCCTACACTGCTTTTTGGTTTTAAATTGATTTTTATTTTTTTAAATTAGGGTACACCCCAAAACATTGGGAAATATAACCTGTGATAACCCCCTCCAGTCATGCTAAACACAAGTTCAGACAATACACTGGCTGCAGGGCAGGCCAGCACCTCCAAGGCGTAAAGGGCAAGCTCAGGCCATGTGCCCAATTTGGAGACCTAGAAGTTGAAGGGGGCAGACCCATCAGTCAGTCCATGTAGGCGTGTGCACACATACTGCTCCACTATGTCGCACGTGAGGTCCATGATCCAATTGGATATCTTCTCTATCAACTTTCGATGTTCTTTTATGCGCCTACCAAGGTGAACATGGGTGGCGGGGAATCAGGGTTCCAGGCCGGAGAGGGAGCCTGAGAAAGGGATACCACATCCAAGGGAGGTCAATTGATGAAATTAAATGTAATCGAGTGGAAATGTGGGACAAAGTATTGAAGCATAAGCTTCCAAGTTAAGGAGGGGGCACGCGGCAATTACCCACTCCCAACGATAGGTAGTGACGATAAATAACAATACAAGACTCTTAAGATGCCCTGTTATTTGAATGATTAATAAAAAATTATAGGGAATGTCACTGGGGTATTTTGGATTTGGAAACGTTAGCCAGGGGAGGCCCTGCTACTCTAGATAACTTCTGCCTGATCGCACGTCCCTGTGACGTCCACCATCCATTTGGATATCTTCTCTATCAACTTTCAATGTTCTTTTCTGAGCCTACCATGTTGATCACGGTTATCGCCGAATCAGGGCTCCACGCCGGAGAGGGAGCGTGAGAAAGGGAGACCTCATCCAAGGGAGGTCAATGGCTGCAATGGGAAATGTGGGACAAGTTATTAAAGCATGAAAGAATGAAAGGGCCAATTAAAGAAAAATTTTAGAAATTTAAGTCCCTGTCTATGCAGAGCAGGGGTTTTTCATTGCTAGAAATGGGTTAATGTCACCCACCAATGGAACAGATTATTTTTAAAAATTTCGGTCCCTGTCAACTATGCAGAGATGGGGTTTACTCACAGCAAAAATTGTAAAATGTCAACCCAAGAATGTAACAGAAAAATTTGTGAAATTTATTAACCACCTCAGCCCCCAGTGCTTAAACACCCTGAAAGACCAGGCCACTTTTTACACTTCTGACCTACACTACTTTCACCGTTTATTGCTCGGTCATGCAACTTACCACCCAAATGAATTTTACCTCCTTTTCTTCTCACTAATAGAGCTTTCATTTGGTGGTATTTCATTGCTGCTGACATTTTTACTTTTTTTGTTATTAATCGAAATTTAAAGATTTTTTTGCAAAAAAATGACATTTTTCACTTTCAGTTGTAAAATTTTGCAAAAAAAAACGAGATCCATATAGAAATTTTGCTCTAAATTTATAGTTCTACATGTCTTTGATAAAAAAAAAATGTTTGGGTAAAAAAAAAATGGTTTGGGTAAAAGTTATAGCGTTTACAAACTATGGTACAAAAATGTGAATTTCCGCTTTTTGAAGCCGCTCTGACTTTCTGAGCACCTGTCATGTTTCCTGAGGTTCTACAATGCCCAGACAGTACAAACACCCCACAAATGACCCCATTTCTGAAAGTACACACCCTAAGGTATTCGCTGATGGGCATAGTGAGTTCATAGAACTTTTTATTTTTTGTCACAAGTTAGCGGAAAATGATGATTTTTTTTTTTTTTTTTTTTTATTACAAAGTCTCATATTCCACTAACTTGTGACAAAAAATAAAAAGTTCTATGAACTCACTATGCCCATCAGCGAATACCTTGGGGTCTCTTCTTTCCAAAATGGGGTCACTTGTGGGGTAGTTATACTGCCCTGGCATTCTAGGGGCCCAAATGTGTGGTAAGGAGTTTGAAATCAAATTCAGTAAAAAATGACCTGTGAAATCCGAAAGGTGCTCTTTGGAATGTGGGCCCCTTTGCCCACCTAGGCTGCAAAAAAGTGTCACACATCTGGTATCTCCGTACTCAGGAGAAGTTGAGGAATGTGTTTTGGGGTGTCTTTTTACATATACCCATGCTGGGTGAGATAAATATCTTGGTCAAATGCCAACTTTGTATAAAAAAATGGGAAAAGTTGTCTTTTGCCAAGATATTTCTCTCACCCAGCATGGGTATATGTAAAATGACACCCCAAAACACATTCCCCAACTTCTCCCGATTACGGAGATACCAGATGTGTGACACTTTTTTGCAGCCTAGGTGGGCAAAGGGGCCCATATACAAAAGAGCACCTTTCGGATTTCACAGGTCATTTTTTACAGAATTTGATTTCAAACTCCTTACCACACATTTGGGCCCCTAGAATGCCAGGGCAGTATAACTACCCCACAAGTGACCCCATTTTGGAAAGAAGAGACCCCAAAGTATTCGCTGATGGGCATAGTGAGTTCATGGAACTTTTTATTTTTTGTCACAAGTTAGTGGAATATGAGACTTTGTATGAAAAAAAAAATAAAAAAAAAAATCATCATTTTCCACTAACTTGTGACAAAAAATAAAAAATTCTAGGAACTCGCCATGCCCCTCACGGAATACCTTGGGGTGTCTTCTTTCCAAAATGGGGTCACTTGTGGGGTAGTTATACTGCCCTGGCATTTTCCAGGGGCCCTAATGTGTGGTAAGTAGGTAAATGACCTGTGAAATCCTAAAGGTGCTCTTTGGAATATGGGCCCCTTTGCCCACCTAGGCTGCAAAAAAGTGTCACACATCTGGTATCTCCGTAATCGGGAGAAGTTGGGGAATGTGTTTTGGGGTGTCATTTTACATATACCCATGCTGGGTGAGAGAAATATCTTGGCAAAAGACAACTTTTCCCATTTTTTTATACAAAGTTGGCATTTGACCAAGATATTTCTCTCACCCAGCATGGGTATATGTAAAATGACACCCCAAAACACATTCCCCAACTTCTCCTGAGTACGGCGATACCAGATGTGTGACACTTTTTTGCAGCCTAGATGCGCAAAGTTGCCCAAATTCCTTTTAGGAGGGCATTTTTAGACATTTGGATACCAGACTTCTTCTCACGCTTTGGGGCCCCTAGAATGCCAGGGCAGTATAAATACCCCACATGTGACCCCATTTTGGAAAGAAGACACCCCAAGGTATTCAATGAGGGGCATGGCGAGTTCATAGAAATTTTTTTTTTTTGGCACAAGTTAGCGGAAATTGATATTTTTTATTTTTTTCTTACAAAGTCTCCCGTTCCGCTAACTTGGGACAAAAATTTCAATCTTTCATGGACTCAATATGCCCCTCACGGAATACCTGGGGGTGTCTTCTTTCCGAAATGGGGTCACATGTGGGGTATTTATACTGCCCTGGCATTCTAGGGGCCCTAAAGCGTGAGAAGAAGTCTGGAATATAAATGTCTAAAAAATTTTACGCATTTGGATTCCGTGAGGGGTATGGGGAGTTCATGTGAGATTTTATTTTTTGACACAAGTTAGTGGAATATGAGACTTTGTAAGAAAAAAAAAATAAAATTCCGCTAACTTGGGCCAAAAAAATATCTGAATGGAGCATTACAGAGGGGTGATCAATGACAGGGGGGTGATCAATGACAGGGGGGTTGATCATCGACAGGGGGGTGATCAATGACAGGGGGGTGATCAGGGAGTCTATATGGGGTGATAACCACAGTCATTGATCACGCCCGTGTAAGGCTTCATTCAGACGTCCGGATGCGTTTTGCGGATCCGATCCATCTATCAGTGCATCCGTAAAAATCATGCGGACATCTGAATGGAGCTTTACAGGGGGGTAATCAATGACAGGGGGGTGATCAGGGAGTCTATATGGGGTGATCACCACAGTCATTGATCATGCCCCTGTAAGGCTTCATTCAGACGTCCGGATGCGTTTTGCGGATCCGATCCATCTATCAGTGCATCCGTAAAAATCATGCGGACGTCTGAATGGAGCTTTACAGGGGGGTAATCAATGACAGGGGTGTAATCAATGACAGGGGGGTGATCAGGGAGTCTATATGGGGTGATCACCACAGTCATTGATCACGCCCCTGTAAGGCTTCATTCAGACGTCCGGATGCGTTTTGCGGATCCGATCCATCTATCAGTGCATCCGTAAAAATCATGCGGACGTCTGAATGGAGCTTTACAGGGGGGTAATCAATGACAGGGGGGTGATCAGGGAGTCTATATGGGGTGATCACCACAGTCATTGATCACGCCCCTGTAAGGCTTCATTCAGACGTCCGGATGCGTTTTGCGGATCCGATCCATCTATCAGTGCATCCGTAAAAATCATGCGGACGTCTGAATGGAGCTTTACAGGGGGGTAATCAATGACAGGGGGGTAATCAATGACAGGGGGGTGATCAGGGAGTCTATATGGGGTGATCACCACAGTCATTGATCATGCCCCTGTAAGGCTTCATTCAGACGTCCGGATGCGTTTTGCGGATCCGATCCATCTATCAGTGCATCCGTAAAAATCATGCGGACATCTGAATGGAGCTTTACAGGGGGGTAATCAATGACAGGGGGGTGATCACCACAGTCATTGATCATGCCCCTGTAAGGCTTCATTCAGACGACCGGATGCGTTTTGCGGATCCGATCCATGTATCAGTGCATCCGTAAAAATCATGCGGACATCTGAATGGAGCTTTACAGGGGGGTGATCAGGGAGTCTATATGGGGTGATCACCACAGTCATTGATCATGCCCCTGTAAGGCTTCATTCAGACGTCCGGATGCGTTTTGCGGATCCGATCCATCTATCAGTGGATCCGTAAAAATCATGCGGACGTCTGAATGGAGCTTTACAGGGGGGTAATCAATGACAGGGGGGTAATCAATGACAGGGGGGTGATCAGGGAGTCTATATGGGGTGATCACCACAGTCATTGATCACGCCCCTGTAAGGCTTCATTCAGACGTCCGGATGCGTTTTGCGGATCCGATCCATCTATCAGTGGATCCGTAAAAATCATGCGGACGTCTGAATGGAGCTTTACAGGGGGTTGATCAATGACAGGGGGGTAATCAATGACAGGGGGGGGATCAGGGAGTCTATATGGGGTGATCAGGGGTGATTAGGGGTGATCAGGGGCTAATAAGGGGTTAATAAGTGACGGGGGGGGGTGTAGTGTAGTGTAGTGGTGCTTGGTGCTACTTTACTGAGCTACCTGTGTCCTCTGGTGGTCGATCCAAACAAAGGGGACCACCAGAGGACCAGGTAGCAGGTATATTAGACGCTGTTATCAAAACAGCGTCTAATATACCTGTTAGGGGTTAAAAAAAACACATCTCCAGCCTGCCAGCGAACGATCGCCGCTGGCAGGCTGGAGATCAACTCTCTTACCTTCCGTTCCTGTGAGCGCGCGCGCCTGTGTGCGCGCGTTCACAGGAAGTCTCGCGTCTCGCGAGATGACGCGTATATGCGTGACTGTGCGCAGGGCTGCCACCTCCGGAACGCGATCCTGCGTTAGGCGGTCCGGAGGTGGTTAAGCTGTCAACTAGGTATAGCAGTGGTATATCACACCCAAAAATTGCTGAATTTCACCCTTAAAATGTAATAGACAAATTAGTGATTTTTTTTTTACCTGTCTACTAGGTATAGCAGTGATATATCACACACACAAATTGGTGAATTTCACCCGAAAATGTAACAGACAATTTAGTGATTTTTTTTTACTTGTCTACTAGGTATAGCAATGGTATATAACACCCAAAAATTGCTGAATTTCACCCTAAAATGTAACAGACAAATTAATTAATTTTTCTTACCTGTCTAATAGGTATAGCAGTGGTATATCACACCCAAAAATTGGTAAATTTCACCCGAAAGTGTAACAGACAAATTAGTGATTTTTTTTTTACTTGTCTACTAGGTATAGCAGTGGTATATCACACCCCAAAATTGGTGAATTTCACACCAAAAATCTAACAAATTAGTGATTTTTTTACCTGTCTACTAGGTATAGCAATGGTAAATCACACCCAAAAATTGGTGAATTTCACCCAAAAATGTAACAGACAAATAAGTGTTTTTTTTTTTAACTTGTCTACTAGGTATAGCATCGGTATATCACACCCAAAAATTTGTGAATTTCACCCAAAAATGTCACAGACAAATTAGTGATTTTTTTTTTTACTTCTTTACTAGGTATAGCAGTGGTATATCACACCCAAAAATTGCTGAATTTCACCCTAAAATGTAACAAACAAATTAGTGATTTTTTTTTACCTGTCTACTAGGTATAGCAGTGGTATATCACACCCAAAAATTGGTGAATTTCACCCAAAAATTTAACAGACAAATTAGTGAATTTATTTTACTTTTCTACTAGGTGGTACAGTGGTAACTCACACCCAAAAATTTGTGAATTTCACCCGAACATTTAACAGACAAATTAGTGAATTTTTTTACCTGTCTACTAGGTATAGCAGTGGTATATCACACCAAAAAATTGGTGAAATTCACCAGAAAATGTAATAGACAAATTAGTGATTTTTTTTTACTTGTTTACTAGGTATAGCAGTGGTATATCACACCCAAAAAAATTGTGAATTTCACCCAAAAATGTAACAGACAAATTAGTGAATTTTTTAACCTGTCTACTAGATATAGAAGTGGTATATCACACCTAAAAATTGGTGAATTTAACACCAAAAATGTACCAGACAAATTAGTGTGTTTTTTTTTTTACCTGTCTACTAGGTATAGCAGTGGTATATCACACCCAAAAATTGCTGAATTTCACCCTAAAATGTAACAAACAAATTAGTGAATTTTTTTTTACCTGTCTACTAGGTATAGCAGTGGTATATCACACCCAAAAATTGGTGAATTTCACCCAAAAATTTAACAGACAAATTAGTGAATTTTTTTAACCTGTTTAACCTGGGGAAATGACTTTAAATAACATAAAATACGTAAAAAAATAATAATAATAATCTTGATCTAGGAGAAAGTGGTCCATATGGAGTAGGAGTTTGAGGAGGCGGTGGACGTAGCGGTGGAGGCGGAAGCTTTGGTGGAGGAGGACGAGTTAGTACTATTTAGGGTACACTCCAAAAGAGTGTGAAATATCAGAAATACACCAAATGAGCAATTGCGCTGCAGTATAACAATGGCTGGTTAAGGCCGGTATATATGTCTATTCTGCACAAGGTACGGACAAGTCCTGTGGGATCCATGCCTGGTTCATTTTAATGAACGTGAGCTTGTCCATATTGGCTATGGACAGGCGGCTGTGCTTGTCTGTGATCATGCCCCCTGCCGTGCTAAACACACATTCAGATAATACACTGGCTGCAGGGCAGGCCAGCACCTCCAAGGCGTAAAGGGCAAGCTCAGGCCATGTGCAAAATTTGGAGACCCAGAAGTTGAAGGGGGCAGACCCGTCATTCAGTACGTGTAGGCGTGTGCACACATGCTGCTCCACCATGTTGGTAAAATTCTGCCTCCTGCTAAGATGTTCCATATCAGCTGGTGGTGCTGGTTGTTGTGGCGTGCTGACAAAGCTTTTCCACATTTTGGCAATGCTAACCCTGCCTTCTGAGGTGCTGGCGGTGCCCCAGCTGCGTTGGCGACCTCTTCCTTCTCCTCTGCCTTTGCCTTGTGCTTCCACTGTGTCCCCGCTGTCAGCTGGGAATGCCACCAGCAGCACGTCTACCAGCGTGCTCTTGTACTCGCGCATCTTACGATCACGCTCCAGTAAAGGGAAATAAGGACGGTACGTTGTCCTTGTAACAGGGATCCAGCAGCGTAGCCACCTAGTAATCAGCACAAGTTAGAATGTGGGCAACTCGGCGGTCGTTGCGGAGACACTGCAGCATGTAATCGCTCATGTGTGCCAGGCTGCACAAAGGCAACGAAAAGCTGTCCTCTGTCGTCTATGTCCTCTGTATCCCCCCAGCCACGCACCAGTGATGGCCATGAGCTGGTCTGGGTGCCACCCTGCTGTGAACATGGTTCCTCCTCCTCCATCTCCCACCTCCTCATCTTCCAGAACTGTGCCCTGGCTGGACAATTGTGTACCTTGCGTTTGTGGGTGCAGGAACCCACCCTCAGAGCCACTTGTGAATGACTGGCCCGAAACCCTATGAAATGATCCCTCTTTCTTCTCCTCCTCCTGTGCCACATCCTCTTCCATTATTGCCAGCAGCGTTTTTTCAAGGAGGCATAGAAGTGGGATAGTAACGCTGAGAACGGCGTTATCGGCATTGGCCATGTTGGTGGAGTACTCGAAACACAGGTCTCGCATGGAGGCCCAGTCATTGGTGGTGAAGTGGTTCTGTTCCGCAGAGCGCTCACCCGTGCATGCTGCAGCTGAAACTCCACTATCGCCTTGCGCTGCTCGCACAGTCTGGCCAGCATGTGCAAGGTGGAGTTCCACCTTGTGGACACGTCGCATAGGAGGCGGTGAGCGGGAAGACCGAAGTTACGCTGCAGCGCTGACAGGCGAGCAGCAGCAGGGTGAGAACGCCGAAAGCACGCACAGACGGCCCGCTCTTTATGCAGCTGTGCTAACATATCGGGGTAATTTTTAAGGAATCTTTGCACCACCAAATTCAGCACATGCGCCAGGCAAGGGATGTGCGTCAAACCAGCTAGTCCCAGAGCTGCTACGAGATTTCGACCATTCTCGCACACCACCAGGCCGGGCTTGAGGCTCACTGGCACCAACCACTTATCGGTCTGTTGTTCAAGGCCCGTCCACAGCTCCTGCGCGGTGTGGGGTTTGTCCCCCAAACAGATACGTTTTAAAACTGCCCGCTGTCGTTTACCCCTGTCTGTGCTGAAGTTGGTGGTGAAGGTGTTACGCTGACCGGATGAGGAGCCAGTAGAGGATGAGGAAGCGGAGTAGGAGGAGGAAGCAACAGGAGGCAAACTGAAGCGCCCTGCAATCCTCAATGGTGGAATGACATGCAGCAAACTGCTATCTGCCTCAGGCCCAGCCACCACTGCATTTACCCAGTGTGCTGTTATGGAGATATAACGGCCCTGACCGTGCTTACTGGTCCAGGTATCCGTAGTGAGGTGCACCTTGCCACAGATGGCGTTGCGCAGTGCACACCTAATTTTGACCCCACTTGGTTGTGCAGGGAAGGGATGGCACGCCTGGAAAAGTAGTGGCGGCTGGGCACGACGTACTGTGGGACATCCACCGCCATAAGGCTTTTAAAACTCTCCGTCTCCACCAGACAGAATGATAGCATTACAAAGGCCAGTAATTTTGAAATGCTGCCATTCAGGGCCATGGATCGCGGGTGGGTAGGGGGGTACTTCGTCTTCCACTCCAGTGTTTGGGAGATGGAGAGCTGAACGCTTCCGTGGTACATTGTGGAGATACTTGATGACCCACATGGTGGTGTTGCTGGAAGATCCTCTGCAGGGTGGCAGATGGCACTGTCACTCCAGAGGTGGATGAAGAGGCCGAGACTGCAGCAGAAGAGGAAGCAGGAGGAGCCAGAGACCTTTCTTGGTTTTTGAGGTGTCTACTCCACTGCAGCTCGTGCTTTGCCCTTATATGCCTGGTCATGCATGTTGTGCTCAGGTTGAGAACGTTTATGCCTCGCTTCAGGCTCTGATTGCACAGCGTACAAACCACTCGTGTCTTGTTGTCAGCACATTGTCTGAAGAATTGCCACACCAGGGAACTCCTTGGAGCTGGCTTTGGTTTTCTCAGTCCCTTGTTGCGGTGGGCAGTAGCAGGCGTACTGTCTAGTGGACGGCTACTCCGCTTTTGCACCCTACTCCCTCTTCTGCTGTGCTGGTGGCTCTGTGCGACCACCGCTTCTTCCTCCGAACTACATAGGTCACTCGCATGACCTTGATTCTATGTGGGGTCGATGACCTCATCGTTCTCCACATCATCTTCTACCAAGTCGTCACCCCTGCCCTTCTTGTCGGTCTGCACACTTTTAAAAGCCCCAGCAGTTGACACCTGTGTTTCGTCATTTTCCGAGACGTGCTGCGATGGTCCTCCCATGAACTCATCTTGAAACATAAGTGGTTGGGCATCGGTGCACTCAATGTTTTCCAGTTCTGTGGCAGAGCTAGGTGGATGGCCCTGGGAAACCCTTTTAACAGAGTCATCAAAAAGCAGAAGAGACTGCTGCATGACTTGGGGCTCAGACTGCTTGGCTAATTTGCAAGGGGGTGAGGTGAAAGACTGATGGACATCGGCTGCAGGTGCCAACTCTGATCTTTCAGCAGGAGACTGGGTGGGAGACAATGTGAAGGAACTGGAGGCACTGTCAGCAACCCAATCTACTATCGCCTGTACTTGTTCTGGCCTCACCATTCGTAGAGCCGCATTAGGTCCGACCAAATACCGCTGAAGGTTCTGTCGCCTACTAGCACCTGAGGAAGGTGAATCACTTGTGCGTGTAGCTGGCAAAGATCGACAACGTCCTGTCCCTGCAACAGGAGCTCCACCAGCAGCACCACGCCCGGGGCCACGTCCCTATATTATTATGGGTGTTTTTTTAATAACATAATAGAACAACAGTATCTAATGCATGTATCTCACAATGACATATGCAGCAAAGGCTGCAAAATTAAGATTGTTGCCCTAAATGGGTGTTTTTTTAATACCAGAATAGCACAGTAGTATCTAAAGCGTGTATCTCACACGCACAGATGCAGACAAGGCCACAAATTATGATTTTTGCCCTAAATGGGTGTTTTTTTTAAAAAGGGTGTTTCTCACAATGACAGATGCAGCAAAGGCTGCAAAATTTAGTTTTTTGGCCTAAATGGGTGTTTTTTTTTTAAATAGCAGAATAGAACAACAGTATCTAAAGGGTGTTTCTCACACGTACAGATGCAGACAAGGCTGCAAAATTAAGATTTTTGCCCTAAATATGTGGGTTTTTTTAATACCAGAATATGAAAGAAGTATATAACGTTTGAATTTCACACGTACAGATGCAGACAAGGCCGCCAATTAAGTATTTTGCCCAAAATGTGTGTTTTTTTAATACCAGAATAGCACAGCAGTATCTAAAGCGTGTATCTCACACTGACAGATGCAGACAAGGCCGCAAATTAAGTATTTTGCCGTAAATGGGTGTTTTTTATAGCTGTATTTCTAGCTTAAATTCCACACTGACTAACGTGGCAGAGGCCCCAGATGGAGGGTATTCCCAAAAATTGGTGTTTTTTCAAAGCCAGAAAATTATTGAATTATTTCAAGCTTGTTTTTAACAATCACAGATGCAGCAAAGGCTGCAATATTAAGTACTTTGTCCAAAATGGGTGTTTTTTTTTTTTTACAAAATATGACAGCAGTATACAACGCTTGAATTTCACACTGACGGATGCAGACAAGGCCGCAAATTAGGTATTTTTCCCAAAATGGGTGTTTTTTGAATAACAGAATATGACAGCAGTATATAACACTTGAATTTCACATACACAGATGCAGCAAGGGCTGTAAAATTGTGTATTTTGCACAAAAAGGGTGTTTTTTTACAACCCAGAAAATTAGAGCTGTATTTCTGGCTTAAATTGCACACTACAAAGAAAAAAATAAGGGGTTGGGTCAGCACAACCTGCCTGTAGGTGCAGATCACTATGGCGAAATACATATATAAACGGAAAATGCAAATGTGATCGCACACTACATCCAGCACTCTGCCCTCCATGCTGGATAAGACATTGGTTTATATTTTGGCCAAAGCATAGTAAGCCACTCACCGCGTCAAGGTCGTCTCATGAGTGGTCCCTAACTCTTGTTCCTACCTGTTCATGGGCCATGACAGCCACATAAAATCCAGGGAATGCAGGTCAGCATGCAAGCCAAGTACACTTTGCTTGTAACCCCGTCCGGTGCCATTACAGCTTTCATCGGATCCAGGGATGCAAGTACCAACATGCATGCTGAACCCACCATATACTTCTCCTGGAGCCAGATGGCTAATGGTAGGTTCTATACAAGCAGACTCAGTTTTTTACTGACTTTAAAACCAGCCTCAAGGACAGATTAACTGGTCAGGTGTGCAATGACTCCAAGGAGATCGCCACGCCTCCAATATATACTACAAAGAAAAAAATAAGGGGTTGGGTCAGCACAACCTGCCTGTAGGTGCAGATCACTATGGCGAAATACATATATAAACGGAAAATGCAAATGTGATCGCACACTACATCCAGCACTCTGCCCTCCATGCTGGATTAAACATTGGTTTATATTTTGGCCAAAGCATAGTAAGCCACTCACCGCGTCAAGGTCGTCTCATGAGTGGTCCCTAACTCTTGTTCCTACCTGTTCATGGGCCATGACAGCCACATAAAATCCAGGGAATGCAGGTCAGCATGCAAGCCAAGTACACTTTGCTTGTAACCCCGTCCGGTGCCATTACAGCTTTCATCGGATCCAGGGATGCAAGTACCAACATGCATGCTGAACCCACCATATACTTCTCCTGGAGCCAGATGGCTAATGGTAGGTTCTATACAAGCAGACTCAGTTTTATACTGACTTTAAAACCAGCCTCAAGGACAGATTAACTGGTCAGGTGTGCAATGACTCCAAGGAGATCGCCACGCCTCCAATATATACTACAAAGAAAAAAATAAGGGGTTGGGTCAGCACAACCTGCCTGTAGGTGCAGATCACTATGGCGAAATACATATATAAAAGGAAAATGCAAATGTGATCGCACACTACATCCAGCACTCTGCCCTCCATGCTGGATGAGACATTGGTTTATATTTTGGCCAAAGCATAGTAAGCCACTCACCGCGTCAAGGTCGTCTCATGAGTGGTCCCTAACTCTTGTTCCTACCTGTTCATGGGCCATGACAGCCACATAAAATCCAGGGAATGCAGGTCAGCATGCAAGCCAAGTACACTTTGCTTGTAACCCCGTCCGGTGCCATTACAGCTTTCATCGGATCCAGGGATGCAAGTACCAACATGCATGCTGAACCCACCATATACTTCTCCTGGAGCCAGATGGCTAATGGTAGGTTCTATACAAGCAGACTCAGTTTTATACTGACTTTAAAACCAGCCTCAAGGACAGATTAACTGGTCAGGTGTGCAATGACTCCAAGGAGATCGCCACGCCTCCAATATATACTACAAAGAAAAAATAAGGGGTTGGGTCAGCACAACCTGCCTGTAGGTGCAGATCACTATGGCGAAATACATATATAAACGGAAAATGCAAATGTGATCGCACACTACATCCAGCACTCTGCCCTCCTTGGAGAGTGCTGGATGTAGTGTGCGATCACATTTGCATTTTCCGTTAAATTGCACACTGACTAATGCGGCAGAGGCCCCAGATGGAGAGTATTGCAAAAAATGGGTGTTTTTTAAAACCCAGAAAATTATTGAAGTATTTAAAGCTTGTTTTAACAATAACAGATGTAGCAAAGGCTGTAATATTAAGTACTTTTCCCAAAAAGGGTGTTTTTTTTTTTATAACAGAATATGACAGCAGTATATAAAGCTCAAATTTCACACTGACAGATGCAGACAAGGCCGCAAATTAAGTATTTTGCCTAAAATTGGTGTTTTTTTACTAACAGAATATGACAGCAGTTTATAACGCTTGAATTTTACCCAGAAAATTATAGCTGTATTTCTAGCTTAAATTGCACACTGACTAATGCTGCATAGGCCCAAGATGGAGGTTATTGACAAAAAATTTTGTTTTTTCAAAGCCAGAAAATGATTGAAGTATTTCAAGCTTGTTTTAACAATAACAGATGCAGCAAAGACTGCAATATTAAGTACTTTGCCCAAAATGGGTGTTTTTTTTACTAACAGAATATGACAGCAGTATATAACGCTTGAATTTCACATGTACAGATGCAGCAAGAGCTGTAAAATTTAGTATTTTGGCCAAAAATTTAGTTTTTTTTTAAACCCAGAAGATTATAGCTGTATTTTTAGCTTAAATTGCACACTGACTAATGCTGCAAAGGCACCAGATGTAGGATATTGCCAACAATGGGTGTTTTTTTAAACCCAGATTATTATTGCAGTATTTCAAGCTTGGATTTCAATGTCACAATAGCACATATGCTGTGCTGGTGCACTGAACTTGCATAAAATGGCCGCCGCCGCCCACCTATCTAACAGACGGATAAAAGTTATTTTTCTCTGTCACTGAGCTCAGGGCAGGGTAAAAAGATTGTGCACTGCACCCACACAACTAAATCTATGACTAGCGATTTGTAAAGTGGTAGGACTATGTTCTTATCACGGGCATCTATGCCCCTTTTGAAGATAATGGGTTGCATCAAAAGGGGCATAGATGCCCGTGATAAGAACATAGTCCTACCACTTTACAAATCGCTAGTCAGACCACACATGGAGTACTGTGTACAGTTCTGGTCTCCTGTGAACAAGGCAGACATAGCAGAGCTGGAGAGGGTCCAGAGGAGGGCAACTAAAGTAATAACTGGAATGGGGCAACTACAGTACCCTGAAAGATTATCAAAATTAGGGTTATTCACTTTAGAAAAATGACGACTGAGGGGAGATCTAATTACTATGTATAAATATATCAGGGGTCAGTACAGAGATCTATCCCATCATCTATTTATCCCCAGGACTGTGACTGTGACTGTGACGAGGGGACATTCTCTGCGTCTGGAGGAAAGAAGGTTTGTACATAAACATAGAAGAGGATTCTTTAAGGTAAGAGCAGTGAGACTATGGAACTCTCTGCCTAAGGAGGTGGTGATGGTGAGTACAATAAAGGAATTCAAGAGGGGCCTGGATGTATTTCTGGAGTGTAATAATATTAAAGGCTATAGCTACTAGAGAGGGGTCGTTGATCCAGGGAGTTATTCTGATTGCCCGATTGGAGTCGGGAAGGAATTTTTTATTCCCCTAAAGTGGGGAAATTTGCCTTCCTCTGAATCAACTTTCAGGATGACAGGTCGAACTGGATGGACAAATGTCTTTTTTTGGCCTTATGTACTGTTATGTACTATGTTACTATGTAGATCTCTGAGTTCAATTGCCGTTCTGATTAAAGTTTCTTTCCTATTCTCTCCCTCACAGCAGCAGCATCCTCTCCCTAAACTAGTAACAGCAGAGTGAAGTAACAGCAGAGTGACGCGCAGCGCTACGTGACTCCAGCTGATATATAGGCTGGGTCACATGCTGCACTGGCCAATCACAGCCATGCCATTAGTAGGCATGGCTGTGATAGCTTCTAAGGGCACAGAGTTAAACGCTTGTTGATTGGCTGCCCTGCAGCCTTTCAAAAAGCACCAAGAAATGGCCGAACACCGAACCCGAACCTGAATTTTTACTGAAATGTACACATATTGGCCGACACCGATTACTGGTTGTTCACCCTTCTAAACCCCCGCTACAAAGAGAACTTCTTATCTCTCATTCCTGTGGTCAAGCAAAATAGTGCAATGCCAGAAGGTCCTTGTGGAAAAATTGCTCCAAAAATTTCCAGCTGACAACGCTGGCGGCAGAGTACGTAGTTCCTTGGGCATCCGAGGAGGGGAGACGAGGGGATCACACAGGAGTTCCAAAAGAGGCAGGGCAACACTCTCCAAGGCCTTGGACAGTTTCATGACACCCCGCCAGCACCCTCACCCTGATGCGCGGTCTACTATCACAAGGAGTGAAGAATTTTGGAAGATGGGGAAGGAGTACGCAGCAGACCGTGTCTGCATCCTCAATGATCCCTCTGTGCCTTACAACTATTGGGTGTCCAAGCTGGACACGTGGCACGAACTTGTGCTCTACGCCTTGGAGGTGCTGGTCTGCACTGCAGCCAGCGTTTTGTCAGAGCAGGTATTAAGTGCTGCTGGGGGAAAAATAACTGATAAGAGCATCCACCTATCAACTGAAAATGAACAAGGCCTGGATTGCCCCTGACTTCTCTACTCCACCAAAGGAAAACTGCTGAACATAAAGGCACTTTAAATGCAGGCCCTCACCCATAATGTTTTCCATGGTCAGATTAGCAGCAGGCCCTCGCCCCAAATGTTTTAGAGAGTCAGCTCACCAGCAAACCCTCACCCCTAATGTTTTAGATGTCATCTTAGCAGCACGCCGTTGCCCATAATTTTTTCCATTGTCAGATCAGCAGCAGGCCCTCGTCCCTAATGTTTTAGAGAGTCAGCTCAGCAGCAAACCCTCAACCATAATTTTGTCGATGGTCAGCTCAGCAGCAGGCCCTCACCCATAATGTTTTAGAGAGTCAGCTCGGCAGCAGACCCTCACCCCTAATGTTTTAGATGGTCAGCTTAGCAGCAGGCCCTCGCACATAATTTTTTCCATGGTCAGATAAGCAGCAGGCCCTCAACCCTAATGTTTTAGATGGTCAGATCAGCAGCAGGCACTCGCCCCTAATGTTTTAGAGAGTCAGCTAAGCAGCAGACCCTCACCCCTAATGTTTTAGATGGTCAGCTCAGCAGAAGACCCTCACCCCTAATGTTTTAGATGGTCAGATCAGCAGCAGGTCCTCACCCCTAATGTTTTAGAGGGTCACCAGCAGGTCCTTGCTCCTAATGTTTTTGAGGGTCACCAGTAGGCCATCAATCATAAATTTTCAAGGGTGTATGATGCCCTCCTTTATGTGTAATAAAGGGTGTATTGGAGTGCCGGTAACAATTTTTTCTCTAAAATCTATTTTATCCGGTTTTGTGCGTATTATTGTCAGTCTGTAAAATTGGCGTACTACATGGACAACATCGTTTCCAGCAGCGACCTGGGAGTCAAAGATGCATCCAGACATCCTCCCCATCCTGTTCTCAAACCATTTCAGTGGTGTTTCCATCAATTTCTGACCTTTTCATGTGAAGCAGACACCCTCCCCTCTTCAGAGCAGGGGGTACCTGGTTTAATGCTCGGGTTCTCCCATTGACTTCTATTGTGCTCGGGTGCTTTGGTGCTCTATCAACACTAGTGACAGAACACTAGTGACAGGCCCTTCAAAGGGAACGGCAGTGGCCAAAATATTTATGTCGCAGGCAGCAGAAGAAGGTGGGGTGGCAGCAGGAGTCGCAATGAGAGGCTTGAGCTCCCGTTGTCATCTAGCGGTCTTGTCTTGAACAGCAACCCAGCGATGTTTGAATGATTGATTCGGTCTTCTAGTTCATCGCAAGTGACATCAGACACCCCCAGCCAATAGTCGGTGGGTTCTTCAGACACAACGCTAAGTTGGCATGGCCCAGGAGCAGGCCCTGTGCCCTCACCTGTCCTCAACCTGCCTTTGTATTTTTCTGTTCCCTCTGCTAGAGAAGTATTATATGCTGTAGGCTCCGCTCCACTTTTCAGCAAGGATGAGTTACTGCCCAGCCAAGATCTGGAATAGAGATCTACTGCTTCCTCCGGTAGGCGGGCAAGTAGTGATGATGAGTCGTGTGGGAGCTGATGTTGTGAGCGGTCAGGCTGCTGGCCCTGAGACCATTGAGTGGGACATCAGTCACGTTCAGACCGTAGTAGGAGCCGAGTGAAGAAGGGGCTTCATCATAATCAAATTTTTTGAAATTGCACAGGCACCACATAATTGCATCAATACCGCCATTTTCTTACAGTCCAGGCAAAGTTGGAGCCTGAAATGCATCATTCCACTGCCACTAATTTCTTAGGGGCAGTTTTTGTATACTCACTTTTAACATGTTTAAAACATTAAAATTTTCTTTGGGGGGGTTTTAAGACACAGAATAAATGTACGTGATTACTGCATCAATACCAGCTGCTTTTCAATGTCCCAGCAAAGCTGGGTCCTTTATCATGCCACTAATGTCTCAGTTGTCACTTTCTGTGTACTTACTTTCCACACAGTTGAAATTAGAAAATTTTCTTGGGGGGATTAAATTTGTTTAAGGCGCAGCATAAATGTACGTGATTACTGCATCAATATAGACATTTTCTCACAGTCCAGGCAGGCTGAATGCAATCAGTAGACCTTTCCTTGCTGCAGATGTCCCATATTGCCACTTTTGCTGTCTGTCTGTTAGCCCACCATCATGTCCGGCTGCCGCATGGTGAGGCCTGCATCGAGCCACAAATGCCACATGCCAACCATCACATTCCCTCAAGCCCCTTTTTATTCTTTAAATCTCTTAACACCATGTGTGTTTAAACATCATCTGCCCCCAATAAGGGACAATTTTGGAAGCTTTAGAATATGAAAAAAAGCATAACAGATGTGCCGGCGTGGTGACTTTTTAAACATGCTGTATGATAAAACAGTCAAATGTGCATTTTTTATTATTATTATTATTATTAATTATTATTAAAGCACCATTCATTCCAAAGGTCTGTACATATGAAAAGAGGTATGCATACATAATACATACAATTGCACTAAGCATGAACAAGACGAGTAACAAACTGGTACAGAAGGAGAGAGGGCCCTGCCCGTGAGGGCTTACAATCTACATGGTATGGGAGAAGAACACAGTAGGAGAGGGTAAAGTTGGTCATGGCGGTATAGAGGCAGCAGGGTCACTGGTTGTAGGCTTGTCTGAAGAGGTGGGTTTTTAGGTTTCTTTTGAAGGATTCCACTGTAGGTGAGAGTCTGATATGTTGGGGTAGCGAGTTCCATAGTGTGGGAGATGCATAGAAATCTTGGAGGCGATTGTGGAAAGAGGTGATAAGAGGAGAGAAGAGAAGGAGGTCTTGTGAGGATGTATCTGGAAAGTAACTCAGAGATGTAGGGAGGGGACAGGTTGTGGACAGCCTTGTATGTATTTGTTAGTATTTTTAACTGAACTCGCTGGGCAATGGGGAGCCAGTGATGGGATTGGTAGAGGGAAAGGCAGAGGAATAACAGGGTAAGAGGTGGATAAGTCGGGCATCAGAGTTGAGGATATATTGGAGGGGTGCCAGAGTGCTAGATGGAAGGCCACAGAGGAGGATGTTGCAGTAGTCTAGGTGGGAGATGATGAGGGCGTGTACAAGCAATTTCGCAGACTCAAAGTTGAGGAAAGCATGGATGCGGGAGATGTTTTGAAATTGGAGGTGGCAGGTGGTGGAAAGGGCTTGGATGTGCAGTCAGAAGGAGAGGGCAGAATCCAAGGTCACTCAGTGGACTTGGTTGACCGGGGAGAGTGTGCAGCCATTGATCGTAATAGATAGGTCTGTTGGGGGCGGTGTTGAGCAACATGGGGGAAAGATGTTGAATTCTGTTTTATCCATGTTAAGTTTTAGAAAGCGAGAGGAGAAGAAGGAGGGTCTGGAAGATAGGCATTGTGGGATTCTGAATAGTAAAGTGGTAATGTCTGGACCAGAGAGGTCGTCAGCATAAACGTGATACTGAAAGCCATGGGACTCTATGAGCTGTCCCAGACCGAAAGTATAGATAGAAAAGAGCAAAGGTCCTAGGACAGAGCCATGCGGGAAACCAACAGAGATTTATCCATAGATATGTATGTCAGTGTCACTCAGACATCATTTACTATTGCTAGAGCACTTTAATTTTCTTAGAAGTAGTATTTGGTATCTCCATAATTGTACTGTGTTCTGGTATAAAGTAAAAATATCATCATTGCTGCTCAGTGAGCACTGTAAAAATTCACAAAACAAAGGCAGAATTGCATTGTTTTTTCAAACTGTCACCCTCAAAAACTAAAAAAAGTATTCAATTCATCTGATGTACCTCAAAATAGTGCCATAAAAAAATACAACTTGCTCTCATATGGCTATGTCAAGGGAAAAAGTACTGTTTGAGAGACCCCCAGTTTTTCAGTTATTAACCTTTTAAGGACCATGCCTGAAAAGGTCACTTTTTTGTGATTTAATGCATGTGGTGGTCATTAAAAAGACCTCTCGGTGGTAAAATTGGTCATAAAAAGACCATTGGGGTCATTGACACTATTTTCCCACTTTTTTCACTGTAACTGGGGCATTATCGTCCAAGACACCTGGGGCATTATCGCCCAAGTGCTTATTGGGAACATTGCACCAAGCATGTAAGAAGTCAGAAGTAGAGTTGAGCGAACACCTGGATGCTCGGGTTCGAGAAGTTCGGCCGAACTTCCCGGAAATGTTCGGGTTCGGGATCCGAACCCGACCCGAACTTCGTCCCGAACCCGAACCCCATTGAAGTCAATGGGGACACGAACTTTTCGGCACTAAAAAGGCTGTAAAACAGCCCAGGAAATGTAGTTAAATCCCCTGCAAACAAATGTGGATAGGGAAATGAATAAAAATAAAAATAAAATAAATAAAAATGAACCAATATCAATTGGAGAGAGGTCCCATAGCAGAGAATCAGGCTTCATGTCAGCAGAGAATCAGTCTTCATGTCATAGCAGAGAATCAGGCTTCACGTCACCCAAAACTGGAACAGTCCATTGTCAGATATTTAGGCCCCGGCACCCAGACAGAGGAGAGAGGTCCCATAGCAGAGAATCTGGCTTCATGTCAGCAGAGAATCAGTCTTCATGTCATAGCAGAGAATCATGCTTCACGTCACCCACCACTGGAACAGTCCATTGTCACATATTTAGGCCCAGGCACCCAGGCAGAAGAGAGAGGTACCATAGCAGAGAATCTGGCTTCATGTCAGCAGAGAATCAGTCTTCATGTCATAGGAGAGAATCAGGCTTCATGTCACCCACCATTGGAACAGGCCACTGTCAGATATTTTTAGGCCCCGACACCCAGACAGAGGAGAGAGGTCCCATAACAGAGATTCAGGCTTCATGTCAGCAGAGAATCAGTCTTCATGTCATTGCAGAGAATCAGGCTTCATGTCACCCACCACTGGAACAGGCCACTGTCAGATATTTTTAGGCCCTGGCACCCAGAGGAGAGAGGTCCCATAACAGAGATTCAGGCTTCATGTCAGCAGAGAATCAGTCTTCATGTCATAGCAGAGAATCAGGCTTCATGTCACCCACCACTGGAACAGGCCACTGTCAGATATTTTTAGGCCCCGGCACCCAGACAGAGGAGAGAGGTCCCATAACAGAGATTCAGGCTTCATGTCAGCAGAGAATCAGTCTTCATGTCATAGCAGAGAATCAGGCTTCACGTCACCCACCACTGGAACAGTCCATTGTCACATATTTAGGCCCAGACAACCACGCAGAGGAGAGAGGTCCCATAGCAGAGAATCTGGCTTCATGTCAGCAGAGAATCAGTCTTCATGTCATAGCAGAGAATCAGGCTTCATGTCACCCACCACTGGAACAGTCCACTGTCAGATATTTTTAGGCCCCGGCACCCAGACAGAGGAGAGGTTCATTCAACTTTGGGTTGCCCCGCAATATAATGGTAAAATGAAAATAAAAATAGGATTGAATGAGAAAGTGCCCTGGACTACAATAATATATGGTTAAGGGGAGGTAGTTAATGTCTAATCTGTACAAGGGATGGACAGGTCCTGTGGGATCCATGCCTGGTTCATTTTTATGAACGTCAGCTTGTCCACATTGGCTGTAGACAGGCGGATGCGTTTGTCTGTAATGACGCCCCCTGCCGTGCTGAATACACGTTCAGACAAAACGCTGGCCGCCGGGCAGGCCAGCACCTCCAAGGCATAAAAGGCTAGCTCTGGCCACGTGGACAATTTGGAGACCCAGAAGTTGAATGGGGCCGAACCATCAGTCAGTACGTGGAGGGGTGTGCACAGGTACTGTTCCACCATGTTATTGAAATGTTGCCTCCTGCTAACACGTTCCGTATCAGGTGGTGGTGCAGTTAGCTGTGGCGTGGAGACAAAACTTTTCCACATCTCTGCCATGCTAACCCTGCCCTCAGAGGAGCTGGCCGTGACACAGCTGCGTTGGCGACCTCTTGCTCCTCCTCTGCCTTCGCCTTGGGCTTCCACTTGTTCCCCTGTGACATTTGGGAATGCTCTCAGTAGCGCGTCTACCAACGTGCGCTTGTACTCGCGCATCTTCCTATCACGCTCCAGTGCAGGAAGTAAGGTGGGCACATTGTCTTTGTACCATGGATCCAGCAGGGTGGCAACCCAGTAGTCCGCAGACGTTAAAATGTGGGCAACTCTGCTGTCGTTGCACTGCAGCATCTAGTCGCTCATGTGTGCCAGGCTGCCCAGAGGTAAGGACAAGCTGTCCTCTGTGGGAGGCGTATCGTCATCGTCCTGCGTTTCCCCCCAGCCACGCACCAGTGATGGGCCCGAGCTGCGTTGGGTGCCACCCCTCTGTGAACATGCTTCATCCTCATCCTCCTCCACCTCCTCCTCATCCTCGTCCTCCTAGTCCTCCAGTAGTGTTCCCTGTCTGGCCACATTTGTACCTGGCCTCTGCTGTTGCAAAAAACCTCCCTCTGAGTCACTTCGAAGAGACTGGCCTGAAAGTGCTAAAAATGACCCCTCTTCCTCCTCCTCCTCCTGGGTCACCTCCTCTTCCATCATTGCCCTAAGTGTTTTCTCAAGGAGACATAGAAGTGGTATTGTAACGCTGATAACGGCGTCATCGCCACTGGCCATGTTGGTGGAGTACTCGAAACAGCGCAACAGAGCACACAGGTCTCGCATGGAGGCCCAGTCATTGGTGGTGAAGTGGTGCTGTTCCGCAGTGCGACTGACCCGTGCGTGCTGCAGCTGAAACTCCACTAGGGCCTGCTGCTGCTCGCACAGTCTGTCCAGCATGTGCAAGGTGGAGTTCCACCTGGTGGGCACATCGCATATAAGGCGGTGAGCGGGAAGGCCGAAGTTACGCTGTAGCGCAGACAGGCGAGCAGCGGCAGGATGTGAACGCCGAGAAGCGCGAACAGACGGCCCGCACTTTATGCAGCAGCTCTGACATGTCGGGGTAGTTGCGAATGAACTTCTGCACCACCAAATTCAGCACATGCGCCAGGCAAGGGATGTGCGTCAAATCGGCTAGTCCCAGAGCTGCAACGAGATTTCGCCCATTATCGCACACCACCAGGCCGGGCTTGAGGCTCACCGGCAGCAACCACTCGTCGGTCTGTTGTTCTATACCCCGCCACAACTCCTGTGCGGTGTGGGGCCTGTCCCCCAAACATATGAGTTTCAGAATGGCCTGCTAACGTTTACCCCGGGCTGTGCTGAAGTTGGTGGTGAAGGTGTGTGGCTGACTGGATGAGCAGGTGGAAGAAGAAGAGGAGGAAGCTGAGTAGGAGGAGGAGGAGACAGGAGGCAAAGAATGTTGCCCTGCGATCCTTGGCGGCGGAAGGACGTGCGCCAAACAGCTCTCCGCCTGGGGCCCAGCCGCCACTACATTTACCCAGTGTGCAGTTAGGGAGATATAGCGTCCCTGGCCATGCTTACTGGTCCACGTATCTGTGGTTAGGTGGACCTTGCCACAGATGGCGTTGCGCAGTGCACACTTGATTTTATCGGATACTTGGTTGTGCAGGGAAGGCACGGCTCTCTTGGAGAAGTAGTGGCGGCTGGGAACAACATACTGTGGGACAGCAAGCGACATGAGCTGTTTGAAGCTGTCTGTGTCCACCAGCCTAAATGACAGCATTTCATAGGCAAGTAGTTTAGAAATGCTGGCATTCAGGGCCAGGGATCGAGGGTGGCTAGGTGGGAATTTACGCTTTCTCTCAAATGTTTGTGAGATGGAGATCTGAACGCTGCCGTGTGACATGGTTGAGATGCTTGGTGACGCAGGTGGTGGTGTTGGTGGTACATCCCATGTTTGCTGGGCGGCAGGTGCCAACGTTCCTCCAGAGGCGGAGGAAGAGGCCGAGGCGGCGGCAGCAGCAGAAGAGGCCGAGGCGGCAGCAGCAGAAGAGGTAGCAGGGGGAGCCTGAGTGACTTCCTTGTTTTTAAGGTGTTTACTCCACTGCAGTTCATGCTTTGCATGCAGGTGCCTGGTCATGCAGGTTGTGCTAAGGTTCAGAAGGTTAATGCCTCGCTTCAGGCTCTGATGGCACAGCGTACAAACCACTCGGGTCTTGTCGTCAGCACATTGTTTGAAGAAGTGCCATGCCAGGGAACTCCTTGAAGCTGCATTTGGGGTGCTCGGTCCCAGATGGCGGCGGTCAGTAGCAGGCGGAGTCTCTTGGCGGCGGGTGTTCTGCTTTTGTCCACTGCTCCCTCTTTGTCTTTTGCTACGCTGTTGGCTCGGTCTCACCACTGCCTCTTCCTCCGAACTGTGAAAGTCAGTGGCACGACCTTCATTCCATGTGGGGTCTAGGACCTCATCGTCCCCTACATCGTCTTCATCCCTGACCTCCTGTTCAGTCTGCACACTGCAGAAAGACGCAGCAGTTGGAACCTGTGTTTCGTCATCATCAGAGACGTGCTGAGGTGGTATTCCCATGTCCTCATCATCAGGAAACATAAGTGGTTGTGCGTTAGTGCATTCTATGTCTTCCACCGCTGGGGAAGGTCTAGGTGGATGCCCTTGGGAAACCCTGCCAGCAGAGTCTTCAAACAGCATAAGAGACTGCTGCATAACTTGAGGCTCAGACAGTTTCCCTGATATGCATGGGGGTGATGTGACAGACTGATTGGCTTGGTTTTCATGCGCCATCTGTGCGCTTTCTGCAGAAGACTGGGTGGGAGATAATGTGAACGTGCTGGATCCACTGTCGGCCACCCAATTGACTAATGCCTGTACCTGCTCAGGCCTTACCATCCTTAGAACGGCATTGGGCCCCACCAAATATGGCTGTAAATTCTGGCGGCTACTGGGACCTGAGGTAGCTTGTACACTAGGACGTGTGGCTGTGGCCACGTCCTCTCCCAGCACCAGAGGGTCCACTAACACCACCACGACCATGTCCGCGTCCCTTACTAGATGTTTTCCTCATTGTTCCCGTTCACCACAATAAGAAAAATATTATTCGGGCCAATGTATTGAATTCAAATTCAGGCCTTTTTTTACAGACACCTAACACTATCTGGCTATCTATTTAGGTACCGTATTACACTAATACAGGCGCATCAGTAATGACAGATTTAGCTGAATATAAATTTGAGGCCTATTATTTAGGCGCTGGGTGACAGGTATACGTTTACGGACAGAATTAGACTTGGATCTGCACAGTAGCGTGTGTGTGAAGTTATTGAGAATTACCTTATCAGCACCTTGAATCTAATATACCCTTTTAGGGATAGATTTAAAGTAGGCCTGATACAGCAGAAACCACTAATTTAGAGAATTGCAAAATTGGGAATTGTATTTCAACCCAGAACAAAAACTGTGCTTTGACAGACACTAAATAACTTGACCAGCTAAAGCAATAATGACAGATTTGGATGAATATAAATGTGAGGCCTATTTTTTAGGCGCTGGGTGACAGGTAAACGTTTACGGACAGAATTAGACTTGGATCTGCACAGTAGCGTGTGTGTGAAGTTATTGAGAATTATCCTATCAGCACCTTGAATCTAATATACCCTTTTAGGGATAGATTTAAAGTAGGCCTGATACAGCAGAACCACTAATTTAGAGAATTGCAAAATTGGGAATTGTATTTCAACCCAGAACAAAAACTGTGCTTTGACGGACACTAAATAACTTGACCAGCTAAAGCAATAATGACAGATTTGGATGAATATAAATTTGAGGCCTATTTTTTAGGCGCTGGGTGACAGGTATACGTTTACACACAGAATTAGACTTGGAATTGAACAGTAGCGTGTGTGTGAAGTTATTGAGAATAACTTGTTGACAGGCTCAGCTTGACCCTGATGTAGGATATAGCCAAAAAATAACCACACTATTGATGGTTAAATGCACCTAGTGACAGGCTCAGCTTGCCCCTGATGTAGTATATGGCCAAAAAATAACCACACTATTGATGGTTAAATGCACTTGATGACAGCTTGACCCTGATGTAGGATATAGCCAAAAAATAACCACACTACTGATGGTTAAATGCACTTTCTGACAGGCTCAGCTTGCCCCTGATGTAGTATATGGCCAAAAATTAACCACACTATTGATGGTTAAATGCACTTGATGACAGCTTGATCCTGATGTAGGATATAGCAAAAAATAACCACACTATTGATGGTTAAATGTACTTGGTGGCAGCTTGTGCTGGCGCACCACAAGACACAAAATGGCCACCGATCAACCCAGAAAAAAGTGAATGAAAAACGCTCTGGGCAGCCTAAAAACAGTGAGCAATTGAATAGCAGCAGTTCAATAATCCACAGCTGTAGATCGATCACTGAATGAAGTCTTTTGGAGGAGTTAATCACTGCCTAATCTCGCCCTAACGTCGCAGCTGCAACCTCTCCCTACACTTGTATCAGCAGAGTGACGTGCAGCGCTACGTGACCCAAGCTTATATAGAGGCTGGGTCACATGCTGCACTGGCCAATCACAGCCATGCCAATAGTAGGCATGGCTGTGACGGCCTCTTGGAGCAAGTAGTATGACGCTTGTTGATTGGCTGCTTTGCAGCCTTTCAAAAAGCGGCAAGAAAGCGCTGAACACCAAACCCGAACCCGGACTTTTACGAAAATGTTTGGGTCCGTGTCACGGACACCCCAAAATTCGGTACGAACTCGAACTATACAGTTCGGGTTCGCTCATCCCTAGTCAGAAGCAATAATAAACCACTTTTGTCTTCTCCTCAGGTTCTCCAGCTGTCAAGTGACAGCCGAGCACCTGACCTGCTCCTAATAGATTGCAGGAGTATTAGGTTTAATTCCATGCTGTACATGGACGGCGCTTGGTTGTAATTGGGTTAAGTACAATGTAAATACAGTTGCAAGAAAAAGTATGTGAACTCTTTGGAATGATATGGATTTCTGTACAAATTGGTCATGAAATGTGATCTGATCTTCATCTAAGTCACAACAATAGACAATCACAGTTTACTTAAACTAATAACACACAAATAATTAAATGTTACCATGTTTTTATTGAACACACCATATAAACATTCACAGTGCAGGTGGAAAAACTATGTGAACCCTTGGATTTAATAACTGGTTGAACCTCCTTTGGCAGCAATAACTTCAACCAAACGTTTCCTGTAGTTGCAGATCAGACGTGCACAGCGGTCAGGAATAATTCTTGACCATTCCTCTTGGCAGAACTGTTTCAGTTCAGCAATATTCTTGGGATGTCTGGCGTGAATTGCTTTCTTGAGGTCATGCCACAGCATCTCAATCGGGTTGAGGTCAGGACTCTGACTGGGCTACTCCAGAAGGCGTATTTTCTTCTGTTTAAGCCATTTTGTTGTTGATTTACTTCTATGCTTTGGGTTGCTGTCCTGTTGCAATACCCATCTTCTGTTGAGCTTCAGCTGGTGGACAGATGGCCTTAAGTTTTCCTGCAAAAGGTCTTGATAAACTTGGGAATTCATTTTTCCTTCGATGATAGCAATCCGTCCAGGCCCTGACAGCAAAGCAGCCCAAACCATGATGCCCCCACTACCATACTTCACAGTTGGGATGAGGTTTTGATGTTGGTGTGCTGTGCCTCTTTTTCTCCACACATAGTGTTGTGTGTTTCTTCCAAACAACTCAACTTTGGTTTTATCTGTCCACAGAATATTTTGCCAGTACTGCCATGGAACATCCAGGTGCTCTTGTGCAAACTGTAAATGTGCAGCAATGTTTTTTTTGGACAGCAGTGGCTTCCTCTGTGGTATCCTCCCATGAAATCCATTCTTGTTTAGTGTTTTACGTATCGTAGATTCGCTAACAGGGATGTTAGCATATGCCAGAGACTTTTGTAAGTCTTTAGCTGACACTCTAGGATTCTTCTTCACCTTATTGAGCAGTCTGAGCTGTGCTCTTGCAGTCATCTTTACAGGACGGCCACTCCTAGGGAGAGTAGCAGCAGTGCTGAACTTTCTCCATTTATAGACAATTTGTCTTACCGTGGACTGATGGACAGCAAGGCTTTTGGAGATACTTTTGTAACCCTTTCCAGCTTTATGCAAGTCAACAATTCTTAATCGTAGGTATTCTGAGAGCTCTTTTGTGCGAGGCATCATTCACATCAGGCAATGCTTCTTGTGAAAAGCAAACCCAGAACTGGTGTGTGTTTTTTTATAGGGCAGGGCAGCTGTAACCAACACCTCCAATCTCATCTCATTGATTGGACTACAGTTGGCTGACACCTCACTCCAATTAGCTCTTGGAGATGTCATTAGTCTAGGGGTTCACATACTTTTTCCACCTGCACTGTGAATGTTTACATGGTGTGTTCAATAAAAACATGGTAACATTTAATTCTTTGTGTGTTATTAGTTTAAGCAGACTGTGATTGTCTATTGTTGTGAATTAGATGAAGATCAGATCACATTTTATGACCAATTTGTGCAGAAATCCATATCATTTCAAAGGGTTCACATACTTTTTCTTGCAACTGCAAATACATACACACCACCCATGCTTCACAACTCACATTTTTAACAGTTTGGAAACTACACACTCAACTATAGAAGTAGTTAGAGAAATTATGAGCATTTAACATATCTTTCAAGAGTCAAGCATTTGGTCTACCTTTGATTAAAATAAATTGAACAAGTGTTACCAAACGCTCATTACTTGATCCATTACATTTGTGCTCATTTTGGCTGAATCGGTTGACCAATTTTATTTGGGTCTACAGTAAATTGAATCTACCCATATAAAAAATGCTCCAATTGGCCTGACACTTTGTTTGACACTCTGAAGTCTTCTACAGCTCAAATTTTTCCACTCTTCCATCTCACTTTTGAAAATTTGTATTATTCCCCCCCCCCCCTTCTCTGTCCTCAAAATTCCCCCAAATAGAATTACCAAAGCTTTGGATACAGATGCAACTCAAATTTTTAGAAATCCAGTTGGTTTAAGTTGGTTCACTCATCTCTACTCATTACCATCTACGTCTAGTCATGGACATCCCTATATTTTCCAGAGACATGAGGAGTTTGTCATTAATAGAGATACATACAATTTTACTAAAGACTGTAATGGTCCAATTATGAAAGCAATCCTTAGTTTCCCTGCAGCAAAGCTGATTAGTACAGAGGTCGTGGCATGTATTAGGACAGGGATGTATTAGGTCGGCAACCTTCGGCACTCCAGATGTTGTGAAACTACAATTTCTAGCATGCTCCATTAGTTTCTATGGGAGTTTTGAGAAGAGCAGAGCAATTATGCATGCTGGGGGTTGCCGACCTCTGTATTAGGATTTGGGACAACAATTTAAATCTTTCCCCAGGCGATGGAAAAACTACAAAAGTTATGACTGAATTCAAGGCCTTGGGTAGGTCAATCCTACATTTATTCTCTTTATTATCTCTAATTTTATTTAGTAATAGTTAATTAGGAAACTTTATTTTTCTAAAGTAAATTGATAAAGTTATGCTGTATTACACAGTGATTATCATTTCATAACAGAATAAATGAATGTGCCTAAAATGCAGTTCCAAAGATAAAGAACCTGCATGAAAACAAGGAAAAACAGTAAGTGAAACACATTAACCTCCTTACCACTCCATTTCATTTCTATATAATTGACTTCTCAGCTAATAATTACTGATTTGTTCCCTTTTCTGCAGGAAGATACAACTTTCTGTGAAACAGATAATTTAGTGGAGAGAAAATAAGCTTTTCTTAGAATGTCAGAGTTTTTTTTATGCTTTACTCCTTCATTTTAAAGTTTTCATGAATATTCACAAGTTACACAGATGCCAAATGTTCCTCTAATAGAATCTATTATCTGATAAAACTTTAAAGGGAACCTGTCACCGGGATTTTGTGTATAGAGCTGAGGACATGGGCTGCTAGATAGCCGCTAGCACATCCGCAATACCCAGTCCCCAGAGCTCTGTGTGCTTTTATTGTGTAAAAAAAAACGATTTGATACATATGCAAATTAACTGGAGATGAGTCCTGTCCCTGACTCATCTCACATACAGGACTCCTCTCAGGTTCATTTGCATATGTATCAAATCGTTTTATTTTTACACAATAAAAGCACACAGAGCTATGGGGACTGGGTATTGCGGATGTGCTAGCGGCCATCTAGCAGCCCATGTCCTCAGCTCTATACACAAAATCCTGGTTACAGGTTCCCTTTAACTCTGTATATGCATTAAACATATTAGGCATTACCTTATCCTCCTGAGGCTATAGTGGTAATAGTTAGTAGGGTGCCAAACAATTGTAGTGTTGGCCATTTATTTTTTTGCCTGACTTTTGAAATATACATAATGGTTATGGGAATGCTTTGTATCTTGAAATATTGATTATATGTAAAATATAATCATAAATCATATAGTACATGACAGTCTCTTTCTCAGAAAGCCAGGACCAGTACTGTACCTCAAATGCATCTTGAGATCTTCCTATTTATTACTCCAATTGCTCTGCTAGATTTATTTCTGGTTGGCAGCTCAGAAGGCATGTCCTTTCTGCTGCAGCTTTCTCCCTAAAACTGGCACAACATATAAGTGGTGGCAGTTAAGGATAGGACTGAGTACGTGCGACCACCTTAGTGAGGTGGACAAAGAAATTAGGAACTAGAGGTGGCACTATATAGATAGATTTTATTGAATAACTCATTGGCTATACAAAGTTTTTAAATACATGAAGTTACAAAACCATTCAGATACAGGTACTGGTTTGAAAGCTATATAATGGTTTTTGTGGGGAAAACCCCTTTAATAGTAATACTGTTTACAATGTCCAATATTTTACCAAGACTGTCTGGAATTTTTCCATTCAGTGGATGTCACATCCCATAACGAGGTGCAGATCTGCTGGGTAATATGGGATAAACTACTGAAAAATTGTCAGGTTATAAATTCTTCTGTTGAGATGCCAGCAGCATTTTACCAAGACAAGATGAGGAATGTTGTTTGGGCTGGTAAAAGTGACTCCATAGTGGGCTCCATAAGTATGTTAAAACCAAATAATAGGAATAACCAAATAAAACGCATATTAAACCGACCACAGTACCTTACAGTATCCCTCAGTGTGTTGCTAATCATGTTTTTCTTTCCTCTTTGTGTTTCTTCATACTCGTTAAAAACGCTGTTTTAATGTCGGTTTGCGCTGTCTCCGAGTCAGGCTTGAAGTCAAGGGGGCAGCGGCCTCCTTGCCTCAAGTAAAGCTAAGCCCGCCTCATACCCCTCCTCTACAATTAGATGGACATGCTGCCGTGATCACGCTTTTCTAGCGCATGCGCGGTACGCAGCCTGTTACAGCGTGACGGCCGGGCGCGCGATCGAACTGTCCGGCGCATCCGCAGTCAGCAAAATGCAGGCGGGTGAGTGAGGATTGCGCTGTAATAGGCAGCGTACCGCGCATGCACTAGAAACGCGCGATCCCGGCTTCACGGCAGCATGTCCATCTAATTGTAGAGAGGAGGGGTAAGAGGCGGGCTTAGCTTTACTTGAAGCAAGGAGGCCGCTGCCCCCTTGACTTCAAGCCTGACTCGGAGACCGCGCCAACCGACATTAAAACAGCGTTTTTAACAAGTATGAAGAAACACAAAGAGGAAAGTAAAACATGATTAGCAACACACTGGGGGATACTGTAAGGTACTGTGTTCGGTTTAATATGCGTTTTGCAGGTGACAGGTTCCCTTTAAAATTCCAGGATGAAGTTTACAGCAATAGCGTTAAAGATTCCAAAGAATAAGGACTCAATAAAAATAATTTGTCATTTATTTCCTACTAGGTGCTTGATATCTTATGTCTCACAAAGCTAAGGAGAACAATGTTGCCATGTCTGCAGAAACCATGTTTAAAGGAAGCTTAGCATAGTCTATTTTTACAATAAAGTGATTTAACACAATCCTATATTAGGTTTGTTTAGGGGCAGACACTTAATTATGTAAACAGTGGCTTGGATGCAGGCAGCAGTTGCTGAGCTCCGTCACTGAAAGTAGGGTTCCTACCCCATTAAATGTATAAAAAAAAATACACTCCAGTGACCTTATTCTTGATTAGTGAATTTTAATCATTATGCGGCTTAGACGTGATGTTTCGGCCAACAAGGCCTTTTTCAAACTAAAGTACAAACATAGAAAAATATATACAGTGACTAACAGTTCAATGCATCACGACGGACATGGTGTACAGTAGTTTGGTATGAGGCAAGAGGTATATCATTTAGATCCGTGGCAGAGTCTGCGGAGGTCCAAATATTTCTATCACATGCAGTGAGTGGTATGTACATAAAATAAGGCAGTTGGTGTAACATAGCGGAGATCAATTACAGCACAAATTATACATTCATATGAAGGCCGAGGTCCACAGTAAATAACAATGGGTTACGTGCTTGCGGTAAACAGGACATGACTACAGCTGTCACGAAACGAAATGCTGTGTAATCATAGTTAAGGTAACTTTGTAAAGACACTATAAAAGGGCTGAAGCAACAAGGACATCAAAGAAGGGGGAGGGGGAACAGATCATGTATACCTCGCAGGGTAAATAAAGTAACTAAAGACCTATGGACTGGTGCTGCTCTGTAGGAAGAGTATAAAGTTACATATTGATCGATGGCTGAATCTCAGGAGGTGTGCTGCTGCACGACAGGAGAATGCCATGCTGTGCTGGTCTGACTGGCGTCTTATGAAGCGTGCATGCCAAATTGCGGCCATCATGTGCGCATGCGTCAGGTGCTTGCGTTCCACTATGCGTGTCAAGCCTCAATTTGAGGTCTGTAGTGTAGAAGACATATGGCCGGAGCGGTAGTCTCGCGAGACTACGCTTTTCATGCATACCCGGCGGTTCAGAATGATCGGGATGGCAATAGTAGGGGAAGATGAATGATAGCGGGAGCATCTCTATGGGAGTGTATATATCACTTAGAATGAATAAGACACTAGATGGGACAGATCAGACATATTGATCAGACAGTACTAGAAAGTTAAATAATGTACCAATGTAAAAATAGAAAAATTTTAAATTAAAAATAAGAACATGAAAAGAGAAAAAGGAACAAAGAACGCCGGATAAAAAAGGGGAAAGAAAGGGGAAAAGACAGGGAAAAAAAGGGGGAAAAAGGCAATGATAAGAGGTAGAAGGAGAAAAAAAGTGGAAGGATGGAAAAAAGTGGTAAAATGGAAAAAATTTGAAAAAATGAAAAAACAAAAAAATAAAAAAAGGAGAAAAAAAAAGGAAGCACCTGAAAGAATGAAAAAAAAAAAAATGAAGAAAAAATGAAGAAAAAATGAAGAAAGAATGAAGAAAGAATGAAGAAAATGAAGCAAGGATAATTGAGAAAATAGTAAAAATAGTAAAAAAAAAAAGATAAAACAGTAAAAAAATAGTAAAAAAAATAGTAAAAAAGGTAAAAAATGAAAAGAATGAAAAGAATGGGAAAAATGAAAATGATGTCAAATAATGATGGGGAACTAATAAGGAAGGGAAGGGGGATACAATATAGATAAGAGTGAAGGGATTGAGGTGAAATGTAGAGAATGGAGTAGTACCCAAAGGATACAGAATCTATGGTGGCACCAGGATTACAGCCATTCTACGTGATCTGTAATAGAAAAAAAACAACATTAGTATTAAGTGAAAGCAACACTTTCTGACAATAACTACAGTGAAACGGAATCACCAATGTATTAGGTGAAATTCTGGATCTTGTATTCTCTATTCATCCCCTTAGGTTCTAGGCTATCTAATCTGTGTATCCAGAATGCATCCCTGGTCTTAAGAATTTGAACGTGGTTGCCCCCTCTCCTCGGTACCCGAACTTGACCCCGAACCCGAACCCCATTGAAGTCAATGGGGACCTGAACTTTTGGGCACTAAAATGGCTCTAAAATAGTCCTGGAAAGGGCTAGAGGGCTGCAAAAGGCATCAAAATGTGCTTAAGAGCACGGCAACTGTTCTGCAAACAAATGTGGATAGGGAAATGACTTAAAATAACATAAAATACTAAAAAAATAAAAAATAACAATCTGGATCTAGGAGTAGGAGGTTGAAGAGGCGGTGGATGGGTGGATGTGGCGGTGTAGGTTGATGTGGCGGTCTAGGTGGAAGCGGCAGTGAAGGAGGAATAGGTAGCCAATACTGATTTGTGTTATTTTTTATTTTTAAATTGGGGTATCCCCCAAAATATTGGGACATATAACAAAATAAAACAAAGAATAAGTGCACTTGAGTACAAGAATAAAGGCTGGTATAAATGTCTATTCTGCACAAGGTACGGACAAGTCCTGTGGGATCCATGCCTGGTTCATTTTAATAAACGTAAGCTTGTCCACATTGGCTGCGGCCTGTGATAATGCTCTCTGCCATGCTAAACACACGATCACACTATACACTGGCTGCAGGGCAGGTCAGCACCTCCAAGGCTGACAAAGCTTTTCCACATTTTGGCCATGCTAACCCTGCCTTCTCAGGTGCTGGTATGGAACAGAAGACCGGCACTTCACCCTCCTCACAATTTAAGCGTATCAAGAGGATTGTGTCAGATCCATTAGTGAGGGAGGTCAGATTCAATGAAATGGCAGAAAAATTCTTGCTAAGGGGATATCCTAAACCCCTCTTAGATTCAGAGATAGAGAAATGTAAGATTGAGACATTTAAGCCCCATGTTGAAAATAAGCGGTTACCGTTTATTGTCAAATATCACCCCTGGATAAATAAGTTTCGTCATGTGGTTAATAAACACTGGGGGATTATGCGCTCAGCTTATCCAGATGTTGCCGAATTCCACGATATCCCTATGATCTGCTATAAGAGAACCAGGAACATTAGAGACACTATTGTAAAAGCGGACATAGGTGGTACTACTAGCATGCCCCGTCAACTTTTTCTTTCCACACCAAAAAGAGGCACTTTCCCTTGTCTACAGTGTGTTCACTGTTCTGCGGTAATTAAGGGCGAATCCTTTTTTCATCCGCACACTGGTAAGAAATTTCCAGTAAAAGGTTTCTTCACTTGCGATAGCAATTTTGTTATATATCTGCTAAAATGCCCTTGTGGCTTATTGTACATTGGTGAGACATCTGTCAGAATGAAGGACAGGTTCAGTAATCACAAATCCACCATACGTAAGAAAAATTTGCTATTGCCTGTTCCCCTTCATTTTGACAGGTGTGCTCACAATGTCTCACAATTAAGGTTTCAAATAATTGAGCAGGTACTGCCACCACGCAGAGGTGGCAACAGGTTGCTATTACTGAAAAAACTTGAAAGTTTTTGGATTCACACCCTGCAGACCATTGAACCGAAAGGTTTAAATCGAGAATATGATTTGAGTGCATTCCTGTAAGATCCAATAGGAAATTCTACTGTAATTACATTTTTAATGTACTATATATATTCTTTATTCATTCAGTCACAGAGAAAATGAAAATAATGAAGCATCTGAAAAAAGAAAAAAGAGCAGCAAGATTTAATATGTTGATATTTTGAGACAGCCAGTGGGTTATTTAGTTCTCAAATAGATGATTATTATTATCATTACATTGAATATGTTTATTGTAATTTCTAGATTTATTGTATCCCATGTCTACTATTGATTTCTCTTTTCTGTAATACTCTTAAAGATGTAATTGTATCACATACAGCATAGTACCTTGTTGCAACAATGTAGAGAATTGTTGCACCTTATGATTTGTATCTCCGTTCCCATGGTGATGTGACTTCATCACGTTCGACGCCCATGTAGGCGGCCTATTTAAATGTGTTTCATGCAATAGTTCATTATGCTTGACAAAGGCTCACACCTGAGCCGAAACACGTGTCGCATCTGTGCTATTTCCTCCTATGCTGAAATAAAAGTTTGAAGATTCAAAAAAAAAAAAAGTGAAGTGCCGGTCTTCTGTTCCATATTGTAAGTGGGCTTTTCATACCCTGGACGCGTGCACCACGACTCTGCCAGAGGAGTGCCGACTGCTTTCCCCTTTTTGGTATTCTCAGGTGCTGGTGGTGCCCCAGCTGCGGTGGCGACCTCTTCTTCCTCCTCTGCCTTCGCCTTGTGCTTCCACTGTGCCCCCGCTGTCAGGTGGGAATGCTATCATCAGCGTGCGCTTGTAGTCGCGCATCTTCCGATCAGTAACAGATGTTTTCACTAAATTTAGTTCCCTGTCAGCAATGCAGAGCAGGGGTTCATTCACGGCAAAAGGGGGTTCTTGTCACCCAGCAATAGAACAGATGATTTTGAGAGATTTAGGCCCATGTCACCCAGGCACAGCAGGGGTTCATTCACAGCAAAAGGGGGTTCATGTCACCCAGCAATAGACATGTCAGGACATGGAAACAATATATCGATGATATAGTTTGCGTATAGGATGGGACAGTAGACTCACTCTTATGATTTAATGAGTTTCTGAATTCAGTCTACCCTGAACTCCAGTTCACCATCCAGCATCACCCAGATACCATCCACTTCCTAGACACCACAGTTAGCAGATCCACAAGGGGGACCCTATGTACTGACTCATATCGCAAACCAACAGACCGTAACAATCTCTTGCATTTTACCAGTTTTCATGCACCACATATCAAAAAATCCATACCGAGATTTCAATACACCAGAATTAAACGCATTGTAAAGACGACTTCTACTAGCCAAACAGACTAACAGAGATGCAACAACGTTTTCAGGACAGAGGCTGCCCCTTGAAAACGATACGCATATATGACCAGCCCAAGCCACCAAGACCCCACAATATCAAACGTTTGGCCTTTGTTCACACCTTCCACCCAGCAGCCAACAAAATACTCAACAGTATTAGATTCCATTGGCCATTACTGCGTAAGGCTTACCCTGGCGTGGAGGAATTCCACAACCCAATCCTGCCTTGCACCCGTCGCAGTAAGAACCTGAGTGACCTATTAGTCAGAGCAGACATTGGACCCCTGAAAAACGCTTCTAGGCAGACTTTTCTGAACACCCAACGCAAGGGGACGTTTCCGTGCCTACACTGCTTTCAATGTTCCAACATCCAAAATGGCCCCTCCATATACCATCCCACGTCAGGAAAACCCTTCAAGATTAATAGCTTCTTTACCTGTGACTCCAACTATGTCGTTTAGACACTGAAATGTCCTTGTGGAATGGTATACGTAGGGGAAACCACACAAAAAATCTGCGACTGCATTTGTCAGCACAAATTAAACATACGACGAAAAGACCTTTTACAACCTGTTCCAGCACACTTTCACACAGCTGGTCATTCAATTACCCAACTCAGATTCCAGGTACTGGAATACATATCTATACTGAGGAGAGGGGGCAACCGCGTTAAAATTCTTAAGACCAGGGAGGCATTCTGGATACACAGATTAGATAGCCTAGAACCTAAGGGGACGAATAGAGAATATGAGATCCAGAATCTCACCTAATTCATTGGTGATTCTGTTTCACTGTAGTTATTGTCAGAAAGTATCGCTTTCACTTAAGTCCTCATGCACACGACCATTTTTTTTTTGTGGTCCGCTAAAACGGGTTCCGTTTTACTGTGATCCGTGACCGTTTTTTCGTCCGTGGGTCTTCCTTGATTTTTTCATCCTTCCACTTTTTTTTCTCCTTCTACCTTTTATCATTGCCTTTTTCCCCCTTTTTCCCCTATGTCTTTTCCCCTTTCTTTTACCTTTTTCTCTTTTCATGTTCTTATTTTTTTTATTTTTTATTTTTCTATTTTTACATTGGTACACTATTTAACTTTCTAGTACTGTCTGATCAATATGTCTGATCTGTCCCATCTAGTGTCTTATTCATTCTAAGTGATATATACACTCCCATAGAGATGCTCCCGTTATCACTCATCTTCCCCTACTATTGCCATCCTAATCATTCTGAACCGCCGGATATGCATGACTGAAGCGTAGTCTCGCGAGACTACCGATCCGGCCATATGTCCTCTACACTACAGACCTCAAATTGAGGCTTGACACGCATAGTGGAACGCAAGCGCCCGACGCATGCGCACATGATGGCGGCAATTTGGTGCGCACGCTTCATAAGACGCCGGTTAGACTGGCACAGCATGGCATCCTCCTGTCGTGCAGCAGCACACCTCCTGAGATTCAGCCATCGCTCAAGTATCTGTATATTTTTCTGTTTGTACTTTAGTTTGAAAAAGTCCTTTTTGGTCGAAATTTCACGTCTAAGCTTGATTCAATAATCAAGAAATAAGGTCACTGAAGTGTTTTTTAATTAATTATGTAGATAAGAAAAAGGAAGAACAATGCAAACATAATGATATCATCTACTTGGCTGTAAATCAAGAGCTCCTTAGCTCCCCCATCCAGATCCTATGGCCACTTTCACACAGTCAGTATTTGGTCAGTGTTTGATTAGTGATGATGAGCGAACAGAGCTTCGGATGCTACATCCGAAGTCGCTTCATTCAAAACTTCGGATTAATACTGTAGAGAGATCCGTCTCCGTACAGTATAAGAATGTATGGGCTACGATGAGCCATAGTCAGTTATTCACAAAGTTGCGCGAGACTTCGCTAAATAGCTTCAGTAGTTGATGCTTTAAGCGGGAAAACCACTTTAAAACTTTTAACCAATCTCACATTCGGTTCTGGGGAACCAGTCGGAACTGAAGCTGAGTTCAGTTCCAAGTTTTAAAGTGGTTTTCCACTTTAAAAATTAACTACCTATCTCCGTACAGTATTATTCTGAAGTTTTAAATGGAGCCACTTCAGATTAAGCATCTGAAGCTCTCTTTCCCTCATCAGTATTGATTAGTGATTTTCATCAATGATTGTGAGACAAAACCAAATTCAGGTTAAAAACAGAAAGTACGTCACATGATCTTTTACCATGGTGATTCACCATGGTAAAAGATCATGTGACGTACCATGTGATGACCGGAGTGACGTCATCCCAGGTCCTTAAACTATAGTTAATGCTCTCCACAGGTCCTATACAGTAAAAGAGTCAGACGGAGATGCCGGGCATCGCGAGCAAGTGGATTAAGGTGAGTTAAATGATTTTTATTTTTTTTTAACCCCTCCAGCCCTGTTTTACTTAGCATTCTGTATTCAGAATGCTATTATTTTCCCTTATAACCATGTTATAAGGGAAAATTATACTATTTACAGAACACCGATCCCAAGCCCGAACTTCTGTGAAGAAGTTTGGGTTTGGGTACCAAACACGCGCGATTTTTCTCACGCGAGTGCAAAACGCATTACAATGTTTTGCACTCGCGCGGAAAAATCGCGGGTGTTCCCGCAACGCACCCGCACATTTTTCCACAACGCCCGTGTGAAAGAGGCCTAAGAGGTTATAAACACTCATTTAAGCAATATTCTTATCAGTATGATAAGGATTGAGCTATAATGAGTGTTTATAATGTTTATTTCTGTACACAAAAAATAAATCTATATTGTTAATTAAGACCAATGAAAAAATGATTTTTAGCTCAAAATAAGTTCAATGCAATAATAAATAAAAAAATGTTCACAAAGGTGTACATAAAATTTAACCTCTTAAGGACACAGGTACGCCCTGATGTCCTGGTACTTAAGGACACAGGGCGTACCTGTACGTCCTGTGTAGTTCCGATCACCGCCTGCGGGCGGTGATCGGAACAAGGTGCCTGCTCAAATCATTGAGCAGGCACCTTGGGTCAATGCGCGTGCCCGTGTTGGCGATCGCCTCAAACCGCAGGTCAATTCAGACCTGCGGTTTGAGGCTTTTATTGTAGGTTGCGGCGGCGTGCATCGGTGCCATCGGGTCCCCGTGCGGCTGTAGGGGGGACCCGATGGCATGGAAAGCAGCGTGATGCCTTCCTTAGGCATCGGCGCTGCCTTCCGGTGATGAGCCTGTGAGATCCAGCCTCCTGGATCTCACAGGCCAGAAGCTGTATGAGTAATACACACTGTATTACTCATACAACCAATGCATTCCAATACAGAAGTATTGGAATGCAATGTAAAGGGATCAGACCCCCAAAAGTTGAAGTCCCAAAGTGGGACAAAAAAATTAAGTAAAAAGAAAAGTTGAAAAAATAAAGTTTTCCCCAAAAAATTTAAAGTTTCAAGTAAAAAAAATCAAAAAGGTCATTTCTCCCAAATAAAGTAAAAAAAATTGGATAAAAAATAGGAAAAAAATAAAAGTAGACATATTACGTATCGCCGCGTCCGTATCGAGCGGCTCTATAAACATATAACATGACCTAACCCCTCAGATGAACACCGTAAAAAATAAAAAATAAAAACTGTGCTAAATAAACCATTTTTTGTCCCCTTACATCACAAAAAGTACAACAGTAAGCGATCAAAAAGGCGTATGCCCAACAAAATAGTACCAATTTAACCATCACCTCATCCCGCAAAAATGAGCCCCTACCTAAGACAATCTCCCAAAAAATTTTATAACTATGGCTCAGAATATGGAGAAACTAAAACATAATTTTTTTTGTTTTAAAAAAGCTGTTATTGTGTAAAACTTAAGTAAATTTAAAAAAGTATACATATTAGGTATCGCCGCATCCGTAATAACCTGCTCTATAAAAATTTCACATGACCTAACCCCTCTGTAATAGCAAGCGATTAAAAAGTCCTACGCACCCCAAAATAGTGCCAATCAAACCGTGATCTCATCCCACAAGAATCATACCCTACCCAAGATAATCGCCCAAAAACTGAAAAAATTATGGCTCTCAGACTATGGAAACACTAAAACATGATTTTTTTTTTTTTACTCCATTTTACCAGTGCCATGAAGAACAATATGTGACGAAAAAACAATCTCAGAATGGCCTGGATAAGTCAAAGCGTTTTAAAGTTATCACCACATAAAGTGACAATGGTCAGATTTGCAAAAAATGGCCTGGTCCTTAAGGTGAAATACAGCCCGGTCCCTAAGGGGTTAAACTCACAAACAGTAATGCACATCACTGATGAAACACTTTTATCCCCTATTCTGGCTCATTTATGAACAATGTTATCCAGTACACATCAGTAAGCATGGATAGTATCCACACTATAACAGCATTGACACAAAGATGGCTGTCAGTGAGCCAGACTTGTTGTCCTGGAACTTTCTTCCCTACATAAAATGGGGGTGTATTGCCAGCTTTTATTGTACATGGTATTAAAATACAAAATGCACACATCTGCCCAACTTTCTTTACCGTGCAACACGCTGCGTAGAGATGGGACAGCCCTACATTCTGTGCCAGTGCGTTTTTGTCTGTGTTCTAGCTAGTATGATACAGATACAGCACACTAGTCTTTAAAATGATCTGTACTACTAAAACATAGCAGAAATATGTAACAGCTGCTCACGCAGCCTAGCATTTTTATTTTCACTTTATTCTGTATATCCAACAAACCAACATTGAGATTGTGTTCATTGCATCTGGAGAAAAAGGTGTTTGCTTAAATTATGGATGTGGAACTCCATATTTGCCTAATAAGAAAAAATATAATGAAACCTGTCCTTAAAAACACCTGTTATAAAAAGGCACATGAGTAATATTACACAAATTTACTTTAAAGGGTTTCTGTCACCTGAAAAATGGGTATTAAGCTGGCTGACATTAGCGATGTGCTAATGTCAGCTGAACATAACTATATTAGTGCCATCTTAATGCCTAAAGCATTTATTGAGAAAAACAAACTTTTATAATATGCTAATATGCCTCTAGGAGAAGGGGGGGGGGAGGCGTTGAACCTGCTTCTAGAGGCTCCGTTTGCCCACCTCTTTTAACGCCCTTCTTCTCTTGATTGACAGGGCCAGGCAGAGTTGCTCTCCTCCCACTGGCTGTGTCTGCAGTGTAAATCTCGCTCCATTCAGTATTCGATGCAGGCGCAGTGCGGGAAGGACGCTCGGCGGCTGCTGGCTTTCTCACTGCGTCTGCGCTGAATACTGAATGGCGCGAGATTTACACTGCAGACATAAGCGGGAGGAGAGCAGCGCTGCCTGGCCCTGTCAATCAAGAGAAGAAGGGCGTGAAAAGAGGTGGGAAAACTGAGCTTCTAGCAAATTAAACGCCCCCCCCCCCCCGCTCCTAGAGGCTAATTAGCATATTATAAAAGTTTGTTTTTCTCAGTAAACGCTTTAGGCAGTGAGATGGCACTAATATAGTTATGTTCAGCTGACATTAGCACATTGCTAATGTCAGCCAGCTTAATACCCATTGTTCAGGTGACAGAAACCCTTTAAATGTGAAATTTGCGTGATCAAGCCACCTGTCCAAATAGCTCAGTAATTTGACTAATAGTAGCACTTAACTGACTTTCAATGTGCATATCAATTCCTAACTAACTCTTCCACATAAACTGATTTTACCATGTAAAAAGCAAAACATCTCAATGACTGCAACATTTTACTCAAATAGCATAATGTTGGCAAGGGCTCTTTACTACTGGGTCCATCAAATGCTAGAGATGCTTAGACATAAGCTTATTTTCAGTTGTGTTTTTCATCTCTTGGTTCTGTTGTATCCTTTTTTCAGTGTTTTAAAGAAAAAAATCATTAAAACATAAATCATATTTCATCAGAACAGTTTTGTAATCTTAATCAGCTTTAAAAGCTGCAACTTACTTAGAATTTGTGAAGCTGGAATTTATCATAAATTGATACATTTAAAGGCTATAGACAACCATAGGACACTTTTTATGATTGCATTGTGCTCATTTTTAGATAAAAAATATTTTTTTCAGTCGGGTAGCAGGGTAAGGCCTCATGCACACGACCGTTTTTTTTTGCGGTCCGCAAAAACGGGTTCCGTAGTTCCGCGATCCGTGTCCGTTTTTTCATCCGTGGGTCTTCCTTGATTTTTGGAGGATCCACGGACATGAAAAGTGAAAAGAAAAACTAAGTCAAGTTTGCATTGAAAATGATAGGAAAAACGGACACGGATCACGGACACGGATCACGGACGCGGATGACTATCTTGTGGGCATTCGTGATTTTTCACGGACCCATTGACTTGAATGGGTCCGTGAACCGTTGTCCGTGAAAAAAATAGGACAGATCATATTTTTTTCACGGACTGGAAAAACGGATCACGGACACGGAAGCCAAACGGTGCATTTTCCGATTTTTCCACGGACCCATTGAAAGTCAATGGGTCCGCGAAAAAAAACGGAAAGCGGAACAACGGCCACGGATGCACACAACGGTCGTGTGCATGAGGCCTAAGTGTAACCATGAGGGGCCTGGACATTTTGGAGGGCATTATAGGGGTTGGATAACCCTTTTAAGTAACAAATAATTCTGCCACAAGATGCTTAAAAGAAACAACTTTGGTACCTCTACCATCATGACACAATGAACCCCCCCCAGCCCACACACGTACACATGCAAAACATCAATATTCTAACCACATAAGAAACAATAAGGGACAAATTGTAGCTAGAGCAACAAGACAAACAAGTAAAATAGGCATAAACGTATTAACCAATTGGAAGAGATAAGGCTGTAGATAAGTGATTCATATCTATAGCTCAATATACTGAAATATACTGTGAGCTGTAAAATGATGCTAATTAGAGATGAACGAACATCTGCCGCGACGGTTCGCGAACGCAATCAAATGTTCACAAACCGCAAGTTTGCGGCGGGTCTCATTCATTTTAATGGCAGGCGAACCTATAAAACTTTCAGCTCATATTTGCAGCCAAGAAATAATTACTAGAAGTGCACAAATAGTCCCACAACATGGACAGTGCATACCAGATGTATTATTCGAATTTGCGATCTCAATTCATTTTTTTTTCCAATGCAAAATATCAGCAATATAATTTTCGCGTACGCGCATTTGCAAATGCACTATACAGTACCCAAATGCACTATAAAGAAAGTATATTGGTTTATAACACCCCACTTCAATCAGTTTTTTTGGGGGGCGACTGATATATCACACCAGTAGAAATTATTTGTTCCAATAACGCTTGTCCCTCTATATACCTGCAGTATCGCAGCAGAACCGCACACAACTGCCGCACAATACAGATGCACTATAATATACTTTCTATCATAGAAAGTATATTATAACATTATACAAGGAAGGCAATACATTAGAATATACAGTCAGGTCCATAAAGATTGGGACATCAACACAATTCTAACATTTTTGGCTCTATACACCACCACAATGGATTTGAAATGAAACGAAGAAGATGTGCTTTAACTGCAGACTGTCAGCTTTAATTTGAGGGTATTTACATCCAAATCAGGTGAATGGTGTAGGAATTACAACAATTTGCATATGTACCTCCCACTTGTTAACGGGGAAAAAGTAATGGGACATAATAATGATCATAAATCAAACCTTAAATTTTTAATACTTGGTTGCAAATCCTTTGCAGTCAATTACAGCCTTAAGTCTGGAACGCATAGACATCACCAGATGCTGGGTTTCATCCCTGGTGATGCTCTGCCAGGCTTCTACGGCAAATTTCTTCAGTTCCTGCTTGTTCTTGGGGAATTTTCCCTTTAGTTTTTTCTTCAGTAAGTGAAATGCATGCTCAATCGGATTCAGGTCAGGGGATTGACTTGGCCATTGCATAACATTCCACTTCTTTCCCTTAAAAAACTCTTTGGTTGCTTTTGCAGTATAATTTGGGTCATTGTCCATCTGCACTGTAAAGCGCCGTCCAATGAGTTATGAAGCATTTAGCTGAATATGAGCAGATAATATTGCCCGAAACACTTTAGAATTCATCCTGCTGCTTTTGTCAGCAGTCACATCATCAATAAATACAAGAGAATCAGTTCCATTGGCAGCCATACATGCCTACGCCATGACACTACCACCACCATGCTTCACTGATGAGGTGGTATGCTTAGGATCATGAGCAGTTCCTTTCCTTCTCCATACTCTTTTCTTCCCATCACTCTGGTACAAGTTGATCTTGGTCTCATCTGTCCATAGGATGTTGTTCCAGAACTGTGAAGGCTTTTTTAGATGTCGTTTGGCAAACTCTAATCTGGCCTTCCTGTTTTTGAGGCTCACCAATGGTTTACATCTTGTGGTGAACCCTCTGTATTCATTCTGGTGAAGTCTTCTCTTGATTGTTGACTTTGAAATGCATACACCTACCTCCTGGAGAGTGTTATTGATCTGGCCAACTGTTGTGAAGGGTGTTTTCTTCATCAGGGAAAGAATTCTTCGGTTATCCACCACGGTTTTTTTCCGTGGCCTTCCGGGTCTTTTGGTGTTGCTGAGCTCACTGGTGAATTCCTTCTTTTTAAGAATGTTCCAAACAGTTGTTTTGGCCACGCCTAATGTTTTTGCTATCTCTCTGATGGGTTTGTTTTTTCAGCCTAATGATGGCTTGCGCACAATATAATACGTCAGTGCTGGGATGCTTCCAAAATTCGCGGCTTCTCCCCAGATCCTGCGCATGCGCACGCCCATGGTTCCTGCATCTATCATAATCACAGCAACCTACTGCGCATGATCAGGAGGTTAGAGACCCATGTTGTCACTATGTGACCATGGTAACCGTGCTGTCGCGAGGTATAAAGGATCAGTAAATACATGGAAAACGTTGACTTGAATTTTGGAAGCATCCCAGCACTGACGTACTATATTGTGCGCATGCGCGGGATGTTGCGGACTCTCGCGATCTGCCGATGTATGCCAGCGCTTGCGCAGTACACACCAGAGGACGCCAATATCGGATCGCATCATGGGATTTCATAGTGTGGGTTTGTCCCTCTTTTAATTTATAATTAACTAACACTGTTTTGCACAGCTGTATCATATATGGGGAGTAACACTAATTATGTATGTAACACTGATTTATAGTTCACTCGCATATATGTATAATATGTGGACAATATGATGGTCCACATATATTGACACATTGTGATATTTTTTTTAAAAAGAATCATGTTTTTATTGTTCTGTACTCTTGTTCAACGAATATGTTCCTAATGAGCAATCATGTTATTGTAATGAGTTTCACCTATATAATGTATTGAGAGCACTGTGTTCACTAGTTTGACAAAGGCTCCATTGAGAGGGCTGAAATGCTGCATTGCGTTTGGGTGTGAATAAAACATCACCTATTTTCTACCACCGGAGTGCTGCCCATTTTTCCATCTTCTTATATCTACACTGCTCCCTGTCCAGGAGTATTTTGGGACTTGCACCTGGCACATCAACAGAGTGCTGCTGACTATCTTTTTTCTATTATATTTTGATTCATAGATATGAATAGTGAATAGTGATGTATTTATAGTTCAAAATTTTTGGAATTTCCTAAAAGTGATTTGATTAGCTGTGAATATCACCTTTAATTGTTATTTTGTTTCATGTCTGAGAATAACATAAATAAATTGATAAAAAGAAAGTACTGTTACACTTTTGTGCCACATGCAAACTTCAATAACTTTAAAGCTTTGAGAATTAATCTCTTAGAAAGTGTTGTTGACTTTATTCTCAAGGATTTCACCATTTCTCCAGGGATTGTGAAATGCATTCTAATGTTTTTAGTTTGTTTGTTTTAAATCGCTGTATTCAAGCGTTTGAACAACATTTCTCAAACTGAAATGTCTCAAAATATAAATTTGTAATTAAAATTGAAATTATTGTAAATGTGAACATAAACTTCTACACCTACTATTAGGCAAATGCCACACATAAAGGAGTGATTTTACAGATTTGCTCATAGCTGGTTTTGCAATAAAGTAGCAACTGAGATTGGAACCCATCCTTAAAGGAAGCACCACCACTTGCAATCTGTAACAGTCACGTCCACACACACACACACAGGGGGAAGGATAGTGACCACTGCGCTCCACCCTCACCCCGTGGCCCTGCCTACTTGCCTCATGAGTCCTGATGACAGGGGACAACTGGACGACAGTCCCTTACTTAGGATATGTGCAGGGAAGACAGACAAGACAAAATACGGAAGGTGAACGGACCGGGTCAGAACCAAGAGAGCTACGCAGTACAAAGGGTTAAGCAAAGAATGGTCAGGAGAAGCCGGGGTCAAATACCAGGAGAGTAGAGAAGTACCAGAGGAGTCTGCAAAGAGTAGTCAGGTGGGAGCCGAGGTCACAAAACAAGGAGGGATGCGCAGTACAGGAGGAGCAGGCAAAGGATCGTCAGGGAACAGGATCAGGTGAGTATTCAGTAGTCCAACAAATAGCCAGGAACCTAGAATTAACAGGCAACCTGTGGACAGCAGGCTGCCTATATTTATAGTGGGGTCTGAGGGTCATGTGACATGGCCAGCGTCACATGACCGACAGACAGACAAGTCGAGCACCGAGTGATCAGCTCGGCGCTCAAGGCAGACCTAGGAGCAGGGAGCCTCCCAGCTAGCAAAGCCGCCTTGGGAACGAGGCCAAACACAGATCCTTGCTCCCGAAGCTAAGCAGCAGGTCTGCAGCTGATAGGAGACCGAGTGCGCTTTTGGCGCCCCGTGACAGTACCCCCCTTTTACGAGGGGCCACCGGACCCAAGACTTCAGGCGATGGCCTTTCAGGGTGTTCTAAATGAAATTTTCGAACAAGTCTAGGAGCATGAACCTCCCTGGCGGGTACCCAAGATCTCTCTTTGGGTCCATACCCCTTCCAGTGAATCAGGTACTCTAAGGAATCGCGCACTCTCCTGACATCCACTATCTTAGACACCACATACTCAACAGCATCACTAACAAGGACCGTCGGAGGCGAGGCTTTCAACGGTACAACAGGTTCAAAATACTTTTTAATCACCTCTGTGATCTTATACGGTCCAATAAAACGAGGAGCAAATTTTCTAGAAGCTATCTTGAGAGATAGATTCTTGGAGGACAACCATACTTTATCCCCAACCTGAAAGTTCACCCCCTTGGAACGTCTCCTATCGGCCTTGAGTTTTTGAGAACTTTGAGCCGTTTCTAGGTTCGATTGAACCCGGGCCCAAACTGTGCACAGTTCGGAGGAGAGTTTATTTGCTTCAGGGTTAGAGGAGGAGACGGACGACCCAGAATAAAAACGGGGATGAAAACCATGGTTACAAAAGAAAGGGGAGACCCCAGCAGAAGAATTGACACGGTTATTCAAAGCAAATTCAGCCAACGGAAGGAATTTGACCCATAATTGCTGGTCATCAGCAACATACAACCTCAAGAATTGTTCCACAGACTGATTAAGGCGTTCAGTCTGCCCATTACTCTCAGGATGGTAGGCGGAAGAAAAAGACAATAAAATTTTACATCTTTGACAGAAGGCCCTCCAGAATTTGGACACAAACTGCACACCCTTGTCAGAAACAATATTTTCCGGGATGCCATGTAAACAAACAATCTCTCTCACAAAAATAGACGCCAGGGTTTTTGCATTCGGAAGTTTAGACAGCGGAATAAAATGAACCATCTTGCTAAACCTATTGACCACTACCCAAACCACAGTCTTACCCTCCGCCAGCGGTAGGTCAGTTATAAAGTCCATCGAGATATGGGACCAGGGTCTACTGGGAATGGGTAGGGGTCATAGGTTACCAGCAGGGCAAGTCCTAGGTGTCTTAGACCTGGCACAAACCTCACAGGCTGACAAGTAGGACTTGACATACCTGGTCAGAGTGGGCCACCAATAAGATCTAGAAACCAGATCCTTAGTGCCCTCAAAGCCCGGATGTCCACAAAAGGCAGAATCGTGACACTCACCCAACAGCTGGAGACGAAATTGTATGGGAACAAACAACTTATCTGTTGGGGTGGATGCCGGTGCCAGATGTTGTTCAGCCTTAATGCGAGCCGAGATATCCTGGGTTAGAGCTGCTAAGAAGATGTTTGCTGGTAGGATGGATTCAGGCGGTGCCTCAGTGGGTTGAAATGCATGGAAGCTCCAAGATAATGCATCTGCCTTCACATTTTTACTTCCCGACCTGAACGTAATGGAGAAATCAAAACGGGTAAAAAACAGAGTCCATCGGGCTTGCCGGGGATTCAACCTCTTAGCAGACTCGAGAAACATTAGGTTTTTATGGTCAGTGACAACAGTTACCCGATGCCTTGCCCCCTCCAAAAAATGCCTCCACTCCTCAAATGCCCATTTAATAGCCAGCAGCTCCCTATTCCCTATGTCGTAGTTTCTCTCCGTGGGAGAGAATTTCCTGGAGAAGAAGGCACACGGTCGCAGGTTAGTGAGGCTATCAGGACCTTGTGAAAGGACTGCTCCTGCGCCGTCCTCAGACGCATCCACCTCCACAATAAAGGGTCTTTCCTGATCAGGCTGGATCAGAATGGAAGCGCTACTAAATGCCTTTTATAATGTTTCAAATGAAGAAATGGCCTTGGTAGACCAATTCTCCAAATCCGCCCCTTTCTTAGTAAGGTCGGTCAATGGTTTAGCAATTACAGAAAAATTCATGATAAATTTACGATAGTAATTAGCGAAACCCAAAAACCGTTGTAAGGCCTTTACGGATGAAGGCCTTTCCCATTCCATAATTGCCAAAACCTTACCAGGGTCCATCTTAAAGGCGTGAGGAGTCAGAACATGCCCTAGAAACAGTATCTCCTGTACACCAAAGACACATTTCTCTTGCTTAGCGGATAGCTGGTTCTCCCTCAACACCTCTAATACTTGTTTGACATGAGACACATGAGATTCGAAATTAGGAGAGAATATCAAAATGTTGTCAAGATAGACAATAATGAATTTACCTAAGAACTCCCTAAGAATATCATTCATTAAGTTTTGGAACACAGCTGGGGCATTGCTGAGTCCAAAAGGCATCACCTGATATTCAAAGTGTCCTATCGGAGTATTGAACGCTGTCTTCCATTCGTCTCCCTCCTTGATTCGGATTAGATTGTATGCCCCTTTCAGGTCAATCTTGGAAAACCAGGTTGCCCCCAGAACCTGGTTAAATAAATCCGGAATCAATGGGAGAGAGTATCTATTTTGGACAGTGATTTGATTTAATCTCCGGTAATCAATACAAGGCCAAATACCACCATCCTTCTTCTTAACAAAGAAAAACCCTGCTCCCCTAGGAGAGACTGAAGGTCTAATATGCCCTTTAGCAAGGCTCTCCTTAATATAATCTTCCATAGCCTTGCGTTCGGGCTTAGAAAGATTATAAATTCGCCCTTTAGGAAATTTGGCACCCTCTATTAGCTCTATGGCGCAATCATATGGTCTATAGGGGGGTAGAACCTCTGGAGTAGGGGATAAGAATACATCAGAATATTCCTTAATAACTGAGGATAATGTATTAGACCTTACTGAAACCCCAGCCTGGACCACGGATAAGCATGAGTCACACTTAGGTCCCCATTTCACCAACTCTCCTTTGGACCAATCTATTGTGGGGTTATGTAAACGGAGCTAAGGCAACCCTAGTACCACCTCAACCGGTAAGTTCTCCAGGACTAAAAGAGAACATCTCTCAGAGTGGCACACACCCACGGTTAGAGAAATTTCAGAGGTACATGACCTCACCGTACCACCAATCAGGGGAGTAGCATCAATAGCCATGACATGGATAGGTGTAGATAAAGAAAACATTGGAATACCCAATTTACTATCATATTCAAAGTCAATAAAGCTGGCCGCTGAACCGGAATCAATAAAGGCCTTACCCGGCCACTTATTAACCCCCAGAGAAATTGTTATGGGTACCAAGAGCTTACATTTAGAAAAATCAGGGTGTACCTGGTCTTTAGGTTGTCTTGCCTTAGGAGACTTGTCAGAGAGGACCCTCTTAGGACACTTGTTGATCCAATGGTCAGGATCTCCACAGTAGAAGCACTCTCCGCGTCTGCGACGAAGATTACCCCGGGTCATGCCAACCTGCATGGGTTCCTCGGTGGAGACCTCAGTGATGTTCCTGGAAAAGGCCTCTGGCTGGACCACCATCTGAGAACAGCAGTGTCGTTCTTGTCGTCTCTCTCTAACTCGTCGGTCAAGTCGCACAACTAGGGTCATCATCTCCTTTAAGGTCTCTGGAATTAGATAACTGACTAATAGATCTTTTAAATTATCAGACAGACCGGACCTAAACTGACTCTTCAGGGCTGGTTCATTCCATCCTGAGGGGACACACCACCGTCTGAATTGGGTGCAATACTCCTCCGCAGGCAAATGGCCCTAAACCAGTGCCCTAAGAGCCGTCTCGGCTACCAGGGCCCTGTCTGGTTCATCATAGAGGGTACCCAGGGCCTGAAAAAAAACCTCCACAGAAGTTAGACAACTGGCCCCAGGAGGTAACGAGAATGCCCAGTCCTGGGGATCACCCTGTAGTAGAGAAATGATAATACCCACGCGTTGGCTCTCGGGACCGGAGGACATGGGGCGCAAACGGAAGTAGAGTTTGCAACTCTCCTTAAAGGAGAGAAACATCTTCCGGTCTCCAGAAAAGGGTTCTGGGAGCTTGATCTGGGGCTCAAAATGTGGACTGGAGGGCTGAGGAGTGGAAGAACCTTGCCCTACTCAAAAGAACAGAGTTTCTCTCCTAGCTCCTGCACCATCTGTATCAGGTTAGAGACATGGTCAGTCAGGGTCACAAGAGGATTCATGATACAGTGGTTATTGGGCCTGTTAATCTGTAACGGTCACGTCCACACACACACACAGGGAGAAGGATAGTGACCACTGCGCTCCACCCTCACCCCTGGCCCTGCCTACTTGCCTCACGAGTCCTGATGACAGGGGACAACTGGACAACAGTCCCTTATTTAGGATATGTGCAGAGAAGACAGACAAGACAAAATACGGAACGTGAATGGACCGGGTCAGAACCAAGAGAGCTACGCAGTACAAAGGGTTAAGCAAAGAATGGTCAGGAGAAGTCGGGGTCAAATACCAGGAGAGTAGAGAAGTACCAGAGGAGTCCGCAAAGAGTAGTCAGGTGGGAGCCGAGGTCACAATACCAGGTGGGATGCGCAGTACAGGAGGAGCAGGCAAAGGATCGTCAGGGAACAGGATCAGGTGAGTATTCAGTAGTTCAACAAATAGCCAGGAACATAGAATTAACAGGCAACCTGTGGCCAGCAGGCTGCCTGTATTTATAATGGGGTCTGAGGGTCATGTGACGTGGCCAGCGTCACATGACCGACAGACAGACAAGTCGAGCACCGAGTGATCAGCTCGGCGCTCAAGGCAGACCTAGGAGCAGGGAGCCTCCCAGCTAGCAAAGCCGCCCTGGGAACGAGGCCAAACACAGATCCTCGCTCCCGAAGCTAAGCAGCAGGTCTGCGGCTGATTGGAGACCGAGTGCGCCTTTGGCGCCCCATGACACAATCCCACTTTTTATTTATTACTAAATCATGCTGTCCCCGAGCTTGGTACACTGGTGGTAATACTGTGCTGCAGCTAGAGGATCCAAGTTTGAGCTATACAGATGGTTATGCCCTCTAGTACAACAGCTGTAGATGACTAACACCAATAGTAGGCAAAACTCCACTTATTTTAGCAGTCCTACCTATGTTGTACTCCTCTTGTCCATCTTTTTCTTGAACCTGGAGCTGGTTTTGTAATATTTGTCTTTGTCCACATTTGTTTCTGGTAAAACTGCTGTTTCTGAGGACACCTTTGCTGGTTACTATGACTTCTTTTAGGCAAACTTTATGTCTAAATTAATTTCTAACCATTTCCCCTAATTATTAGGGAAATAGTTCTTATGGAGGATTTCCTCAATGGCACTTGATATTACAGATCCATAGAAGTCATTCAGGACTATAACTCAATATAAGATAATAAGCATTATAATCAAAACTGATCATAGGTAATAATTTACATTGGATAAGCTGTTACCAGTCTTTTTTAACCTTTCCCTGTGCCTCACATTATTTGATTAGTTGCATTTATAATAAAAAGCTTTGCATATTTAACATTAATGTTAACCTTACCAATTATCATAAAGCAGCAGGATATGGAAAAGCTGATGAGAAAGATATAAGTTCTTTAATATGAATAGATAGAGAAAAGCTTTCTTACTACATGAAGTGGTCTACTTAACACAAGAGGGTATTGAGTACAATTCATATTCAAACTCTGAACTCTGATAAGAGCTTTTAACTGCATAAGTTGACCAATTGTTACAAGAGAGAAGTGGTCACAAAAAGGAAGGTAATATTAAATTGAGTATATCCAAAAGTACTTACAGATTATGTAGGGTAGACAGAAAGAAAATTGGCATCTGCAAAAACAATGAGGAGACAAGTTGCTATCAAGCAGCTTGATCTGGTGGAGCTGGCAGTAAAATTGAGGTATCTTGCATGGCAATCACCATGGCATCAATAGGTTGCTTATTTTCTAATGAACACTAACCAACCATGAGAGCCTTGAGAAATAAAAAAATATTGAGATCCTCAGTTACAATGTTTTCAAATGAGTGAATGAGGAGCTGCATGCTCCACTTGGGTCCCCACTGCATAATGTTCCTCAGCTACGGTATAGCTAGATGCATATAATTGTGTGCACTAGTGGAGTGTTATAATATTACTTAAGCTGGCGACTAGTGATGAACGAACATCGTCAGGGACGGTTCGCGATCACGCGAACGCGATAAAATGTTTGCGAACCGCAAGTTCGTGGTGGGCCCCATTGACTTTAATGGGAGGCGAACCTGAACAACCTTCAGCTCATATTTGCAGTCACCAAATACTTAGTAGAAGTGCACAAATAGTCTCACAACATGGACAGTGACATACTAGAGGGGGATCAATGACAAAAATTCCAACAAAAAATATGTATCTTAATCAGGGGACATTTTTAATGCTTCTTAAAGGGAAATTCTCTGAAATGTGCCCTATTGGAGGCTATAAAATGTTAATTTAGGCCATGGGAGTACGGGCCTTAAAAATTAGGCATTCATCTGACATAAAATAAATTCTGATTATGTGGCTTGAGGTACATTATGCAGTCAATGGATAAAAATTTTACTGTATGCCACTGGACTTCAGGCCCCAAACATTAGGCATTCACCGGACAGAAAAGATCTAATGATTATGTCGCCCGAAAAATATTACACGGTCAATGGATATCAATTTTACTTCAGGCCAGTACAAATAAAGGTCAAATAAATATGTTTAAAAGAACTAAAAATATAAAATTGGATTAAAAACATGGCTAACAAAATCTCCCCTCTTGAAAAAAAACAAACTAATGATAATAGTTGAAATTCGATAACACGTGGTCGTCACTGATGTTGAATTCCTTTGAGGCCCCAAAAATGATGCATTTACCGTACAGAAAAGAACAAGTAAGTATGTGGCTAGAGGTAGATTACATGGTCATTGTATATCAATTTTACAGCAGGCCAGTAGACTATAGGCCCCAAAAATTATGCATTCACTGTACAGAAAAGAACAAGCTTGTGGCGAAAGGTAGATTACACCATCATTGGATATCAATTTTACAGCAGGCCAGTGGACTACAGGCCCCAAAAACTATGCATTCACTGTACAGAAAAGAACAAGTAAGTATGTGGCTGGAGGTAGATTACATGGTCATTGGATATCAATTTTACAGCAGGCCAGTGGATTATAGGCCCCAAAAATTATGCATTCACCGTACAGAAAAGAACAAGTAAGTATGTGGCTGGAGGTAGATTACAGGGTCATTGAGTATCAATTTTACAGCAGGCCAGTGGACTACAAGCCCCAAAAATTATTCATTCATGATACAGATAAGAACAATTGATAATGTGGCTTGAGGTACATTAGGCGGTCACCGTATAACAATTTTACTGTTGGCCAGTTAGATTACAGGCCCCAAAAAATTATGCATTTACCGTACATAAAAGATCAAGTAAATATGTGGCTGGAGGTAGATTACACGGTCATTAGAGATCAATTTTACAGCAGGCCAGTGGACTACAGGCCCCAAAATGTATGCATTCAGCGGACAGAAAAGAGCAAGTAAGTATGTTACTGGCGGTAGATTATACGGTCATTGGATATTAATTTTACTGCAGGCCAGTGTATTGCAGGCCCCAAAAATTATGCATTCACCGTACAGAAAAGATCAAGTGATAATGTGGCTGGAGGTATATTAGATATTTTACTGAAGGCCAGTACAAATAAAGGTCAAATACATATGTTTCAAAGAACTAAAAATATAAAAATGGATTAAAAACATGGCTAACGAAATCCCCCCTCTTGAAAAAATCCTAATGATAATAGTTGAAACACGTGGTCGTCACAGTTGTTGAATTCCTCTGAGGCCCAAAACGTTAGGCATTCAACGGACAAAAAGGTCTTTTATGCCTCATTATTTACATAAGACAGGGACCATTCTTTGTTGTTGGTTTTGTAGGATATGTGTGGGCTGGCATGAGGAAATTCAATTAAAAGTGGTTGCCACAGGTGTTGAATTCCTCTGAGATCCATGCCTTATTCATTTTTAGAAATGTGAGGTAGTCCACACTGTTGAGAGCTAGGCTAGTGCGCTTATCGGTCACGATACTCCTGCTGCGCTGAACGTCCTTTTGGACAGGAAACTGGACGAGGGGCAAGCCAAGAGTTCCATGGCAAATTTTTACAGCTCTGGCCTCAGGTCAATGCTGCACACCCAGTAGTCCAGGGGTTCCTCGCTTCTCAGAGCATCCACATCGGCCGTTAACCCGATGTAGTCGGACACCTGTCGAACTAGACATTTCCTGAGGCTGGTTCCGGAGGGCGGCTGTCGATGGGTTGGCTGCAATAATGATCTCATATCTGAAGGGACCAGCACATCTTCAAACTGCCCTCTTCTTGCATGCGCTGTTGGATTGGTACCCGCTACTGTTTCTCTGTGAGTGGAAATTCCTCTGTCAGCGCCCGTAAAAGCAGAATGCAGCATTTCTCGAAGCAAGGCCTGGAAGTGCTGCATTATGACAGCCCTCTGTGATGCTGGTAATGTCCGCCATTTTGTGTTTGTGCGAGGGGTCTAAGTAGGTTGCCACCCAGTACTGGTCTTTGCCCTTTATGCTTTTTATACGGGGGGTCCCTCATCAAACACTGGAGCATGAAGGCCCCCATTTGCACTAAACTGGAAGCGGTGGAGTGGCCTGGCTCCTGCTCATCGTCCATGATAATGTCGTCCTCGATCTCGTCCCCCCAGCCACAAACGACACCAGGGATTCCACAAAGGTTTCAAACATGCTCTTATTGCTCCTCCTCCTCCTTTGCCCCGGCACCATCCTCCTCTGACTCCTCTACAGACTCCTGTTGACATGTCTCAGATGGAGTAGCCCCCTCTGGAAATTCATCCAGCATTGCGACTTCCTCGTCTTCCTGCTCCTCGGCGGCTTGAACAATGACACGACACAATGCACGCTCCAGATGGAAGGCGTAAGGTACGATGTCACTGATGACGCCCTGGCTGCAACTGACTAGTTTGGTGATCTCATCAAATGGCCGCTGAAGCGTGCATGCATCGCGCATGAGCAACCACTGGGGCGGTGAAGAAAAACCAAGCTCCCAGAGCCTGTCCTGCTGAAGAGTTCGTACAGGTAGTCGTTAACTTCACGTTTCTGCTGGAGCAGCCTATCAAGCATATACAAGGTGGAGTTCCAGCGCATCGGGCAGTCACAAATCAGACATCTGACGGGCAGGTGGTGTTGTCGCTGAACGTCAGCAAGGCGAGCCATGGCCATGTAAGATCTTCTAAAATGGCCAGAGATTTTCCTGGCCTGTCGCAAGACGTCCTGGACCCCGGGGTATTTGGAAACAATTTGGCTGCACGACTAAGTTCAGGATGTGTGCCATGCATGGCACGTGTGTCATTTTGCTCTGTTTCAGAGTGCTCAGCAGATTGGCGCCGTTGTCAGCGGGGTTAGCCACTGATAGGCCTGTGACTGTAAAGCTGAAAGGAGTGCAGGACCGGTGTGGCTCTTGGCTTCCAGGCACAACAGCCGCGGCACAGCATGGCAACGTCTTACCTGACGCGTCGAATAGGTTCTGGGGAGCTTGGGGGGCACAGCGTAAGAGGTAGCAGTGGAAATAGAGGAGTCAGCCGAGGAGGAGACAGAGGATGGAGTAGGAGAAGAAGAAGTAGGCCTGCATGCAATCCGTGGCGGTAACACCAAATCCACATGGGTGCCACGGGTTGCATGCTTTACGGCCGTCCGAAGGTTCACCCAGTGGGCAGTAAAAGTTATGTAACTTCCCTGCCTGTGTTTTCTAAACCACGTGTCTTTGGTCAAATGTATCTTGGCACCGACCCAGTGTGCCAGAGATACGTTCACTTTCTGCTGAACATGGCCATATAGTTCCGGGATGCCCTTCTGGGAGAAATATTTCCTTTTGGGGACCTTCCATTGCGGTGTGACAATGGCCACAAGTTTTCTAAAGGCCTCTGAGTTCACTAGTTTATATGGTAGTAGTTGGCGGGCAAGCAGTTACGACAAGCCGGCAGTCAGTTGTTGGGCAAGAGGGTTATCCGGCGTCATCATCTTTATACGCTCAAACATTTGGGCCACGGAAGCCTGCCTTTTGCCAGATGAACGTGCCGATGGCACGGTGGAAGTTGAAGTGGAGGACAAATGGGAGGAGACCGGAGAAGGAGAAGAGGCAGGACGTGGAGCACCGGGAGTGTGGCTTTGTGGGTTCTGACGGTGTTGCTCCCACTAGGCTCGGTGATGGGAGGCGGTCATCACTAGGTGAGTGTTGGGCTTACTGTGACTTATGCGATGACAGTAGTGATGGACGAACATCGGCCAGGACGGTTCGCGAACGCGATCAAATGTTCGCGAACCGCAAGTTTGCGGTGTATCCCATTCACTTTAATGGTAGGAGAACCTGAAAAACCTTCAGCTCATATTTGCAGACAAAAAAATACTTAGGGGAAGTGTACAAATAGTCCCACAACATGGACAGTGACATGCTACAGGGGGATCAATGACAAAAATTCCAGCTAAAAATATGTATCTTAAAATAATTTTGATGCATCTTAAAGGGAAATTCTCTGAAATTTGTCCTGTTGGAGCCTATAAAAAATGTATTTTTGGCCACGGGGGTACGTTGTTCCAATGTCGTTTGTCACTATATGTAGTTAAAGTAACGCAGCAAAACCGCAAACCAATGCTGCACTATTCAAGTGCACTAGATAGAAAGTATATAATTGGTATATAACACCCCTGCTTCAATCATTTTTTTGGGTGGCCAACTGGTATATCACACCAGTAGAAATTATTGGCTCCAATGTCGTTTGTCACTATCTGTAGCTGAGTTTTTGCAGCTAAACCGCAAACAAATGCTGCACTACCCAAATGCACTATATAGAAAGTATATAATTGGTATATAACACTCCTGCTTCAATCACTTTTTTTGGGGGGCAACTGGTATATCACACCAGTAGAAATGATTTGTTCCAATGGCGTTTGTCACTCTGTGTAGCTGAGGTAATGCAGCTTAACAGTTAACAGCAAACAAATGCTGCACTACCCAAATGCCCTATATAGAAAGTATATAATTGGTATATAACACCCCTGCTTCAATCACTTTTTTGGGGGGGCCACTGGTATATCACACCAGTAGAAATTATTATCTCCAATGTCATTTGTCACTATCTGTAGCTGAGTTATTGCAGCTAAACCGCAAACCAATGCTGCACTAACCAAATGCACTATATAGAAAGTATATAATTGGTATATAACACCCCTGCTTCAATCTGTTTTTTTGGGGGACAACTGAAATATCACACCAGTAGAAACTATTAGTTCCATGGGCGTTTGTCACCATCTGTAGCTGAGGTAATGCAGCTTAACAGCAAACAAATGCTGCACTACCCAAATGCCCTATATAGAAAGTATATAATTGGTATATAACACCCCTGCTTCAATCACTTTTTTGGGAGGGGCAACTGGTATATCACACCAGTAGAAATTATTTGTTCCATTAGCGTTTGTCACTCTGTGTAGCTGAGGTAACGCAGCAAAACCGCAAACAACTGCTGCACTACCCAGATGCCCTATATAGAAAGTATATAATTGGTATATAACACCCCTGCTTCAATCACTTTTTTGGGAGGGGCAACTGGTATATCACACCAGTAGAAATTATTTGTTCCATTAGCGTTTGTCACTCTGTGTAGCTGAGGTAACGCAGCAAAACCGCAAACAACTGCTGCACTACCCAGATGCCCTATATAGAAAGTATATAATTGGTATATAAGACCCCTGCTTCAATCACTTTTTTGGGGGGGGCAACTGGTATATCACACCAGTAGAAATTATTTGGTGTATAACACCCCTGCTTCAATCATTTTATTGAGGGGCCAACTGGTATATCACACCAGTAGAAATTATTGGCTCCAATGTCGTTTGTCACTATCTGTAGCCGAGTTATTGCAGCTAAACCGCAAACAAATGCTGCACTACCCAAATGCGCTATATAGAAAGTATATAATTGGTATATAACACCCCTGCTTCAATCACTTTTTTGGGGGGGCAACTGGTATATCACACCAGTAGAAATTATTTGTTCCATTAGCGTTTGTCACTCTGTGTAGCTGCAGTATCGCACACAACTGCTGCACAATACAAATCCACTATAATATGCTTTCTATGTTAGAAAGTATATAATAAGTATATTACACTCCTCAGTAAGTCACACCTATCTATAGCACACCTATACCAGTCCTGAAAAGGACTTTTGTGGTTCTAGTAGCTAGCATTTGGTGTCCCTAACAGTCTGTCCATGCTCCACGCAGCAACCCCCTGGTCAAAGACTGAATGTAAAATGGCAGCCAGATAAGTTTTATTTATAAGGTAGGGGGTATGTCCATGTGCTAAAACGTCTCAATTGGCTGTCCTGTACCACCTGATGGATGTGTTATGGGTTAAAGTTCTTCACAATGTAAAGAAATATGGCTCCGGCATACATCGCCATATGTTCGCCCGTTCGGCGAACCGCTAACGAGCAAAGTTCACCGTGAAACAACCGCCGGGCGAACCGCAAGGCCATCTCTACTTGCCACCTGGATCAAAGCTCATCATTGACAGTTAAAGTGGTTGGAGTACTCCTGTCAACGAGAAAGAGCCATAACAATATCAAATATTTAATCAACTGTTTCCTTTTGCATATTCAATGTGGATCAATGCTTTGTAGTTAGTGTTTCAAGTATGGTCAAAAGCATAATTCTGAAAAAAGACAACTCAATGTAAGAATTATTCTGTGTGCATTTACATGAGCTTTGAAGAATAAAATATTTCAATTTATTTGCAAACATGCATGCAAACAGGACAGTATTCATGTCAGGCCAGCCCATGCTTTGACAGCTACAAAGGAACAATTATTACAGAAAATTAGTGACTGGCTGTAAGGTAGCTGGCTGTAGAATGTGACTCCTCCACTGCTTTGTTTGCAAGAAGATGTAATGAAAAGTAAGCCCCGTGGCTGGAAATTGTAGGACTTAAGAGGGAATTTGCACCTATGATGTCTGCAAGGTTATCTCCTGTTAACTTTGATCATTAATTGTAAATAGAGATGGCCTTGCGGTTCGCCCGGCGGTCGTTTCGCGGCGAACTTTGCTTGTTCACGATTCGCCGAACATATGGAGAAATTCACGCCCGCCATATTCTTTTACATTGTGAAGAACTTTGACCCATTACACATCCATCAGGTGGTACAGGACAGCCAATTGAGACATTTCAGAACATGGACATACTCCTTACCTTATAAATAAACCTGATCTGGTCGCCATTTTATATTCAGTGTTTTGCCAGTATAGGGAGAGGTTGCTGTGTGGAGCAGGAACAGGCTGTTAGGGACACCAAACACTAGCTAATAGGGCCACAAAAGTCCTTTTAAGGACTGGTATAGGTGTGCTATCTATATGTGTGATACACAGAGGGGTGCGATATACTTATAATATACTTTATATTGAGTCAAAAACACATAGATCTATATAGTGACCACCTGGTAGTCAGGGGCCTAGGGGTTAGGGGCTTACTAGGGCCATTTTTATATAGGGTAAGGTTCCGGACGGGGTCTCAGGGCGGGTGGTCTGTGGTTAGGCTATCAGGGCCAGAATAGCACCCTCCTGTAGGGCAATATCAGGGACAGTTCTTTGCCCACCCTGTCCTTCAATACCACATCATCATCTAGCCCAGGGATAGATGTTTTTTGCTTTCCCTCTGGGATTAATGGATGTGCACTGGAACTCCCCGGATTGTGGTAGGACATATGGTTTCTGATTTGGTGCCGCCGAGCACCTGATTTAGTGCCGCCGAGCACTTGTTATTGCCTACCACATCAATGCTTTTTGCTTAAAGGGGTTCTGCCCTTTGTTTTAACTGATGATCCCCTTTAACTTTAATAATTAAATTTATCTTAATTTTGAGGGATATCTTTTCCATTCACACGTCCGCAAAATGGGTTCGCATTTTCAATAGGGCCGGAATGTGCTGTCCGCATCCGCATTTGCAGATCCGCACTTCCGCATCTGTGCTTCCGTTTCCGCAAAAAAATAGAACATGTCCTATTCTTGTCCGCAATTGCAGATAAGATTAGGCATTTTCTATTATAGTTCCGGTGATGTGCGGTCCACAAATTGCGGAATGCACATTGCCGTTGTCCGTGTTTTGCGGATCCGCAAAACACTTACGGATGTGTGAATGGACCCTCATAGTAAAATTATTAAAGGTTACGTTTTATCTTTATGTATATTCTAATGGATTGCCTTCCTTGTACAATGTTATAATATACTTTCTATGTTAGAAAGTACTGTATATTTTAGTGCATTTGTATTGTGCGGCAGTTGTGTGCGGTTCTGCTGCGATACTGCAGGTATATAGAGGGACAAGCGTTATTGGAACAAATAATTTCTACTGGTGTGATATACCAGTCGCCACCCAAAAAAACTGATTGAAGCGGGGTGTTATATACCAATATACTTTCTTTATAGTGCATTTGGGTACTGTATAGTGCATTTGCGCATGCGCGTACGCGAAAATTATATTGCCGATATTTCGCATTGAAAAAAATAATGAATGGAGATCGCAAATTCGAATAATACATTTGGTATGTCACTGTCCATGTTGTGGGACTATTTGTGTACTTCTAGTAATTTGTGTACTTCTATTTCTTGGCTGCAAATATGAGCTGAAGGTTTTTCAGGTTCGTCTGCCATTAAAATGAAAGGCACCCGCCGTGAAATTGCGGTTCGCAAACATTTGATCGCGTTCACGCGATCGCGTTCGCGAACCGTCTCGGCAGATATTCATCTATCACTTATAGTAAACATTCGAGTTTTAGTGTTCATTTCATAGACTGGGCGATAAGTCATTTATATTATAAAATGTACACACTTAGCATACATTGGAAAAACAATGGACAAATGCTAAATTGTCTGTGCTGGCCCAATGTAATGGTTCTCTTTCTAAGATGATATTTAAACTGTTGATAAAGTCGAGTTTCTCTTGGTATGTAGCTGTTAATGTCTGGATATGCTTGCTAAATACAGTAGTTTTAATGGTTGCTGAGCAAACAATATACAGTAATTCTACCAAATGATTGTGTTTCTATTCATACAGCCAGTATAAAGCAATGAGGGACTAGTATTTTCCTTGGTATGTCATGTGTTGAGTGGTACTAATCGTAGATTGCACTACTGACAAAATTAATGCTCAAAAGCACAAGCCTTACTTGGCATTTTCCTTAACCCTTTCATGACCAAGGGTCATTGATGCCCCAGTGTCCAGGTCAAAATTTACAAATCTGACATGCGTCACTTTATGTGGTAATAGCTTTGGAACACTTTTACTTATCCACGCCATTCTGAGATTGTTTTCTCGTGACACATTGTACTTCATGGTAGTCATATATTTGAGTCAATATATTTCACCTTTATTTATGAAAAAATCCCAAATTTACCCAAAATTTTGAAAAATTCACAATTTTCCAAATTTCAATTTCTCTGCTTCTAAAACAGAAAGTCATACCTAATAAAATATTTATTACTTAACAATCCCCATATGCCTACTTTATGTTGGCATTATTTTGGAAATGTCATTTTATTTTTTTAGGACGTTAGAAGGCTTAGAAGTTTAGAAGCAATTCTTACAATTTTTAAGAAAATTTTCAAAACCCACTTTTTAAGGACCAGTTCAGGTCTGAAGTCACTTTGTGGGGCATACATAGTGGAAACCCCCATAACTGACCCCATTGTAGAAACTACACTCCTCAAGTTACTTAAAACTGATTTTACTAACTTTGTTAACCCTTTAGACGTTCACCAAGAATTAAAGGAAAATGGAGATGAAATTTCTAAATTTCACTTTTTTGGCAGATTTTCTATTTTATAATTTTTTTTTCTTTAACACATTGAGGGTTAACAGCCAAACAAAACTCAATATTTATTACCCTGATTCCGCGGTTTACATAAACACCCCTAATGTGGTCGTAAACTGCTGTACGGCACACGGCAGGGCGCAGAAGGAAAGGAATGCCATTCGGTTTTTGGAAGGCAGATTGTGTTGATTTGGTTTTCTGAACGCCATATGTTTTTTATTTTTCTGCCGATTGTCTTGTGCAGGGGCTCGTTTTTTTGCAGAAAGTGTTGAGGTTTTTATTGGTACCATTTTTGGGTACATAGGATTTTTTGATCATTCATTATTACACTTTATGGGGCAAGGTGACCCAAAAATTGGCTGTTTTGGAACAGTTTTCATTTATTTATTTTTACAGCGTTCATCTGAGGAGTTAGGTCATGTGATAGTTTTATAGAGAAGATCGTTACGGACGTGGCAATACCTAATATGTATACTTTTTCTTATTTATTTAAGTTTTACACAATAATAGCATTTCTGAAACCAAAAAAATTATGTTTTAGTGTCTCTATAGTCTGAGAGCCATAGCTTTTTTATTTTTTGGGCGATTGTCTTAAATAGGGTATCATTTTTTGCGGGATGAGGTGACGGTTTGATTGGTACTATTCTGGGGGTCATAAGCCTTTTTGATCGCTTGCTGTTGCACTTTTTGTGATGTAAGGTGACAAAAATAGCTTTTTTGGCACAGTTTTTTTTTTTTTTTTATGGTGTTTATCGGACGGGGTCTATCATGTGATATATTTATAGAGACGGTCGTTACGGACGCGGTGACACCTAATATGTGTATTTTATTTTATTTTTTCATTTTTTTTATAGGAAAAGGCAATTTCTTTTTTTAATTTACATTTTTATTTATTTATTTATTTTTACTTTTATTATTTTCACTTTTTTTTATCAGTTCCCTCTTGGATCTTGAAGATCCAGTGGGGTTGATAGTTGTACTATACTTTGCAATGCTCTTGCATTTCAAAGTATAATACTTCCAGATGTCCTGTAGGTGGCAGCACTGGACGCCTTTGACATGGCAACCGGATGCTTTTGCAAAGCGTCCGGTTGCCATGGCAACCATCGGGTGCTGCAATCACAGTGCTGCAACCCGATGGTTGAGAGAGGGAGCTCCCTCCCTCTATTAACCCCATGGATGCTGCGGCATCTATGGGGTTACAGGAGAGTGTCAGCATAGAGCTGACACTCTCTGCTGATGGCGGCGGCTCAGGAATGGAGCCGCCGCCATCACACACAGCAGGGGGATCGGGGCAGCGGGGATCGGGGGCAGCGCTGGAAAGGGGGGGATCGGGGGGTATAGCCGCCAAAATTGAGGGAGGCTGGGGCAGGAGGGGCGGGTGAGACTGAATGCATGGGGCGGGGAGGGGGCGGACCGCATCAGGGCAGCTGCCTCTAGGAGATGAGCTGCAGGCGGACACAAGGGGGGGCACAGCCACAGATTGGGGGCACAGATTGGGGGCACAGATCGGGGGGGTATTACGAGGACCCTACCTGATTTCATGCTCTGATCTGCAGAGCGCAGATCAGAGCATGAAACCGGCATTTTTTTCACTGCCGCGATCCGATTGGTTAGTCTGCACAGACTAACCAATCGGATCAATTGATGGCAAGGGGCCACTCTGATTGGTTCCTTGCCGGCATTACTGCACTATATGCTGTCCGTGACAGCAGCAGGGCAGGGGCAGAAGCTTTAATCCAAGCGCTTTGCAGCGCTTGGATTAAAGAGCTGCCAGAATGTTTATATACGTGGTAGCTGCACAGGGTATGTGCAGCTATCACGTATATATACAGATTGTGGTCGGGAAGGGGTTAATGTAGACCCTTAAGCTGTTAGAAAATAAGGTTTATTAATAGTAAAAGCTTGAATAGTATGACTGTTTTAGACTGTCCATTGGGAAATCTGCCAACAACACTTGATGGCATCTCTTATTATCTCCCCATGGACTAAAGTAGTATATTTTTGAAGTAAAACCAAATGTGATATCACAATCAAAAATAGTGAGATATCTTGCAGCACTCTTAAAATTGCAAAGCTTCTGAAGCGTGATCATCGAACAATCAAGCGTTTCATTCAAAATAGTCAACAGGGTCGCAAGAAGCGTGTGGAAAAACCAAGGCGCAAAATAACTACCCATGAACTGAGAAAAGTCAAGCGTGCAGCTGCCAAGATGCCACTTGCCACCAGTTTGGCCATACTTCAGAGCTGCAACATCACTGGAGTGCCCAAAAGCACAAGGTGTGCAATACTCAGAGACATGGCCAAGGTAAGAAAGGCTGAAAGACGACCACCACTGAACAAGACACACAAGCTGAAACGTCAAGACTGGGCCAAGAAATATCTCAAGACTGATTTTTCTAAGGTTTCATGGACTGATGAAATGAGAGTGAGTCTTGATGGGCCAGATGGATGGGCCCGTGGCTGGATTGGTAAAGGGCAGAGAGCTCCAGTCCAACTCAGACGCCAGCAAGGTGGAGGTGGAGTACTGGTTTGGGCTGGTATCATCAAAGATGAGCTTGTGGGGCCTTTTCGGGTTGAGGATGGAGTCAAGCTCAACTCCCAGTCCTACTGCCAGTTTCTGGAAGACACCTTCTTCAAGCAGTGGTACAGGAAGAAGTCTGCATCCTTCAAGAAAAACATGATTTTCATGCAGGACAATGCTCCATCACACGCGTCCAAGTACTCCACAGCGTTGCTGGCAAGAAAGGGTATAAAAGAAGAAAATCTAATGACATGGCCTCCTTGTTCACCTGATCTGAACCCCATTGAGAACCTGTGGTCCATCATCAAATGTGAGATTTACAAGGAGGGAAAATAGTACACTTCTCTGAACAGTGTCTGGGAGGCTGTGGTTGCTGCTGCACGCAATGTTGATGGTGAACAGATCAAAACACTGACAGAATCCATGGATGGCAGGCTTTTGAGTGTCCTTGCAAAGAAAGGTGGCTATATTGGTCACTGATTTGTTTTTGTTTTGTTTTTGAATGTCAGAAATGTATATTTGTGAATGTTGAGATGTTATATTGGTTTCACTGGTAAAAATAAATAATTGAAATGGGTATATATTTGTTTTTTGTTAAGTTGCCTAATAATTATGCACAGTAATAGTCACCTGCACACACAGATATCCCCCTAAAATAGCTAAAACTAAAAACAAACTAAAAACTACTTCCAAAAATATTCAGCTTTGATATTAATGAGTTTTTTGGGTTCATTGAGAACATGGTTGTTGTTCAATAATAAAATTAATCCTCAAAAATACAACTTGCCTAATAATTCTGCACTCCCTGTAGAAATTTCAGACTGTGGCTCTGAGATCTGCCTTTCTAGGTAATGTTATAAAAAGGGCACAAAAAACACTAAGATTGTCAGAGTAAGTGAAGGACAAGTCAAGTTCAATGGGCACTGGTGGATAGATCAAGCAGGGAACCAACACCAGGTCAGTGGACTCAGGTGACAAAGTTGCAAAGTTGGCTAAATCTGAATAAACACAGGAACAATCAAGATGAATCTTCTATCAGCGTAAGTGAAACTTACAATTTACTGCATATTGTACTCAGTTACCATGTCATTTTCCATAATCAGCTGCCCCGAGACATCATCATAGTTAATTTTCTGTTCTTTGTTCTGGAATGGTTAGCAATAAAGGTAACAATGGCTCATTGATCATTGATGCTCTTGACTGATCAGTCGTCTAATGTTCATGGTTGTAATCCTACATCATATGAATGGATATCTCAGAGGATACAGGGTTTTATGTAAACTAGTTATTATTTAACAATGGTATACTTACTGAATTCTCAATATAACATTGTAGTCAAGAATGTTTTATATACTGGTAAGTTTCATGCAATAATGTTTTACAGATAAGTTTCTGTATGAGAGAATCATTGAATGCAAGTATTTACAAGGTCATTTCAAACTTCATGTTTCCATAAATGAGTAGAACACTTCAGTTTTTTTCCCCGTGAATACAAAGTGATAACTTTTTTTGTTAATTAGTAAAATGTTCTACTATACTTGTTGCAAATTGAAAAAATTATAAAAACAAATTACATTTTAACACAGTACAAAAAAGGGGAACTATTTCTAGGCAGATGCCAATCATAGGATACATGTAGATATGAAAAGTGAGTTATATGTCAAAAGTTAACATGCAATCTAGAGCAGCCTGTCAAAGGAAATGTGGAAATTGTATGAGCAATAACTGTATGAGTGTGCACTGTGCAGTTGTAATGAGATACCCCAAGCTAAGGAAAAAAATTGAAGCATTACTCAATGGCATTCACACTATCTGCTTTCTAGATAGTAGCAGTGACACATAAGAACATCATATTATACCGAAATTAATTCCGTTGGCAAGAGCAGCTCATATTTATTAATCAGAATCAGATTTGAGGGACTGGGTGATGTACGATGGTGTGTGATAAATATGAATTTTCATGAAACAGCTGTTGAATTAATTTAAAATTTTTACTTATAAGCCTTATATCTACATAAAACACATAGGGTGTCATTTATGACCAGATATACGCCACTTTTGTGGCGTATATCTGGCGCAGATTCTTTCACTGGCCATGGTGCGGCAGAATCTGCAACTTATTTCCCACTCACGCCAGATCTAAAAAAAGTGGGCATGTCGTGGGCTGGGATCTCATTTAGTGATGGATAAACATTGGCCGGAACTTTTCACAAACGTGATCAAATAATCGCGAACCACGGGTTTGCGGCACGCCCCATTCACTTTAATAGCAGGCGAACCTGAAAAACCTTCAGGTCATATTTGCTGCCATCAAATACTTACTAGAAGTGCACAAATAGTCCCACAACATGGACAGTGACATACCAGAGGGGGATTGATGGCAAAAATTCCCACAAAAAATATGTATTTTAATCAGGGGCCATTTTTATGCATCTTAAAAGGAGACTCAAAAATGTGCCCTGCTGGAGCCTAGAAAAATTATATTTTATGCCATGGGAGTACAGGCCCCAAAAATTAGGCATTCACCTGACAGAAAAGAAAAAGGGATTATGTGGCTGGAGGTATATTAGACGGTTAGTTGATAATAATTTTACTGTAGGCCAGTGGAGTACAGGCTCCAAACAGTAGGCATTCACCTGACAGAAAAGAACTTGTGATGATGTGGCTGGAGGAACATTGGGTGGTCACTGGATAAAAATTTACTGTACGCCACTAGAGTACAGGCCCCAAAAATTTGGCATTTACCTGACAGAAAAGGCCTTTTATATACATAAGACATGAACCATTCTTTGTTCTTTGTGGTGGCAGATATATGTGGGCTGGCATGAGGGAATTCAATTACACATGGTCGTCACAGGTTTGAGATCCATGACTCATTCGTTTTTTGAAATGTGAGATAGTCAACACTGTCAAGAGCTAGGCGAGTGCGCTTATCGGTCACGATCCCCCCTGCTGCGCACAGGACACTGGACAAGGGGCAAGCCAAGAGTTCCATGGCAAATTATGCCAGCTCTAGCTACAGGTCAAGCCTGCACACCCAGTAGTCCAGGGGTTCCTCGCTTCTCAGAGTGTCCACATCAGCCGTTAACCCGATGTAGTCGAACACCTGTCGGTCCAGGCGTTGCCTGAGGCTTGATCCGGAGGATTGGCTGCAAGAATGATCTCATATCAGAAGTGACCAACACATCTTCAAACCGCCCTCTTCTTGCAGGCATGGTAGGATTGGTACCTGCACCTGTTTCGCTGTGGGTGGAAATTCCTCTGCCAGCACCCACAACAGAATCTCTCGCAGTAAGGCCTTAAAATACTGCATTCTAACAGCCCTCTGTGATGCTGGTAACATGTCCGCCATTTTGTGTTTGTACTGGGGGTCTAAGTACGTTGCCATGAGTACTGGTCCTTGCCCTTTATGCTTTTTATATGGGGGGTCCCTCTTAAAACACTAGAGCATGAAGGCCCCTATTTGCACTAAATTGAAAGTGGTGGAGCTCCCTAATTCCTGCTCATCACCCAGGAATATGTCGTCCTCGGTCTCCTCCCCCCAGCTAAGGACAACACAAGGGATCCCCAAAAAGTTAAAGTCCCCTTCATAGCATGCTCTTCTTGCTCCTCCTTCTCTTCCCCCCAGCCACCATCCTCCTCTGACTCCTCTTAAGACTCCTGCTGACTTGTCTCAGATGGAGTAGCCCACCTTGGAATTAATTCAGCATTCTTCCCTCATCTTCCAGCTCCTGCTCCTCGATGGCTTTATCAATGACACAACGCAAAGCACAATCCAGAAAGAAGGCATAAGGTACGATGTCACTGATGGTGCCCTTGCAGCGACTTGCCAGTTTCGTAATCTCATTAAGGAGTCTGCATGCGTCGCGCATGAGCATCCACTGGCGTGGTGAAAAGAAACCAAGCTCCCCAGAACCTGTTCTGCTGAACAGTTCATACAGGTAGTCATTAACGGCAAGTTTCTGCTGGAGCAGCCTATCAAGCATATGCAAGGGGGAGTTCCAGCGCGTTGGGCTGTCACAAATCAGACGTCTGACGGGCAGGTGGGGTCACCGCTTAACATCAGCAAGGCGAGACATGGCCATGTAAGATCATAACCTGAGAGTTTTTTTTCTCCAGGGCTATGAGCTGAGCGCTGCGATTGGCCAGTGCTACAGCCTGGGAGAAGGAGACACCCAGGAGAACTAGAGCAGCCTCCTCCCAGTTGAGTCGAAAATCTAAAGATACCGGAGCCTATACCGGGAAAACGGAGTGGCGCCCAAGGATAATAGAAGGAGCAGGGAGATCCCTGGGCGCCGCTCTCCATGTCAGCATACTTAGTTTAGATTTTTTTATTGTAATGAAAGGTCCTCTTAAAGGCGGTCGTCCCTAGGTGAGTTTTGGGCTTTCCGTGACTTATGCGTTGACAGCATAGGCTGCAAATGGCAACACTATTGTCAGCAGCTGATACGTTGAAAAAAGCCCACACTGCAGAGCCATGTGGCAGCATCCTGGGAGAGCAAGATATGACCGTGCATGGTGGATGGCTCATTCCAGATACATTTGCAGTCTGCTTTTTGCCTCCTGTGCACTGCAAGTTCTGCCTGCTTCTCCTCCCTATCTGCTGCTCAGTATCTCCCTCTGAACTCCCCTCTTCTTCCTCTCTTGTGGGATCTCAGAGTAGGCAGCAGGGGGTACCATCCTTTTTGGGCTGATCTGGATATTGTTGTCAGACTGCTGGATGGCGGCCGTTGCAACTTCCTCTTCCTCATCCGATGCCAAGAATGGCTGTGCATCGGTAAGGTCTGGGAATGGATGGGAAAATAATTCCTCTGAATTGAGTGGAGGGGCTAAGGTGGTGGTGGTGGTGGTGGAAGGCTGAGTGAGCCACTCAACTAACTCTGGTGCGTCCTTTGACGAAATCACATGCACCTTCTCCAACTTCCCACTTAGGCTCTGGCCTGGTGTACATGCCCGACCCCTACCACCCCTGCGGAATGGTCTGGCTATTCCTCTGCCTGTCATTTTCAAAATGAACCTGTGCCAAAGTCCCTAGAGAAGAGCAACATTTGTGGTAGCAGGTATATCGTAGGTCTCAATCAGTATTTGGTGGAAGCCGTTATATTGCACCCCAGAATCAGAATTTTGTGGAACCAGGTATATCAAACACCTCAATCAGTATTTTATGGAAGCAGGTATATTGCATCCCTAAATCAGTATTTTGTGGAAAGAGGTACATCGAACACCCGAATCAATATTAGGTGGAAGCAGGTATATCGCACCCCTCAATCTGTATTTTGTGGAAGCAGGTATATCGCACCCCTTATTAGTATTTTGTAGAAGCAGGAATATAGCACCCCTCAATCAGTATTTTGTGAAAGCAGGGATATTGCACCCCTCAATCAGAATTTTGTGGAAGCAGGTATATAGAACCCCTTAATCAATATTTTGTAGAAGCAGGTATATCCCACACCTCAATCAGTATTTTTTGGAAGCAGGTATATCAAACCCCTTAATCATTATTTTGTGAAAGCAGGTATATCGCACCCCTCAATCATTATTTTGTGGAAGCAGTTATATAGAACCCCTTAATCAGTATTTTGTGTAAGCAGGTATATCGCACCCCTCAATCAGTATTTTGTGGAAGCAGGTAAATTGCCCCCTCAATCATTATTTTGTGGAAGCAGTTATATAGAACCCCTTAATCAGTATTTTGTAGAAACAGGTATATCGCACCCCTCAATCAGAATATTTTGGAAACAGGTATATAGAACACCTAAATCAATATTTGTTGTAGGCAGGTATATCGCACCCCTCAATCTGTATTTTGTGGAAGCAGGTATATCAAAACTTCTTAATCAGTATTTTGTGGAAGCAGGTATATCGCACCCTTCAATCAGTATTTTGTAGAAGCAGGTATATAGACCCCCTTAATAAATATTTTGTAGAAGCAGGTATATTGCACCCCTCAATCAGTATTTTGTGTAAACAGGCATATAGAACTCCTGAATCAATATTTTGTAGAAGCAGGTATATCGCACCCATCAATCAGTATTTTGGGGAAGCCGGTGTATCGCAGGCATCAATCAATATATGGTGGAAGCAGGAATATTGCACCCCTCAATCAGTATTTTGCAGAAGCCGGAGTATCGGAAGGCCTCAATCAATATTTTGTGGAAGCAGGTATATCGCACCACTAAATCAGTATTTTGTGGAAGCACGTATATCCCACCCATCAATCAGTATTTTCTGGTAACAGGTATATTGAATACATGAATCAATATTTGGTGGAAGCAGGTATATTGCACCCCTCAATCAGTATTTTGTGGAAACAGGGATATCGTACCCCTCAATCAGTATTTTGTGCAAGCAGGTATATTGCACCCCTCAATCAGTATTTTGTAGAAACAGGCATAAAGAACCCCTTAATCAGTATTTTTTAGAAGCAGGTATATCGCACCCCTCAGTTTGTATTTTGTTAAAGCAGGTATATCAAACCCCTTAATCAGTATTTTGTGGAAGCAGATATATCGCACCCCTCAATCAGTATTTTGTGGAAATAGGTATATAAAACTAATGAATCAATATGAGGTGGTAGCAGGTATATCGCAACCTTCAATCAGTATTTTGTGGAAGTAGGTATATCAAACCCCTTAACCACTTCAGCCCCCCCTACCTTAAACACCCTTAATGACCAGGCCACTTTTTACACTTCTGACCTACACTACTCTCACCGTTTATTGCTCGGTCATGCAACTTACCACCCAAATGAATTTTACCTCCTTTTCTTCTCACTAATAGAGCTTTCATTTGGTGGTATTTCATTGCTGCTGACATTTTTACTTTTTTTGTTATTAATCGAAATTTAACAATTTTTTTGCAAAAAAATGAAATTTTTCACTTTCAGTTGCAAAAAAAACCACATCCATATATAAATTTTTCTCTAAATTTATTGTTCTACATGTCTTTGATTAAAAAAAAATGTTTGGGTAAAAAAAAAAAATGGTTTGGGTAAAAGTTATAGCGTTTACAAACTATGGTACAAAAATGTGAATTTCCGCTTTTTGAAGCAGCTCTGACTTTCTGAGCACCTGTCATGTTTCCTGAGGTTCTACAATGGCCAGACAGTACAAACACCCCACAAATGACCCCATTTCGGAAAGTAGACACCCTAAGGTATTCGCTGATGGGCATAGTGAGTTCATAGAACTTTTTATTTTTTGTCACAAGTTAGCGGAAAATGATGATTTATTTTTTTCTTACAAAGTCTCATATTCCACTAACTTGTGACAAAAAATATAAACTTCGATGAACTCACTATGCCCATCAGCGAATTCCTTGGGGTGTCTTCTTTCCAAAATGGGGTCACTTGTGGGGTAGTTATACTGCCCTGGCATTCTAGGGGCCCTAATGTGTAGTAAGTAGTTTGAAATCAAAATCTGTAAAAAATGGCCGGTGAAATCCGAAAGGTGCTCTTTGGAATGTGGGCCCCTTTGCCCACCTAGGCTGCAAAAAAGTGTCACAATTGTGGTATCTCCGTACTCAGGAGAAGTTGGGCAATGTGTTTTGGGGTGTCATTTTACATATACCCATGAGGGTGAGATAAATATCTCGGCAAAAGACAACTTTTCCCATTTTTTTTATACAAAGTTGGCATTTGACCAAGATATTTATCTCACCCAGCATGGGTATATGTAAAATGACACCCCAAAACACATTGCCCAACTTCTCCTGAGTACGGTGATACCAGATGTGTGACACTTTTTTGCAGCCTAGGTGGGCAAAGGGGCCCACATTCCTTTTATGAGGGCATTTTTAGACATTTGGATCCCAGACTTCTTCTCACGCTTTAGGGCCCCTAAAATGCCAGGGCAGTATAAATACCCCACATGTGACCCCATTTTGGAAAGAAGACACCCCAAAGTATTCAATGAGGGGCATGGCGAGTTCATAGAAATTTTTTTTTTTTTTTTTTGGCACAAGTTAGCGGAAATTGATTTTTATTTTTTTTTCTCACAAAGTCTCCCTTTCCGCTAACTTGGGACAAAAATTTCAATCTTTCATGGACTCAATATGCCCCTCACGGAATACCTTGGGGTGTCTTCTTTCCGAAATGGGGTCACATGTGGGTTATTTATACTGCCCTGGCATTCTAGGGGCCCTAAAGCGTGAGAAGAAGTCTGGAATATAAATGTCTAAAAATTTGGATTCCGTGAGGGGTATGGTGAGTTCATGTGAGATTTTATTTTTTGACACAAGTTAGTGGAATATGAGACTTTGTAATAAAAAAAATATATATTTCCGCTAACTTGGGCCAAAAAAATGTCTGAATGGAGCCTTACAGGGGGGTGATCAATGACAGGGGGGTGATCAGGGAGTCTATATGGGGTGATCACCCCCCTGTAAGGCTCCATTCAGATGTCCGTATGTGTTTTGCGGATCCGATCCATGTATCCGTGGATCCGTAAAAAACATACGGACGTTTGAATGGAGCCTTACAGGGGGGTGATCAATGACAAGGGGGTGATCAATGACAGGGGGGTGATCAGGGAGTCTATATGGGGTGATCATCCCCGTCATTGATCACCCTCCTGTAAGGCTCCATTCAGATGTCCGTATGTGTTTTGCGGATCCGATCCATGTATCAGTGGATCCGTAAAAAACATACGGACGTTTGAATGGAGCCTTACAGGGGGGTGATCAATGACAGGGGGGTGATCAGGGAGTCTATATGGGGTGATCACCCCCCTGTAAGGCTCCATTCAAAAGTCTGTATGTGTTTTGCGGATCCAATCCATGTATCCGTGGATCCGTAAAAATCATACGGACGTCTGAATGGAGCCTTACAAGGGGGTGATCAATGACAGGGGGGTGATCAATGACAGGGGGGTGATCAGGGAGTCTATATGGGGTGATCAGGGGTGATCAGGGGTTAATAAGGGGTTAATAAGTGACAGGGGGGGTGTAGTGTAGTGGTGCTTGGTGCTACATATTACTGAGCTGCCTGTGTCCTCTTCTGGTCGATCAAAACAAAAGGGACCACCAGAGGACCAGGTAGCAGGTATATTAGACGCGGTTATCAAAACAGCGTCTAATATACCTGTTAGGGGTTAAAAAAATTGCATCTCCAGCCTGCCAGCAAACGATCGCCGCTGGCAGGCTGGAGATCCACTTGCTTACCTTCCGATCCTGTGAACGCGCGCGCCTGTGTGCGCGTTCACAGGAAATCTCGCATCTCGCGAGAGGACGCGTATATGCGTCCACCCAGAAGAGCAGGGCCGCCGCCAGGACACAATCCTGCGTACGGCGGTCCTGAGGCGGTTAATCAGTATTTTGTGGAAGCAGGTATATCGCACCCCTCAATCTGTATTTTGTGGAAGCAGTTATATAGAACTCCCTTAATCAGTATTTTGTAGAAACAGGTATATCGCACCCTTCAATCAGAATTTTTTGGAAACAGGTATATAGAACACCTAAATCAATATTTGTTGTAGGCAGGTATATCGCACCCCTCAATCTGTATTTTGTGGAAGCAGATATATCAAAACTCCTTAATCAGTATTTTGTGGAAGCAGATATATCACACCCTTCAATCAGTATTTTGTGGAAGCAGGTATATAGACCCCCTCAATCAGTATTTTGTAGAAGCAGGTATTTTGCCCCCCTCAATCAGTATTTTGCAGAAGCTGGAGTATCGGAAGGCCTCAATCAATATTTGGTGGAAGCAGGTATATCGCACCCCTTAATCAGTATTTTGTAGAAGCACGTATATCCCACCCATCAATCAGTATTTTCTGGTAACAGGTATATTGAATACCTGAATCAATATTTGGTGGAAGCAGGTATATTGCACCCCTCAATCAGTATTTTGTGGAAGCAGGGATATCGTACCCTTCAATCAGTATTTTGTGCAAGCAGATATATTGCACCCCTCAATCAGTATTTTGTGGAAACAGGCATAAAGAACCCCTTAATCAGTATTTTGTAGAAGCAGGTATATCGCACCCCTCAGTTTGTATTTTGTTAAAGCAGGTATATCAAACCCCTTAATCAGTATTTTGTGGAAGCAGATATATCGCACCCCTCAATCAGTATTTTGTGGAAATAGGTATATAAAACTCCTGAATCAATATTATGTGGTAGCAGGTATATGGCAACCTTCAATCAGTATTTTGTGGAAGTAGGTATATCAAACCCCTTAATCAGTATTTTGTGGAAGCAGATATATCGCACCCCTCAATCTGTATTTTGTGGAAGCAGTTATATAGAACTCCCTTAATCAGTATTTTGTGGAAACAGGTATATCGCACCCCTCAATCAGAATTTTTTGGAAACAGGCATATAGAACACCTAAATCAATATTTGTTGTAGGCAGGTATATCGCACCCCTCAATCTGTATTTTGTGGAAGCAGATATATCAAAACTCCTTAATCAGTATTTTGTGGAAGCAGGTATATCACACCCTTCAATCAGTATTTTGTGGAAGCAGGTATATAGACCCCCTCAATCAGTATTTTGTAGAAGCAGGTATATTGCCCCCCTCAATCAGTATTTTGTAGAAGCAGGTATATTGCACCCCATAATTAGTATTTTGTGGAAACAGGCATATAGAACTCCTAAATCAATATTTTGTGGAAGCAGGTATATAGACCCCCTCAATCAGTATTTTGTAGAAGCAGGTATATTGCACCCCATAATTAGTATTTTGTGGAAACAGGCATATAGAACTCCTAAATCAATATTTTGTGGAAGCAGGTATATCGCACCCATTAATCAGTATTTTGTTGAAGCCGGTGTATCGCAGGCCTCAATAAATATTTGGTGGAAGCAGGTATATTGCACCCCTCAATCAGTATTTTGCAGAAGCTGGAGTATCAGAAGTCATCAATCAATATTTGGTGGAAGCAGGTATATCGCACCCCTAAATCAGTATTTTGTGGAAGCAGGTATATCGCACCCTTCAATCAGTATTTTGTGGAAGTATATCAAACCCCTTAATCAGTATTTTGTGTAAGCAGGTATATCACACCCCTCAATCTGTATTTTGTAGAAGTAAGTATATCAAACCCCTTAATCAGTATTTTGTGTAAGCAGGTATATCACACCCCTCAATCTGTATTTTGTAGAAGCAAGTATATCAAAGCCCTTAATCAGTATTTAGTGGAAGCAGGTATATCGCTCCCCTCAATCAGTATTTTGTGGAAGCAGGTACATCGCACCCCTCAATCATTATTTTGTGGAAGCAGGTATATAAAACCCCTTAATCAGTATTTTGAAGAAACAGGTATATCGCACCCCTCAATCAATACTTTGTGGAAACAGGTATATAGAACACCTAAATCAATATTTGGTGGTAGCAGGTATATCGCACCCCTCAATCAGTATTTTGTGGAAAGAGGTACATCGAACACCTGAATCAATATTAGGTGGAAGCAGGTATATCGCACCCCTCAATCTGTATTTTGTGGAAGCAGGTATATCGCACCCCTTATTAGCATTTTGTAGAAGCAGGAATATAGCACCCCTCAATCAGTATTTTGTGAAAGCAGGGATATTGCACCCCTCAATCAGAATTTTGTGGAAGCAGGTATATAGAACCCCTTAATCAATATTTTGTAGAAGCAGGTATATCCCACACCTCAATCAGTATTTTGTGGAAGCAGGTATTTAGAACACCTGAATCAATATTTGGTAGAAGCAGGTATATCGCACCCCTCAATCAGTATTTTCTGGAAGCAGATATATCAAACCCCTTAATCATTATTTTGTGGACGCAGGTATATCGCACCCCTAAATCAGTATTTTGTGGAAGCAGGTATATCGCACCCCTCAATCATTATTTTGTGGAAGCAGTTATATACAACCCCTTAATCAGTATTTTGTGGAAGCAGGTATATCGCACCCCTCAATCAGTATTTTGTGGAAGCAGGTAAATTGCACCCTCAATCATTATTTTGTGGAAGCAGTTATATAGAACCCCTTAATCAGTATTTTGTAGAAACAGGTATATCGCACCCCTCAATCAGAATATTTTGGAAACAGGTATATAGAACACCTAAATCAATAATTGTTGTAGGCAGGTATATCGCACCCCTCAATCTGTATTTTGTGGAAGCAGTTATATCAAAACTTCTTATTCAGTATTTTGTGGAAGCAGGTATATTGCACCCTTCAATCAGAATTTTGTGGAAGCAGGTATATAGGCCCCCTTAATAAATATTTTGTAGAAGCAGGTATATTGCACCCCTCAATCAGTATTTTGTGTAAACAGGCATATAGAACTCCTGAATCAATATTTTGTAGAAGCAGGTATATCGCACCCATCAATCAGTATTTTGGGGAAGCCGGTGTATCGCAGGCATCAATCAATATATGGTGGAAGCAGGAATATTGCACCTCTCAATCAGTATTTTGCAGAAGCCGGAGTATCGGAAGGCCTCAATCAATATTTGGTGGAAGCAGGTATATCGCACCCCTTAATCAGTATTTTGTAGAAGCACGTATATCCCACCCATCAATCAGTATTTTCTGGTAACAGGTATATTGAATACCTGAATCAATATTTGGTGGAAGCAGGTATATTGCACCCCTCAATCAGTATTTTGTGGAAGCAGGGATATCGTACCCCTCAATCAGTATTTTGTGCAAGCAGGTATATTGCACCCCTCAATCAGTATTTTGTGGAAACAGGCATAAAGAACCCCTTAATCAGTATTTTGTAGAAGCAGGTATATCGCACCCCTCAGTTTGTATTTTGTTAAAGCAGGTATATCAAACCCCTTAATCAGTATTTTGTGGAAGCAGATATATCGCACCCCTCAATCAGTATTTTGTGAAAATAGGTATATAAAACTCCTGAATCAATATTAGGTGGTAGCAGGTATATCGCAACCTTCAATCAGTATTTTGTGGAAGTAGGTATATCAAACCCCTTAATCAGTATTTTGTGGAAGCAGGTATATCGCACCCCTCAATCTGTATTTTGTGGAAGCAGTTATATAGAACTCCCTTAATCAGTATTTTGTAGAAACAGGTATATCGCACCCCTCAATCAGAATTTTTTGGAAACAGGCATATAGAACACCTAAATCAATATTTGTTGTAGGCAGGTATATCGCACCCCTCAATCTGTATTTTGTGGAAGCAGATATATCAAAACTCCTTAATCAGTATTTTGTGGAAGCAGGTATATCACACCCTTCAATCAGTATTTTGTGGAAGCAGGTATATAGACCCCCTCAATCAGTATTTTGTAGAAGCAGGTATATTGCACCCCATAATTAGTATTTTGTGGAAACAGGCATATAGAACTCCTAAATCAATATTTTGCGGAAGCAGGTATATCGCACCCATCAATCAGTATTTTGTGGAAGCCGGTGTATCGCAGGCCTCAATCAATATTTTGTGGAAGCAGGTATATTGCACCCCTCAATCAGTATTTTGCAGAAGCTGGAGTATCAGAAGTCCTCAATCAATATTTGGTGAAAGCAGGTATATCGCACCCCTAAATCAGTATTTTGTGGAAGCAGGTATATTGCACCCTTTAATCAGTATTTTGTGGAAGTAAGTATATCAAACCCCTTAATTAGTATTTTGTGTAAGCAGGTATATCACACCCCTCAATCTGTATTTTGTAGAAGCAAGTATATCAAAGCCCTTAATCAGTATTTTGCGGAAGCAGGTATATCGCTCCCCTCAATCAGTATTTTGTGGAAGCAGGTATATCGCACCCCTTATTACTATTTTGTAGAAGCAGGAATATAGCACCCCTCAATCTGTATTTTGTGAAAGCAGGGATATTGCACCCCTCAATCAGAATTTTGTGGAAGCAGGTATATAGAACCCCTTAATCAATATTTTGTAGAAGCAGGTATATCCTACACCTCAATCAGTATTTTGTGGAAGCAGGTATTTAGAACACCTGAATCAATATTTGGTAGAAGCAGGTATATCACACCCCTCAATCAGTATTTTCTGGAAGCAGGTATATCAAACCCCTTAATCATTATTTTCTGGAAGCATTTATATCGCACCCCTCAATCAGTATTTTGTGGAAGCAGGTAAATTGCCCCCTCGATCATTATTTTGTGGAAGCAGTTATATAGAACCCCTTAATCAGTATTTTGTGTAAACAGGCATATAGAACTCCTGAATCAATATTTTGTAGAAGCAGGTATATCTCACCCATCAATCAGAATTTTGGGGAAGCCGGTGTATCGCAGGCATCAATCAATATATGGTGGAAGCAGGAATATTGCACCTCTCAATCAGTATTTTGCAGAAGCCGGAGTATCGGAAGGCCTCAATCAATATTTGGTGGAAGCAGGTATATCGCCCCCCTCAATCAGTATTTTGTGGAAGCACGTATATCCCACCCATCAATCAGTATTTTCTGGTAACAGGTATATTGAATACCTGAATCAATATTTGGTGGAAGCAGGTATATTGCACCCCTCAATCAGTATTTTGTGGAAGCAGGGATATCGTACCCCTCAATCAGTATTTTGTGCAAGCAGGTATTTTGCACCCCTCAATCAGTATTTTGTGGAAACAGGCATAAAGAACACCTTGATCAGTATTTTGTAGAAGCAGGTATATCGCACCCCTCAGTTTGTATTTTGTTAAAGCAGGTATATCAAACCCCTCAATCAGTATTTTGTGGAAGCAGGTAAATTGCCCCCTCAATCATTATTTTGTGGAAGCAGTTCTATAGAACCCCTTAATCAGTATTTTGTGTAAACAGGCATATAGAACTCCTGAATCAATATTTTGTAGAAGTAGGTATATCCCACCCATCAATCAGAATTTTGGGGAAGCCGGTGTATCGCAGGCATCAATCAATATATGGTGGAAGCAGGAATATTGCACCTCTCAATCAGTATTTTGCAGAAGCTGGAGAATCGGAAGGCCTCAATCAATATTTGGTGGAAGCAGGTATATTGCCCCCCTCAATCAGTATTTTGTGGAAGCACGTATATCCCACCCATCAATCAGTATTTTCTGGTAACAGGTATATTGAATACCTGAATCATTATTTGGTGGAAGCAGGTATATTGCACCCCTCAATCAGTATTTTGTGGAAGCAGGGATATCGTACCCCTCAATCAGTATTTTGTGCAAGCAGGTATTTTGCACCCCTCAATCAGTATTTTGTGGAAACAGGCATAAAGAACACCTTAATCAGTATTTTGTAGAAGCAGGTATATCGCACCCCTCAGTTTGTATTTTGTTAAAGCAGGTATATCAAACCCCTCAATCATTATTTTGTGGAAGCAGTTATATAGAACCCCTTAATCAGTATTTTGTGTAAACAGGCATATAGAACTCCTGAATCAATATTTTGTAGAAGTAGGTATATCTCACCCATCAATCAGAATTTTGGGGAAGCCGGTGTATCGCAGGCATCAATCAATATATGGTGGAAGCAGGAATATTGCACCTCTCAATCAGTATTTTGCAGAAGCTGGAGAATCGGAAGGCCTCAATCAATATTTGGTGGAAGCAGGTATATTGCCCCCCTCAATCAGTATTTTGTGGAAGCACGTATATCCCACCCATCAATCAGTATTTTCTGGTAACAGGTATATTGAATACCTGAATCATTATTTGGTGGAAGCAGGTATATTGCACCCCTCAATCAGTATTTTGTGGAAGCAGGGATATCGTACCCCTCAATCAGTATTTTGTGCAAGCAGGTATATTGCACCCCTCAATCAGTATTTTGTGGAAACAGGCATAGAGAACCCCTTAATCAGTATTTTGTAAAAGCAGGTATATCGCACCCCTCAGTTTGTATTTTGTTAAAGAAGGTATATCAAACTCCTTAATCAGTATTTTGTGGAAGCAGATATATCGCACCCCTCAATCAGTATTTTGTGGAAATAGGTATATAAAACTCCTGAATCAATATTAGTTGGTAGCAGGTATATCGCAACCTTCAATCAGTATTTTGTGGAAGTAGGTATATCGCACCCCTCAATCTGTATTTTGTGGAAGCAGTTATATAGAACTCCCTTAATCAGTATTTTGTGGAAGCAGGTATATCGCACCCCTCAATCTGTATTTTGTGGAAGCAGTTATATAGAACTCCCTTAATCAGTATTTTGTAGAAACAGGTATATCGCACCCCTCAATCTGTATTTTGTGGAAGCAGATATATCAAAACTGCTTAATTAATCAGTATTTTGTGGAAGTAGGTATATCACACCCTTCAATCAGTATTTTGTGGAAGCAGGTATATAGACCCCTTAATCAGTATTTTGTAGAAGTAGGTATATTGCACCCCATAATTAGTTTTTTTGTGGAAACAGGCATATAGAACTCCTAAATCAATATTTTGTGGAAGCAGGTATATCGCACCCATCAATCAGTATTTTGTAGAAGCCGGTGTATCGCAGGCCTCAATCAATATTTGGTGGAAACAGGTATATTGCACCCCTCAATCAGTATTTTGCAGAAGCTGGAGTATCAGAAGTCCTCAATCAATATTTGGTGGAAGCAGGTATATCGCACCCCTAAATCAGTATTTTGTGGAAGCAAGTATATCGCACCCTTCAATCAGTATTTTGTGGAAGTAAGTATATCAAACCCCTTAATCAGCATTTTGTGTAAGCAGGTATATCACACCCCTCAATCTGTATTTTGTAGAAGCAAGTATATCAAAGCCCTTAATCAGTATTTTGCGGAAGCAGGTATATTGCTCCCCTCAATCAGAATTTTGTGGAAGCAGGTACATCGCACCCCTCAATCATTATTTTGTGGAAGCAGGTATATCGCACCCCTTAATCTGTATTTTGAAGAAACAGGTATATCGCACCCCTCAATCATTACTTTGTGGAAACAGGTATATAGAACACCTAAATCAATATTTGGTGGTAGCAGGTATATCGCACCCCTCAATCAGTATTTTGTGGAAGCAGGTATTTCGCCCCCACAATCAGTATTTTGTGGAAAGAGGTACATCGAACACCTGAATCAATATTAGGTGGAAGCAGGTATATCACACCCCTCAATCTGTATTTTGTGGAAGCAGGTATATCGCACCCCTTATTACTATTTTGTAGAAGCAGGAATATAGCACCCCTCAATCAGTATTTTGTGAAAGCAGGGATATTGCACCATTGCACCCCTCAATCAGAATTTTGTGGAAGCAGGTATATAGAACCCCTTAATCAATATTTTGTAGAAGCAGGTATATCCCACACCTCAATCAGTATTTTGTGGAAGCAGGTATTTAGAACACCTGAATCAATATTTGGTAGAAGCAGGTATATCGCACCCCTCAATCAGTATTTTCTGGAAGCAGATATATCAAACCCCTTAATCATTATTTTGTGGACGCAGGTATATCGCACCCCTAAATCAGTATTTTGTGGAAGCAGGTAAATTGCACCCTCAATCATTATTTTGTGGAAGCAGTTATATAGAACCCCTTAATCAGTATTTTGTAGAAACAGGTATATCGCACCCCTCAATCAGAAAATTTTGGAAACAGGTATATAGAACACCTAAATCAATAATTGTTGTAGGCAGGTATATCGCACCCCTCAATCTGTATTTTGTGGAAGCAGGTATATCAAAACTTCTTATTCAGTATTTTGTGGAAGCAGGTATATTGCACCCTTCAATCAGAATTTTGTGGAAGCAGGTATATAGGCCCCCTTAATAAATATTTTGTAGAAGCAGGTATATTGCACCCCTCAATCAGTATTTTGTGTAAACAGGCATATAGAACTCCTGAATCAATATTTTGTAGAAGCAGGTATATCGCACCCATCAATCAGTATTTTGGGGAAGCCGGTGTATCGCAGGCATCAATCAATATATGGTGGAAGCAGGAATATTGCACCTCTCAATCAGTATTTTGCAGAAGCCGGAGTATCGGAAGGCCTCAATCAATATTTGGTGGAAGCAGGTATATCGCACCCCTTAATCAGTATTTTGTAGAAGCACGTATATCCCACCCATCAATCAGTATTTTCTGGTAACAGGTATATTGAATACCTGAATCAATATTTGGTGGAAGCAGGTATATTGCACCCCTCAATCAGTATTTTGTGGAAGCAGGGATATCGTACCCCTCAATCAGTATTTTGTGCAAGCAGGTATATTGCACCCCTCAATCAGTATTTTGTGGAAACAGGCATAAAGAACCCCTTAATCAGTATTTTGTAGAAGCAGGTATATCGCACCCCTCAGTTTGTATTTTGTTAAAGCAGGTATATCAAACCCCTTAATCAGTATTTTGTGGAAGCAGATATATCGCACCCCTCAATCAGTATTTTGTGAAAATAGGTACATAAAACTCCTGAATCAATATTAGGTGGTAGCAGGTATATCGCAACCTTCAATCAGTATTTTGTGGAAGTAGGTATATCAAACCCCTTAATCAGTATTTTGTGGAAGCAGGTATATCGCACCCCTCAATCTGTATTTTGTGGAAGCAGTTATATAGAACTCCCTTAATCAGTATTTTGTAAAAACAGGTATATCGCACCCCTCAATCAGAATTTTTTGGAAACAGGCATATAGAACATCTAAATCAATATTTGTTGTAGGCAGGTATATCGCACCCCTCAATCTGTATTTTGTGGAAGCAGATATATCAAAACTCCTTAATCAGTATTTTGTGGAAGCAGGTATATCACACCCTTCAATCAGTATTTTGTGGAAGCAGGTATATAGACCCCCTCAATCAGTATTTTGTAGAAGCAGGTATATTGCACCCCATAATTAGTAGTTTGTGGAAACAGGCATATAGAACTCCTAAATCAATATTTTGCGGAAGCAGGTATATCGCACCCATCAATCAGTATTTTGTGGAAGCCGGTGTATCGCAGGCCTCAATCAATATTTTGTGGAAGCAGGTATATTGCACCCCTCAATCAGTATTTTGCAGAAGCTGGAGTATCAGAAGTCCTCAATCAATATTTGGTGAAAGCAGGTATATCGCACCCCTAAATCAGTATTTTGTGGAAGCAGGTATATTGCACCCTTTAATCAGTATTTTGTGGAAGTAAGTATATCAAACCCCTTAATTAGTATTTTGTGTAAGCAGGTATATCACACCCCTCAATCTGTATTTTGTAGAAGCAAGTATATCAAAGCCCTTAATCAGTATTTTTCGGAAGCAGGTAT